>NC_083714.1:619022-928534 GCF_033118175.1 Dama dama | reverse complement strand
TATTTTTGACACCTGTTGAAGCTCTTCATATTTTCCCACCTTTTCAGCTCTTCAAGTTTTCCAACACCACTTCATGCTCCTCCTATATTTCACAGCGTTTCATGCTCCTCATATTTTTGACACCTTTTGAAGCTCTTCATATATTTCACACCTTTTCAGGCACTTCATGTTTTTCAACACCACTTCATGCTCCTCCTATTTTTCAGATCGTTTCATGCTCCTCATATTTTTACACCTTTTGAAGATCTTCATATTTTTCACAAGTTTTCAGGTTCTTCATGTTTTTCAACACCACTTCATGCTCCTCCATTTTTCACACCGTTTCATGCTCCACATATATTTGACACGTTTTGAAGCTCTTCATATTTTTCACACCTTAACAGGCTTTTTATGTTTTTGAACACCGCTTCATGCTTCTCCTATATTTCATACCTTTTGAAGCTCTTCATATTTTTCACACCTTTTCAGGCTCTTCATGGTTTTCATCACCACTTCATGCTCCTCCTATTTTTCAGACCGTTTCATGCTCCTCATATATTTGACACCTTTTGTAGCTCTTCTTATATTTCACACCTTTTCAGGCTCTTCATGTTTTTAAACTACCTCTCATGCTCCTCCTATTTTTCAGACCGCTTCATGCTCCTCATATTTATCACACCTTTTGAAGGTCTTCATATTTTTCACATCTTTTCAGGCTCCTCATGTTTTTGAACACCGCTTCATCCTCCTCCTATTTTTCAGATCGTTACATGCTCCTAATATTTTTGACACCTTATGAAGCTCTTCATATTTTTCACACTTTTTCAGGCTTTTCATGTTTTCCAACACCGCTTCATTCTCTTCCTATTTTTCAGACCGTTTCATGCTCATCTCATTGTTGACACCTTTTGAAGCTTTTCATATTTTTCAAAACATTTCAGCTCTTCATGTTTTTGAAAACCGCTTCATGCTCCTCCTATTTTTCAGAGAGTTTCATGCTCCTCATGTATTTCACACCTTTTGAAGCTCTTCAAATTTTTCACACCTTTTCAGGCTCTTCATGTTTTTCCACTCCAATTCATGCTTCTCCTATTTTTCATCCCCTTTCATGCTCCTCATGTATTTCACACCTTTTGAAGCTCTTCATATTTTTCACACCTTTTCAGGCTCTTCATGTTTTTCAACACCGCTTCATGCTCCTCCTATTTTTCAGACCGTTTCATACTCCTCATATTTTTGACACCTTTTGAAGGTCTTCATATATTTCACACCTTTTCAGGCTCTTCTTTTTTTTCTGCTCCACTTCATGCTCTTCTCTTATTTTTCAGACCGTTTCATGCTCATCTCATTTTTGACACATTTGAAGCTCTTCATATTTTTCACACCTTTTGAAGCTCTTCATATTTTTCACACCATTTGAAGCTCTTCATATTTTTCACACCTTTTCAGGCTGTGCATGTTTTTCAACATCGCTTATGCTCGTCCTATTTTTCAGACCGTTTCATGCTCCTCATATTTTTGACACCTTTTGAAGCTCTTCATATTTTTCACACCTTTTCAGGCTCTTCATGTTTTTCAACACCGCTTCATGAACCTCCTATTTTTCGGACCGATTCATGCACCTCATATTTTTGACACCTTTTGAAGCTCTTCATATTTTTCACACCTTTTCAGGCTCTTCATGGTTTTCAACACCACTTCATGTTCCTCGTACTTTTCAGACCGTTTCATGCTCCTCATATTTTTGACAACTTTTGAAGCTCTGCATATTTTTCACACCTTTTGAGGCTCTTCATGATTTTCAACACCGCTTCATGGTCCTCCCATGTTTCAGAACGTTTCATGCTCCTCATGTATTTCACACCTTTTGAAGCTCTTCAAATTTTTCACAGCTTTTCAGGCTCTTCATGTTTTTGAACACCGCTTCATGCTCCTCCTATTTTTCAGACCGTTTCATGCTCCTCATATTTTTGACACGTTTTGAAGCTCTTCATATCTTTCATACATTTTCAGACTCTTCATGTTTTTGAACACCGCTTCATGCTCCTCCTGTTTTTCAGAATGTTTCCTGTTCCTCCTATTTTTCAGACCGTTTCATGCTCCTCATATTTTTGACACCTTTTGAAGCTCTTCATATTTTTCACACCTTTTCAGGCTCTTCATGTTTTTCAACACCGCTTCATGCTCCTCCTATTTTTCAGACCTTTTCATGCTCCTCATATTTTTGACTCCTTGTGAAGCTCTTCATATTTTTCACACATTTTCATGCTCTTCATATTTTTCAACACCGTGTCATGCTCCTCCTATTTAACAGACCGTGTCATGCTCCTCATATTTTTCACACCTTTAAAGCTCTTCATATTTTCCTCACATTTTAAGGCTCTTCATGTTTTTCAACACCGTGTCATGCTCCTCCTATTTTTCAGACGGTATCATGCTCTTCATAATTTTCACACCTTTAAAGCTCTTCATATTTTTCACGCCTTTTAAGGCTCGTCATATTTTTGAACACCTCTTCATGCTCCTCCTATTTTTCAGACCGTTTCATGTTCCTGCTATTTTTCAGATCTTTTCATGCTCCTGATATTTTTGACACCTTTTGAAGCTCTTCATATTTTTCACACCTTTTCAGGCTCTTCATGGTTTTCAACACCACTTCATGCTCCTCGTATTTTTCAGACCGTTTCATGCTCCTCATATTTTTGACACCTTTTGAAGCTCTGCATATTTTTCACACCTTTTCAGGTTCTTCATGATTTTCAACACCACTTCATGGTCCTCCCATGTTTCAGAACGTTTCATGCTCCTCATGTATTTCACACTTTTGAAGCTCTTCAAATTTTTCACACCTTTTCAGGCTCTTCATGTTTTTGAACACCGCTTCATGCTCCTCCTATGTTTCAGACCGTTTCATGCTCCTCATATTTTTGACACCTTTTGAAGCTCTTCATATATTTCATACCTTTTCAGACTCTTCATGTTTTTGAACACCGCTTCATGCTCCTCCTGTTTTTCAGAATGTTTCCTGTTCCTCCTTTTTTTCAGATCATTTCATGCTCCTGTTATTTTTCACACCTTTTCAGGCTCTTCATGTTTTTCAACACCGCTTCATGCTCCTCCTGTTTATCAGACCGTGTCATGCTCCTCATATTTTTCACACCTTTAAAGCTCTTCATATTTTTAAGGCTCGTCATATTTTTGAACACCACTTCATGCTCCTCCTATTTTTCAGACCGTTTCATGTTCCTGCTATTTTTCAGATCATTTCATGCTCCTGATATTTTTGACACCTTTTGAAGCTCTTCATATTTTTCACACCTTTTTAGGCTCTTCATGTTTTTCAACACCGCTTCATGCTCCTCCTATTTTTCAGACCATTTCATGCTCCTCTTATTTTTGACTCCTTTTGAAGCTCTTCATATTTTTCACACCTTTTCAGGCTCTTCATCTTTTTCAACACCACTTCATGCTCCTCCTATTTTTCAGACCGTTTCAGGCTCCTCATATTTTTGACAGCTTTAGAATCTCTTCATATTTTTCACACATTTTCATGCTCTTCATGTTTTTCAACACAGTGTCATGCTCCTCCTATTTTTCACACCTTTAAAACTCTTCATATTTTTCACACATTTTAAGGTTCTTCATGTTTTTCAACACCATGTCATGCTCCTCCTATTTTTCAGACGGTTTCATGCTCCTCATAATTTTTACACCTTTAAAGCTCTTAATATTTTTCACACATTTTAAGGTTCTTCATGTTTTTGAACACCACTTCATGCTCCTCCTATTTTTCAGACCGTTTCATGCTCCTCATATTTTTCACACCTTTTGAAGCTCTTCATATTTTTAACACCTTTTCAGACTCTTCATGTTTTTGAACAGCGCTTCATGCTCCTCCTATTTTTCAGACCTTTTCATACTCCTCCTATTTTTCAGGCAGTTTCATGCTCCTCATATTTTGACACCTTTTGAAGCTCTTCATATTTTTAACACTTTTTCAGGCTGTTCAAGTTTTTGAACACCATTTCATGCTCCTCATATTTTTGACACCTTTTGAAGCTCTTCATATTTTTAACAACTTTTCAGACTCTTCATGTTTTCGAACAGCGCTTCATGCTCCTCCTATTTTTCAGACCTTTTCATACTCCTCCTATTTTTCAAGCAGTTTCATGCTCCTCATATTTTGACACCTTTTGAAGCTCTTCATATTTTTCACGCCTTTTAAGGCTCGTCATATTTTTGAACACCACTTCATGCTCCTCCTATTTTTCAGACCGTTACATGTTCCTGCTATTTTTCAGATCATTTCATGCTCCTGATATTTTTGACACCTTTTGAAGCTCTTCATATATTTCACAGCTTTTCAGGCTCTTCAAGTTTTTGAACATCGTTTCATGCTCCTCCTATTTTTCAGAACGTTCCATGCTCCTCATATTTTTCACACGTTTTGCAGCTCTTCATATTTTTCACACCTTTTCTGGGTCTTCATATTTTTCAACACCACTTCATGCTTCTCCTATTTTTTAGAATGTTTAATGCTCCTCATAATTTTGACACCTTTTGAAACTCTTCATATTTTTCAAACCTTTTCAGACTCTTCATGTTTTTCAACAACAATTCATGCTCCTCCTATTTTTCACACCGTTTCATGCTCCTCATATTTTTGACATCTTTTGAAGCTCTTCATATATTTCACACCTTTTCATACTCTTCATGTTTTTCACCAGTGCTTCATTCTCCTCCTATTTTTCAGACCGTTTCATGCTCCTCATATTTTTGACACCTTTTGAAGCTCTTCATATTTTTCACAGCTTTTCATGCTCTTCATGTTTTTGAACACCCCTTCATGCACCTCTTCTTTTTCAGACCGTTTCATACTCCTCATATTTTTGACACCTTTTGAAGCTCTTCATATATTTCACAACTTTTCAGGCTCTTCATGTTTATCAACACCATTTCATGCTCCTCCTGTTTTTCAGCCCATTTCATGCTCATCTCATTTTTGACACCTTTTGAAGCTCTTCATATTTTTCACAGCATTTTAGGCTCTTCATGTTTTTCAAAACCGCTTCCTTTTCCTCCTATTTTTCAGAACGTTTCATGCTCCTCATATTTTTGATACCTTTTGAAGCTGTTCATATTTTTCACACCTTTTCATGCTCTTCATGTTTTCAACACCGATTCATGCTCCTCCTATTTTTCAGACCGTTTCATGCTCCTCCTATTTTTCAGACCGTTTCATGCTCCTCCTATTTTTCAGACCGTTTCATTCTGCTCATATTTTTGACACCTTTTGAAGCTCTTCATATTTGTCATATCTTTTCAGGCTCTTCATGTTTTTGAACACCGCTTCATGCTCCTCTTATTTTTCAGACCGTTTCATGCTCATTTCATTATTGACACCTTTTGAAGCTCTTCATATTTTTCACACCTTTTCAAGCTCTTCATGTTTTTCAACACCGTTTCATGCTCCTCCTATTTTTCAGACCATTTCATGCTCATCTCATTTTTGACACCTTTTGAAACACTTCATATTCTTCACACATTTTGAAGCTTTTCATATTTTTTCACACCTTTTCAGGCTCTTCATGTTTTTAATCACCGTTTCATCCTCCTCTAATTTTTCAGACCGTTTCATGCTCCTCATATATTTGACACATTTTGAAGCTCTGAATATTTTTCACACATTTTCAGGCTCTTCATGTTTTTGAACACTGCTTCATAATCCTCCTATTTTTCAGACGGTTTCATGCTCTTCATATGTTTGACACCGTTTGAAGCTCTTCATATTTTTCACACATTTTCAGGCTCTTCATGTTTGTCAGCACCACTTCATGCTTCTCCTAATTTTCAGACCGTTTCATGCTCCTCATGTATTTCACACCTTTTGAAGCTCTTCATATTTTTCACACCTTTTCAGCTCTTCATGTTTTTGAACACCATTTCATGCCACTTCTATTTTTCAGACCGTTTCATGCTCCTCATATTCTTCACACCTTTTGAAGCTCTTCATATTTTTCACACATTTTCAGGCTCTTCATATTTTTGAACACCGCTTCTCGCTCCTCCTATTTTAAGACCGTTTCATGCTCATCTCATTTTTCACACCTTTTGAAGCTCTTCATATTTTTCACACGTTTTCAGGCTCTTCATGTTTTTCAGCACTTCTTCAAACTCCTCCTATTTTTCAGCCCGTTTCATGCTCCTCATATTTTTACAACTTTTGAAGCATTTCATATTTTTCAAACCTTTTCAGGCTCTTCATTTTTTTCAACACTACTTCTTGCTCCTCCAATTTTTCAGACCGTTTCATGCTCATCTAATTTTTGACACCTGTTGAAGCTATTCATATATTTCACACCTTCTGAAGCTCTTCATATTTTTCACACTTTTTCAGGCTCTTCATGTTTTGCAACACCACTTCATGCTTCTCCTATTTTTCAGCCCGTTTCATGCTCCTCATGTTTTTCACACCTTTTGAAGCTCGTCATATTTTTTACACCTTTTCAGGCTCTTCATGTTTTGATCACCGTTTCATGCTACCCCTATTTTTCAGACCGTTTCATGCTCATCTAATTTTTGACACCTTTTGAAGCTCTTCATATATTTCACACCTTTTGAAGCTCTTCATATTTTGCACACCTTTCCAGGCTCTTCATATTTTTCAACACCGCTTCATGCTCCACCTATTTTTCAGACCGTTTCATGCTCCTATTATTTTTGACACCTTTTGAAGCTTTTCATATTTTTCACACCTTTTCAGGCTCTTCATTTTTTTCAACACTACTTCTTGCTCCTCCAATTTTTCAGACCGTTTCATGCTCATCTAATTTTTGACACCTGTTGAAGTTCTTCATATTTTTCACACCTTCTGAAGCTCTTCATATTTTTCACACTTTTTCAGGCTCTTCATGTTTTTCAACACCACTTCATGCTTCTCCTATTTTTCAGCCCGTTTCATGCTCCTCATGTTTTTCACACCTTTTGAAGCTCGTCATATTTTTCACACCTTTTCAGGCTGTTCATGTTTTTGATCACCGTTTCTTGCTCCTCCTATGTTTCAGACCGTTTCATGCTCCTCATATTTTTGACACCTTTTAATCTCTTTATATTTTTCACAGCTTTTCAGGCTCTTCATGTTTTTGAACACCACTTCATGCTCCTCCTATATTTCAGAGCGTTTCATGCTCCTCATATTTTTGACACCTTTTGAAGCTCTTCATATTTTTCACACCTTTTGAAGCTCTTCATATTTTTCACACCTTTTCAGGCTCTTCATGTTTTTCAACACAGCTTCATGCTCGTCCTATTTTTCAGACCTTTTCATGCTCCTCATATTTTGACACCTTTTGAAGCTCTTCATTTTTTTCACAGCATTTTAGGCTCTTCATGTTTTTCAACACCGCTTCAGGCTCCTCCTATTTTTCAGACCTTTTCATGCTCCTCATATTTTTGACACCTTTTGAAGCTCTTCATATTTTTCACAGCATTTTAGGCTCTTCATGTTTTTCAACACCCCTTCATGCTCCTCCTATTTTTCAGACCGTTTCATGCTCCTCATATTTTTGACAGCTTTTGAAGCTCTTCAAATATTTCACACCTTTTCAGGCTCTTCTATTTTTTTCAACACCACTTCATGCTCCTCCTTTTTTTCAGACCGTTTCATGCTCATCTCATTTTTGACACCTTTTGAAGCTCTTCATATTCTTCACACATTTTGAAGCTCTTCATATTTTTTCACATCTTTTCAGCTTCTTCATGTTTTTCAACACCGCTTCATGCTCCTCCTATTTTTCAGACCGTTTCATGCTCCTCATATTTTTGACACCTTTTGAAGCTCTTCATATTTTTCACACTTTTCAGGCTCTTCATGTTTTTCAACACCACTTCATGCTCCTCCTATTTTTCAGACCGTTTCATTCTCCT
The DNA here is from genome assembly GCF_033118175.1 of Dama dama. Taxonomy (NCBI): domain Eukaryota; kingdom Metazoa; phylum Chordata; class Mammalia; order Artiodactyla; family Cervidae; genus Dama; species Dama dama. The sequence goes on along the minus strand of NC_083714.1, from coordinate 920,629 downwards.
CATATTTTTGACACCTTTTGAAGCTCTTCATATATTTCACACCTTTTCAGGCTCTTCATGTTTTTAACACCACTTCATGCTCCTCCTATTTTTCAGACCATTTCCTGCTCATCGATTTTTGACACCTTTTGAAGCTCTTCATGTTTTTGACCACCGTTTCATGCTATTCCTATTTTTCAAACTGTTTCATGGTCCTCATGTTTGTTACACCTTTTGAAGCTATTCATATATTTCACACCTTTTCAGGCTCTTCTTGTTTTTCAACACAGCTTCATTCTCCTCCTATTTTACACCGTTTCATGCTCCTCATGTTTTTGACACCTTTTGAAGCACTTCATATTTTTCACACTTTTCAGGCTCTTCATGTATTTGAAAACCGCCTCATGCTCCTCCTATTTTTCAGACCGTTTCATGTCCAAATGTATTTCACACCTTTTGAAGCGCTTTATATTTTTCAAAACTTTTCAGGCCCTTCATGTGTTTGATCAGCATTTCATGCTCCTCCTATTTTTCAGACCGTTTCATGCTCCTTGTAATTTTGACACCTTTTGAAGCTCTTCGTATTTTTCACACCTTTTCAGGCTCTTCATGTTTTTTAACCGCTGCATACTCCTCCTATTTTTCAGACCGTTTCATGCTCCTCATATATTTCACACCTTTTGAAGCTCTTCATATTTTTCACACCTTTTCAAGCTCTTCATATTTTCACACCTTTTCAGGCTCTTCATGTTTTTGAACACTGCTTCATGCTCCTTCTATTTTTCCGAGAGTTTCATGCTCCTCATGTATTTCTCACCTTTTGAAGCTCTTCATATTTTTCTAACCTTTTCAGGCTCTTCATGTTTTTCCACACCACTTCATGCTTCTCCTATTTTTCAGCCCGTTTCATGCTCCTCATGTATTTCACACCTTTTGAAGCTCTTCAAATATTTCACACCTTTTCAGGCTCTTCACGTTTTGATCACCATTTCATGCTCCTTTATTTTTCATACCGTTTCATGCTCATCTCATTTTTGACACCTTTTTAAGCTCTTCATATATTTCACACATTTTCAAGCTCCTCATATTTTTCACACCTTTTCAGGCTCTTCATGTTTTGAACACCGCTTCATGCTCCTCCTATTTTTCAGACCGTTTCATGCTTCTCATATTTTTGACACCTTTTGAAGCTCTTCATATTTTTCACACCTTTTCAGGCTCTTCATGTATTTGATCACCATTTCTTTCTCCTCCTATTTTTCAGACCGTTTCATGCTCCTCATATTTTTGACACTTTTTGAATCTCTTCCTTTTTTTCACACCTTTTCAGACTCTTCATTTTTCTCAACTCCGCTTCATGCTCCTCCTATTTTTCAGACTGTTTCATGCTCCTCATATTTTTGACAAGTTTTGAAGCTCTTCATATTTTTCACACCTTTTCATGCTCTTCATGTTTTTGAACACCACTTCATGCTTCTCCTATTTTTCAGACCGTTTCATGCTCCTCATATGTTTCACTCCTTTTTCAGGCTCTTCATGATTTTCAACAACACTTCATGCTCCTCCTATTTTTCAGACCATTTCATGCTCCTCCTATTTTTCAGACCGTTTCATGCTCCTCATATTTTGACACCTTTTGAAGCTCTTCATATTTTTCACCTTTTCAGGCTCTTCATATTTTTCAACACTGCTACATACTTCTCCTATATTTCCGACCGTTTCATGCTCCTCATATTTTTGATACCTCTTGAAGCTCTTCATATTTTTCACACCTTTTCAGGCTCTTCATGTTTTTCAGCACCGCTTCATGCTCCTCCTATTTTCCAGACCGTTTCATGCTCCTCATATTTTTGACACCTTTGAAGCTCTTCATATATTTCAAACCTTTTCAGGCTCTTCAAGTTTTTCAACACAGCTTCATGCTCCTCATATTTTTCAGACCGTTTCATTCTCCTCATATATTTGATACCTTTTGAAGCTCTTTGTATTTTTCACACCTTTTCAGGCTCTTCATGTTTTTCAACACCGCTTCAGGCTCCTCCTATTTTTCAGACCGTTTCATGCTCCTCCTATTTTTGTCACCTTTTACAGCACTTCATATTTTTCACACCTTTTCAGGCTCCTCATGTTTTTCCTCACCGCTTCATGCTCCTCCTAATTTTCAGACCGTTTCATGCTCTTCATATTTTTGAGACCTTTTGAAGCTCTTCATATTTTTCATACCTTTTCAGGCTTTTCATGTTTTTCAACACCGCTTCATGCTCCGCCTATTTTTCAAACCGTTTCATGCTCCTCATATGTTTCACACCTTTTTCAGGCTCTTCATGGTTTTCAACACCACTTCATGCTCCTCCTATTTTTCAGACCTTTTCATGTTTCTCATATATTTGACACAGTTTGAAGCTCTTCATATTTTTCACAACTGTTGAGGCTCTTCATGTTTTTGAAAACAGTTTCTTGCTCCTCATGTTTTTCAGACCCTTTCACCCTCCTCATATTTTTGACACCTTTTTGAAGCTCTTCATTTTTTTCACACCTTTCCAGGCTCTTCAAGTGTATGAACACCATTCATGATCTTCCTATTTTTCAGACCGTTTCATGCTCCTCATATATTTGACACCTTTTGAAGTTCTTCATATTTTTCACACCTTTTCAGACTCTTCATGTTTTTCAACACCACTTCATGCTCCTCCTATTTTTCAGATCGTTTCATGCTCCTTATATTTTTGACACCTTTTGAAGTTCTTCATATTTTTCACACCTTTCAGGCTCTTCATGGTTTTCAACACCACTTCATGCTCTTCTTATTTTTCAGACCTTTTCATGCTCCTCATATGTTTCTCACCTTTTGAAGCTCTTCATGTTTTTTAACCCCTTTCTTGCTCCTCCTATATTTCATACCGTTTCATGCTCCTTATATTTTTGACACCTTTTGAAGCTCTTCATATATTTCACACCTTTTCAGGCTCTTCATATTTTTCAACACCGCTTCAAGCTCCTCCTATTTTTCAGACCGTTTCTTGGTCCTCATATTTTTGACACCTTTGAGGCTCTTCATATATTTCACACATTTTCAGGCTCTTCATGTTTTTCAACACCGCTTCATGCCCCTCCTAATTTTCAGACCGTTTCATTCTCCTCATATTTTTGACACCATTTGAAGCTTTTCATATTTTTCACACCTTTTCAGGCTCTTCATATTTTTTAACAACTTTTCATGCTCCTCCTATATTTCAGACCGTTTCATGCTCCTCATAATTTTGACACCTTTGAAGCTCTTCATATTTTTCACACCTTTTCAGGCTGTTCATATTTTTCAACACCACTTCATGCTTCTCCGATTTTTCAGACCGTTTCATGCTCCTCATATGTTTCACACCTTTTGAAGCTCTTCATATTTTTTTTAACACCTTTTCACGCTCCTCCTATATTTCAGACCGTTTCATGCTCCTCATATTTTTGACACAGTTTGAAGCTCTTCACATTTTTCACACCTTTTGAGGCTCTTCATGTTTTTGAAAACAGTTTCTTGCTCCTCCTATTTTTCAGACCGTTTCATGCTCCTCATATGTTTCACAACTTTTGAAGCTCTTCATATTTTTTACACCTTTTCAGGCTCTTTATGTTTTTCAACAGGCTTCATGCTCCTCTTATTTTTCAGACCGTTTTGTGCTCCTCATATTTTTCACACCTTTGAAGCTCTTCATATTTTTCACACCTATTCAGGCTCTTCATAATTTTGAACACGGCTTCATGCTCCTCCTATTTTTCAGACCGTTTCATGCTCCTCATATTTTTGACACCTTTTGAAGCTCTTCATATTTTTCAAACCTTTTCAGGCTATTTATGTTTTTCAATACAGCTCATGATCCTCCTATTTTTCAGACCGTTTCATACTCCTCATGTATTTCACACCTTTTGAAGCTCTTCATATTTTTCACACCTTTTCAGGCTCTTCATGTTTTTGAACACAGTTTCATGTTCCTCCTATTTTTCAGACCGTTTCATGCTCCTCATATTTTTGACACCTTTTGAAGCTCTTCATATTTTTCACACCATTTCAGGCTCTTCACGTTTTTGAACAACGCTACAATGCTCCTCCTATTTTTCAGACAGTTTCATGCTCCTCATATTTTTGACACCTTTTGAAGCTCTTCATATTTTTTGCACCTTTTCAGTCTTTACATGTTTTTCAACACAGCTTCATGCTCCTCTTATTTTTCAGACAGTTTCATGCTCCTCATGTATTTCACACCTTTTGAAGCTCTTCATATTTTTCACACCTTTTCAGGCTCTTCATGTTTTTGAGCACCGTTTCATGCTCCTCCTATTTTTCACACCTTTTGAAGGTCTTCATATATTTCACACATTTTCAGGCTCTTCATGTTTTTCAACAACGCTTCATGCTCCTCCTATTTTTCACACCTTTTGAAGCTCTTCATATTTTACACCTTTTCAGGCTCTTCATGTTTTTGAACAACGCTTCATGCTCCTACAATTTTCAGACCGTTTCAAACTCCTCAGGTATTTCACACCATTTGAAGCTCTTCATATTTTTCACACCTTTTCAGTCTCTTCATGTTTTTGAACAGCGTTGCATGCTGCTCCTATTTTTCAGACGGTTTCATACTCCTCATAATTTTGACACATTTTGAAGCTCTTCATATATTTCACACCTTTTAAGGCTCTTCATATTTTTCAACACCACTTCATGCTCCTCCTATTTTTCAGACCGTTTCATGCTCCTCATATTTTTGACACCTTTTGAAGCTCTTCATAATTTTCACATCTTTTCAGGCTCTTAATGTTTTTCAACACAGCTTCATGCTCCTCCTATTTTTCAGACCGTTTCATGCTCCTCATGTATTTCACACCTTTTGAAGCTCTTCATATTCTTCACACCTTTTCAGGCTCTTCATGTTTTTGAACACCGTTTCATGCTCCTCCTATTTTTCAGACCGTTTCATGCTCCTCGTATTTGTCACATCTTTTGAAGCCTTTCATATTTTTCACACCTTTTAGGCTCTTCATGTTTTTCAGCACCACTTCTTGCTCCTCCTCTTTTTCAGACCGTTTCATGCTCCTCTTATTTTTGACACCTTTTGAAGCTCTTCATATTTTTTACACCTTTTCAGGCTCTACATGTTTTTCAACACGGCTTCATGCTCCTCTTATTTTTCAGACCGTTTCATGCTCCTCATATTTTTCACACCTTTTGATGCTCTTCATATTTTTCACACTTTTTCAGGCTCTTCATGTTTTTCAACACCGCTTCATGCTCCTCCTATTTTTCAGACCGTTTCATGCTCCTCATATTTTTCACACCTTTTGATGCTCTTCATATTTTTCACACCTTTTCAGGCTCTTCATGTTTTTCAACACCGCTTCATGCTCCTCCTATTTTTCAGACCGTTTCATGCTCCTCATATATTTGACACCTTTTCAAGCTCTTCATATATTTCACACCTTTTCAGGTTCTTCATGTTTTTGAACACCGTTTCATGCTCCTCCTATTTTTCAGACCATTTCATGCTCCTCATATATTTCACATTATTTGAAGCTCTTCATATTTTTCACACCTTTTGAATCTCTTCATATTTTTCACACCTTTTGAAGCTCTTCATATTTTTCACACCTTTTCAGGCTCTTCATGCTTTTGAACACCGTTTCATGCCCCTCTATATTTCAGACTGTTTCATGCTCCTCATATTTTTGACACCTTTTGAAGCTCTTCATATTTTTCACACCTTTGCAGGCTCTTCATGTTCTTCAACAACGCTTCATGCTCCTCCTTTTGTTCAGACCTTTTCATGCTCCTCATATTTTTGACACCTTTTGAAGCTCTTCATTTTTTTCACACCTTTTCAGGCTCTTTATGTTTTTCAACACTACTTCATGCTCCTCCTATTTTTCAGACCGCTTCTTGCTCATCTCATTTTTGACCGCTTTTGAAGCTCTTCATATTTTTCACACCTTTTGAGGCTCTTCATATTTTTCACACGTTTTCAGGCTCTTCATGTTTTTGAACACCGTTTCATGCTGCTCCTATTTTTCAGACCGTTTCATGCTTCTCATATTTTTGACACCTTTTGAAGCTCTTCATATTTTTCACACCTTTTCAGGCTCTTCATGTTTTTCAACACCGCTTCATGGTCCTCCTATTTTTCAGACCATTTCATGCTCCCACTTTTTTGACACCTTTTGAAGCTCTTCATATTTTTCACAGCTTTTCATGCTCTTCATGTTTTTCAACACTGCTTCATGCTCCTCCTATTCTTCAGACAGTTTCATGCTCCTCATGTGTTTCACACCTTTTGAAGCTGTTAGTATTTTTCACACATTTTCATGCTCTTAATGTATTTGAACACCGCTACAATCCTCCTCCTATTCTTCAGACCGTTTCATGCTCCTCATATTTTTCACACCTTTTGAAGCTCTTCATATTTTTAACACCTTTTCAGGCTCTTCATGTTTTTCAACACCGTGTCATGCTCGTCCTATTTTTCAGACGGTTTCATGCTCCTCATATTTTTCACACCTTTAAAGCTCTTCATATTTTTCACACATTTTAAGGCTCTTCATATTTTTCAACACCGTGTCATGCTCCTGCTAATTTTCAGATGGTTTCATGCTCCTCATAATTTTCACAACTTTAAAGCTCTTCATATTTTTCACACCTTTTAAGGCTCTTCATGTTTTTGAACACCACTACATGCTCCTCCTATTTTTCTGACCGTTTCATGCTCCTCATATTTTTGACACCTTTTGAAGCTCTTCATATTTTTAACACCTTTTCAGGCTCTTCATGTTTTTCAACACCATTTCATGCTCCTCATATTTTGACAACTTTTGAAACTCTTCATATTTTTCAGACCGTTTCATGCTCCTCATATTTTTGACACCTTTTGAAGCTCTTCCTATTATTCACACCTTTCCAGACTCTTCATGTTTTTGAACACCGCTTCATGCTCCTCCTATTTTTCAGACCGTTTCATGCTCCTCATATTTTTCACACCTTTTGAAGCTCTTCATATTTTTCTCACCTTTTCAGGCTCTTCTTGTTTTTGAACAGCACTTCATGCTCCTCCTATTTTTCAGAGAGTTTCATGCTCCTCATGTATTTCACACCTTTTGAAGCTCTTCATATTTTTCACACCTTTTCAAACTCTTCATGTTTTTCAACACCGCTTCATGCTCCTCCTTTTTTTCAGACCGTTTCATGCTCCTCATGTATTTCACACCTTTTGAAGCTCTTCATATTTTTCACACCTTTTCAGGCTCTTCATGTTTTTGAACACCGCTTCATGCTCCTCCTATTTTTCAGACCGTTTCATGCTCCTCATGTATTTCACACCTTTTGAAGCTCTTCATATTTTTCACACCTTTTCAGGCTCTTCATGTTTTTCCACACCAGTTCATGCTCCTCCTATTTTTCAGACCATTCATGCTCCTCATATTTTTGAAACCTTTAGAAACTCTTCATATTTTTCACACCTTTTCCGGCTCTTCATGTTTTTCAACACCGCTTCATGCTCCTCCTATTTTTCAGATCGTTTCATGCTCCTCATATTTGACACCTTTTGAAGCTCTTCATATTTTTCACACCTTTTCAGGCTCTTCATGTTTTTGAACACTTCTTCTTGCTCCTCCTCTTTTTCAAACCCTTTCATGCTTCTCATATTTTTGACATCTTTTAAAGCTCTTCATATTTTTCACACCTTTTCAGGCTCTTCATGTTTTTCAACACCACTTCATGCACCTCCTATTTTTGAGACCGTTTCATGCTCCTCATATTTCTGACACCTTTAGAAACTCTTCATATTTTTCACACCTTTTCCGGCTCTTCAGGTTTTTTAACACCTCTTCATACTCCTCCTATTTTTCAGACCGTTTCATTCTCCTCATATTTTTGACACCATTTCAAGCTCTTCATATATTTCACACCCTTTCAGGTTCTTCATTTTTTTCAACACCACTTCATGCTCCTCCTATTTTTCAGAGCGTTTCATGCTCCTCATCTTTTTGACAGCTTTTGAAGCTCTTCATATATTTCACACATTTTCAGGCTCTTCATGTTTTTCAACACTGCTTCATGCTCGTCCTATTTTTCAGAACGTTTCATGCTCCTCAAATTTTTGACACCTTTTCAAGCTCTTCATATTTCTCACACCTTTTCAGGCTTTTCATGTTTTTTTGAACACCGCTTCATGTTCCTCCTATTTTTCAGACCGTTTCATGCTCCTCATATTTTTGACACCTTTTGAGGCTCTTCATATATTTCACAACTTTTCAGGCTCTTCATGTTTTTCAACACCGCTTCATGCTCCTCCTAATTTTCAGACCGTTTCATTCTCCTCATATTTTTGACACCATTTGAAGCTTTTCATATTTTTCACACCTTTTCAGGCTCTTCATATTTTTTAACAACTTTTCATGCTCCTCCTATATTTCAGACCGTTTCATGCTCCTCATAATTTTGACACCTTTGAAGCTCTTCATATTTTTCACACCTTTTCAGGCTGTTCATATTTTTCAACACCACTTCATGCTTCTCCGATTTTTCAGACCGTTTCATGCTCCTCATATGTTTCACACCTTTTGAAGCTCTTCATATTTTTTTTAACACCTTTTCACGCTCCTCCTATATTTCAGACCGTTTCATGCTCCTCATATTTTTGACACAGTTTGAAGCTCTTCACATTTTTCACACCTTTTGAGGCTCTTCATGTTTTTGAAAACAGTTTCTTGCTCCTCCTATTTTTCAGACCGTTTCATGCTCCTCATATGTTTCACAACTTTTGAAGCTCTTCATATTTTTTACACCTTTTCAGGCTCTTTATGTTTTTCAACAGGCTTCATGCTCCTCTTATTTTTCAGACCGTTTTGTGCTCCTCATATTTTTCACACCTTTGAAGCTCTTCATATTTTTCACACCTATTCAGGCTCTTCATAATTTTGAACACGGCTTCATGCTCCTCCTATTTTTCAGACCGTTTCATGCTCCTCATATTTTTGACACCTTTTGAAGCTCTTCATATTTTTCACACCTTTTCAGGCTATTTATGTTTTTCAATACAGCTCATGATCCTCCTATTTTTCAGACCGTTTCATACTCCTCATGTATTTCACACCTTTTGAAGCTCTTCATATTTTTCACACCTTTTCAGGCTCTTCATGTTTTTGAACACAGTTTCATGTTCCTCCTATTTTTCAGACCGTTTCATGCTCCTCATATTTTTGACACCTTTTGAAGCTCTTCATATTTTTCACACCATTTCAGGCTCTTCACGTTTTTGAACAACGCTACAATGCTCCTCCTATTTTTCAGACAGTTTCATGCTCCTCATATTTTTGACACCTTTTGAAGCTCTTCATATTTTTTGCACCTTTTCAGTCTTTACATGTTTTTCAACACAGCTTCATGCTCCTCTTATTTTTCAGACAGTTTCATGCTCCTCATGTATTTCACACCTTTTGAAGCTCTTCATATTTTTCACACCTTTTCAGGCTCTTCATGTTTTTGAGCACCGTTTCATGCTCCTCCTATTTTTCACACCTTTTGAAGGTCTTCATATATTTCACACATTTTCAGGCTCTTCATGTTTTTCAACAACGCTTCATGCTCCTCCTATTTTTCACACCTTTTGAAGCTCTTCATATTTTACACCTTTTCAGGCTCTTCATGTTTTTGAACAACGCTTCATGCTCCTACAATTTTCAGACCGTTTCAAACTCCTCAGGTATTTCACACCATTTGAAGCTCTTCATATTTTTCACACCTTTTCAGTCTCTTCATGTTTTTGAACAGCGTTTCATGCTGCTCCTATTTTTCAGACGGTTTCATACTCCTCATAATTTTGACACATTTTGAAGCTCTTCATATATTTCACACCTTTTAAGGCTCTTCATATTTTTCAACACCACTTCATGCTCCTCCTATTTTTCAGACCGTTTCATGCTCCTCATATTTTTGACACCTTTTGAAGCTCTTCATAATTTTCACATCTTTTCAGGCTCTTAATGTTTTTCAACACAGCTTCATGCTCCTCCTATTTTTCAGACCGTTTCATGCTCCTCATGTATTTCACACCTTTTGAAGCTCTTCATATTCTTCACACCTTTTCAGGCTCTTCATGTTTTTGAACACCGTTTCATGCTCCTCCTATTTTTCAGACCGTTTCATGCTCCTCGTATTTGTGACATCTTTTGAAGCCTTTCATATTTTTCACACCTTTTAGGCTCTTCATGTTTTTCAGCACCACTTCTTGCTCCTCCTCTTTTTCAGACCGTTTCATGCTCCTCTTATTTTTGACACCTTTTGAAGCTCTTCATATTTTTTACACCTTTTCAGGCTCTACATGTTTTTCAACACGGCTTCATGCTCCTCTTATTTTTCAGACCGTTTCATGCTCCTCATATTTTTCACACCTTTTGATGCTCATCATATTTTTCACACTTTTTCAGGCTCTTCATGTTTTTCAACACCGCTTCATGCTCCTCCTATTATTCAGACCGTTTCATGCTCCTCATATTTTTCACACCTTTTGATGCTCTTCATATTTTTCACACCTTTTCAGGCTCTTCATGTTTTTCAACACCGCTTCATGCTCCTCCTATTTTTCAGACCGTTTCATGCTCCTCATATATTTGACACCTTTTCAAGCTCTTCATATATTTCACACCTTTTCAGGTTCTTCATGTTTTGAACACCGTTTCATGCTCCTCCTATTTTTCAGACCATTTCATGCTCCTCATATATTTCACATTATTTGAAGCTCTTCATATTTTTCACACCTTTTGAATCTCTTCATATTTTTCACACCTTTTGAAGCTCTTCATATTTTTCACACCTTTTCAGGCTCTTCATGCTTTTGAACACCGTTTCATGCCCCTCTATATTTCAGACTGTTTCATGCTCCTCATATTTTTGACACCTTTTGAAGCTCTTCATATTTTTCACACCTTTGCAGGCTCTTCATGTTCTTCAACAACGCTTCATGCTCCTCCTTTTGTTCAGACCGTTTCATGCTCCTCATATTTTTGACACCTTTTGAAGCTCTTCCTATTATTCACACCTTTCCAAACTCTTCATGTTTTTGAACACCGCTTCATGCTCCTCCTATTTTTCAGAGCGTTTCATGCTCCTCATATTTTTCACACCTTTTGAAGCTCTTCATATTTTTCTCACCTTTTCAGGCTCTTCTTGTTTTTGAACAGCACTTCATGCTCCTCCTATTTTTCAGAGAGTTTCATGCTCCTCATGTATTTCACACCTTTTGAAGCTCTTCATATTTTTCACACCTTTTCAAACTCTTCATGTTTTTCAACACCGCTTCATGCTCCTCCTTTTTTTCAGACCGTTTCATGCTCCTCATGTATTTCACACCTTTTGAAGCTCTTCATATTTTTCACACCTTTTCAGGCTCTTCATGTTTTTGAACACCGCTTCATGCTCCTCCTATTTTTCAGACCGTTTCATGCTCCTCATGTATTTCACACCTTTTGAAGCTCTTCATATTTTTCACACCTTTTCAGGCTCTTCATGTTTTTCCACACCAGTTCATGCTCCTCATATTTTTCAGACCATTCATGCTCCTCATATTTTTGAAACCTTTAGAAACTCTTCATATTTTTCACACCTTTTCCGGCTCTTCATGTTTTTCAACACCGCTTCATGCTCCTCCTATTTTTCAGATCGTTTCATGCTCCTCATATTTGACACCTTTTGAAGCTCTTCATATTTTTCACACCTTTTCAGGCTCTTCATGTTTTTGAACACTTCTTCTTGCTCCTCCTCTTTTTCAAACCCTTTCATGCTTCTCATATTTTTGACATCTTTTAAAGCTCTTCATATTTTTCACACCTTTTCAGGCTCTTCATGTTTTTCAACACCACTTCATGCACCTCCTATTTTTGAGACCGTTTCATGCTCCTCATATTTCTGACACCTTTAGAAACTCTTCATATTTTTCACACCTTTTCCGGCTCTTCAGGTTTTTTAACACCTCTTCATACTCCTCCTATTTTTCAGACCGTTTCATTCTCCTCATATTTTTGACACCTTTTCAAGCTCTTCATATATTTCACACCCTTTCAGGTTCTTCATTTTTTTCAACACCACTTCATGCTCCTCCTATTTTTCAGAGCGTTTCATGCTCCTCATCTTTTTGACAGCTTTTGAAGCTCTTCATATATTTCACACATTTTCAGGCTCTTCATGTTTTTCAACACTGCTTCATGCTCGTCCTATTTTTCAGAACGTTTCATGCTCCTCAAATTTTTGACACCTTTTCAAGCTCTTCATATTTCTCACACCTTTTCAGGCTTTTCATGTTTTTTTGAACACCGCTTCATGTTCCTACTATTTTTCAGACCGTTTCATGCTCCTCATATTTTGACACCTTTTGAGGCTCTTCATATATTTCACAACTTTTCAGGCTCTTCATATTTTTGAACACCGCTTCATGCTCCTCCTATTTTCAGACCGTTTCATGCTCCTCTCATTTTTGACACCTTTTGAAGATTTGCATTTCTTTACACACCTATTCAGGCTCTTCATGTTTTTGAACACTGCTTCATGCTCCTCCTATTTTTCAGACCATATCATGCTCCTCATATTTTTCACACATTTTGAAGCTCTTCATATTTTTCACACCTTTTCAGGCTCTTCATTTTTTTCAACAGTACTTGTTGCTCCTCCTATTTTTTAGACCTTTTCATGCTCATCTAATTTTTGACACTTTTGAAGCTCTTCATATTTTTTACACCTTTTGAAGCTCCTCATATTTTTCACACATTTTGAAGCTCTTCATATTTTTCTCACCTTTTCAGGCTCTTCATGATTTTCATCACCGCTTCATGCTCCTCCTATTTTTCAGACCGTTTCATGCTCATCTCATTTTTGACACCTTTTGAAGCTCTTCCTATTTTTTACAGGTTTTCAGGCTCTTCATGTTTTTCAACACTGCTTCATGCTCCTCCTTTTTTTCCGACCGTTTCATGCTCATCTCATTTGGACACCTTTTGAAGCTCTTCATATTTTTCACACCTTTTGAAGCAATTCATATTTTTCACATTTATGAATCTCTTCATATTTTCCACACGTTTTCAGACAATTCATGTTTTTCAACATCGCTTCATGCTCCTCCTATTTTTCAGACCGTTTCATGCTCCTCATAATTTTGACACCTTTTGAAGCTTTAATATTTTTAACACCTTTTCAGGCTCTTCATCTTTTTCAACACCACTTCATGCTCCTCCTTTTTTGCAGACCATTTCATGCTACTCATATTTTTAACACCTTTTGAAGCTCTTCATATTTCTCACAACTTTTCAGGCTCTTCATGTTTTTCAACAACGCTTCATGCTCCTCCGATTTTTCAGACCGTTTCATGCTCCTCATATTTTTGACACCTTTTGAAGCTGTTCATGTTTTTCACACCTTTTCAGGCTCTTCATGTTTTTCAACACCGCTTCATGCTTCTCCTATTTTTCAGACCGTTTCATGCTCCTCATATTTTTGACACCTTTTGAAGCTCTTCATATTTTTCACAACTTTTCAGGCTCTTCATGTTTTTCAACACCGCTTCATGCACGTCCTATTTTTCAGACCATTTCATGCTCATCTCATTTTTGACACCTTTTGAAGTTTTTCATATTTTTCACAACTTTTCAGGCTCTTCATGTTTTTGAACACCGCTTCACGCTAATCCTATTTTTCAAACCATATCATGCTCCTCATATTTTTCACACCTTTTGAAGCACTTCATATATTTCACACCTATTCAGGCTCTTCATGTTTCTGAACACCACTTCATGCTCCTTCTCTTTTTCAGAGAGTTTTATGCTCCTCATGTATTTCACACCTTTTGAAGCTCTTCATATTTTTCACACCTTTTCAGGCTCTTCATGTTTTTCAACACCACTTCATGCTGCTCATATTTTTCAGACCGTTTCATGCTCCTCATATTTTTGACACCTTTTGAAGCTCTTCATTTTTTTCACACCTTTTAAGGCTCTTCATGTTTTTCAACACCGCTTCATGCTGCTCATATTTTTCAGACCGTTTCATGCTCCTCATATTTTTGACACCTTTTGAAGCTCTTCATATTTTTCACACGTTTTCAGTCTATTCATGTTTTTGAACACCATTTCAGGCTCCTCCTATTTTTCAGAGTGTTTCATGCTCCTCATGTATTTCACACCTTTGAAAGCTCTTCATATTTTTCAAAGATTTTGAAGCTCTTCATATTTTTCACACCTTTTCAGGCTCTTCATGTTTTTCAACACCGTTTCATGCTCCTCCTATTTTTCAAACCGTTTCATGTTCCTCATAATTTTGACACCTTTTGAAGATCTTCATAATTTTCACACATTTTCAGGCTCTTCATGTGTTTGAACACCGCTTCATGTTCCTCCTATTTTTCAGACCGTTTCATGCTCCTCATATTTTTGACACCTTTTGAAGCTCTCATATTTTTCATACCTTTTGAAGCTCTTCATGTTTTTGAACACTGCTTCATGCTCCTCGTATTTTTCAGATCGTTTCATGCTCCTCATTTTTTGGCACTTTTTGAGCTCTTCGTATTTTTCAAACCTTTTCAGGCTCTTCATGTTTTCGAACTCTGCTTCATGCTCCTCCAATTTTTCACACCGTTTCATGATCCTCATATTTTTGATACTTTTTGAGCTCTTCATATTTTTCACACCTTTTCAGGCTCTTCATGTTTTTGAACACCGCTTCATGCTACTCCTATTTTTCAGACCGTTTATGCTCCTCATATTTTTGACACCTTTAGAAGCTCTTCATATTTTTCACACATTTTCAGGCTCTTCATGTTTTTGATCACCGTTTCATGCTCCTCCTATTTTTCAGACCGTTTCATGCTCCTCATATTTTTGACACCTTTTGAAGTTCTTCATATTTTTCACACATTTTCAGGCTCTTCATGTTTTTGATCACCGTTTCATGCTCCTCCTATTTTTCAGACCGTTTCATGCTCCTCATATTTTTGACACCTTTTGAAGCTCTTCATATTTTTCACACCTTTTCAGGCTCTTCGTGTTTTTGAACACCGCTTCATGATCCTCTTGTTTTTCAGACCGTTTCATGCTCTTCATATTTGTGAAACATTTTGAAGCTCTTCATATTTTTCACACCTTTTCAGGCTCTTCATGTTTTTCACCACCACTTCACGCTCCTCCTATTTTTCAGACCGTATCATGCTCATCTCATTTTTGTCACCTTTGAAGCTCTTTATTTTTTTCACACCTTTTGAAGCTCTTCATATTTTTCACACGTTTTCATGCTCTTCATATTTTTCAACACCGTTTCATGCTGCTTCAATTTTTCAGTCCGTTTCATGCTCATCTCATTTTTGACACCTTTTAAAGCTCTTCATATTTTTCACACATTTTCAGGCTCTTCATATTTTTCAACACCGCATCATGCTCCTCCGATTTTTCAGACCGTTTCATGCTCCTCATATTTTTCAGACCTTTTGAAGCCTTTCATATTTTTCACAACGTTTCAGGCTCTTCATGTTTTTGAGCATCGCTTCATGCTCCTCCTATTTTTCAGACCGTTTCATGCTCATCTCATTTTTGACACCTTTTGAAGCTTTTGATATTTTTCACAACTTTTCAGGCTCTTCATGTTTTTGAACACAGCTTCATGCTCCTCCTATTTTTCAGACCGTATCATGCTCCTCATATTTTTCACACCTTTTGAAGCTCTTCATATTTTTCACACGTTTTCAGTCTATTCATGTTTTTGAACACCATTTCAGGCTCCTCCTATTTTTCAGAGAGTTTCATGCTCCTCATGTATTTCACACCTTTGAAAGCTCTTCATATTTTTCAAAGATTTTGAAGCTCTTCATATTTTTCACACCTTTTCAGGCTCTTCATGTTTTTCAACACCGTTTCATGCTCCTCCTATTTTTCAAACCGTTTCATGTTCCTCATAATTTTGACACCTTTTGAAGATCTTCATAATTTTCACACATTTTCAGGCTCTTCATGTGTTTGAACACCGCTTCATGTTCCTCCTATTTTTCAGACCGTTTCATGCTCCTCATATTTTTGACACCTTTTGAAGCTCTCATATTTTTCATACCTTTTGAAGCTCTTCATGTTTTTGAACACTGCTTCATGCTCCTCGTATTTTTCAGATCGTTTCATGCTCCTCATATTTTTGACACTTTTTGAGCTCTTCATATTTTTCACACCTTTTCAGGCTCTTCATGTTTTTGAACACCGCTTCATGATCTTCCTGATTTTCAGACCGTTTCATGCTCTTCATATTATTGAAACATTTTGAAGCTCTTCATATTTTTCACACCTTTTCAGGCTCTTTATTGTTTTCTCCACCACTTCATGCTCCTCATATTATTCAGACCGTTTCATGCTCATCTCATTTGTGTCACCTTTGAAGCTCTTCATATTTTTCACACCTTTTAAAGCTCTTCATATTTTTCACAAGTTTTCAGGCTCTTCATGTTTTTCAAAACCGTTTCATGCTGCTTCTATTTTTCAGACCGTTTCATGCTCCTCATATTTTTCACACCTTTTGAAGCTCTTCATATTTTTCACACCCTTTTAAGATCTTCATGTTTTTGAACACAGCTTCATGCTCCTCCTATTTTTCAGACCGTTTCATGCTCCTCATATTTTTGACAACTTTTGAAGCTCTTCATATTTTTCACACCTTTTCAGGCTCTTCATATTTTTGAACACAGCTTCATGCTCCTCCAATTTTTCAGACCGTTTCATGCTCCTCATATTTTTGACACCTTTTGAAGCTTTTCATATTTTTCACATCTTTTCAGGCTCTTCATGTTTTGCAACACCATTTCATGATCCTCCTATTTTTCAGACCGTTTCATGCTCATCTCATTTTTGACATCTTTTGAAGCTTTTCATATTTTTCACACATTTTCAGGCTCTTCATATTTTTGCACACCACTTCATGCTTCTCCTATTTTTCAGCCCGTTTCATGCTCCTCATGTTTTTGACATCTTTTGAAGCTCTTCATATTTTTCACACGTTTTCAGCTCTTAATGTTTTTCAACACCGCTTCATGCTCTTCCTATTTTTCAGACCGTTTCATGCTCATCTCATTTTTGACACCTTTGGAAGCTCTTCATATTTTTCACACGTTTTCAGCTCTTAATGTTTTTCAACACCGCTTCATGCTCTTCCTATTTTTCTGACGGTTTCATGCTCATCTCAAGTTTGACACCTTTTGAAGCTCTTCATATTTTTCACACATTTTCAGGCTCTTCATGTTTTTGACCATCGCTTCATGCTCCTCCTATTTTTCAGAGAGTTTCATGCTCCTCATGTATTTCACACCTTTTGAAGCTCTTCATATTTTTCACACCTTTTCAGGCTCTTCATGTTTTTCAACACCGCTTATGCTCCTCCTATTTTTCAGACCGTTTCATGCTCATCTCATTTTTGAAAACTTTTGAAGCTCTTCATATTTTTAATATTTTTGAAGCTCTTCATATTTTCACACGTTTTCAGACTCTTCATGTTTTTCAACACCGCTTCATGCTCCTCCTATTTTTCAAACGGTATCATGCTCCTCATATTTTTGAAAACTTTTGAAGCTCTTCATATTTTTCACACCTTTTCAGGCTCTTCATGTTTTTGAACACTTCTTCATGCTCTTCCTCTTTTTCAGACCGTTTCATGCTCCTCATATTTTTGACACTTTTTGAAGCTCTTCATATTTTTCACTCATTTTCAGGCTCTTCATATTTTTCAACACCACTTCATGCTCCTCCTATTTTTGAGACCGTTTGGTGCTCCGCATATTTTTGACACCTTTAGGAACTCTTCATATTTTTCACACCTTTTCAGGCACTTCATGTTTTTTATCACTGCTTCATGCTCGTCCTATTTTTCAGAACGTTTCATGCTCCTCATATATTTGACACCTTTTGAAGCTCTTCATATTTTTCACACCTTTTCAGGCTTTTCATGTTTTTGAACACCGCTTCATGCTCCTCCTATTTTTCAGATTGTTTCATGCTCCTCATATTTTTGACACCTTTTGAAGCTCTTCATATTTTTCACACCTTTTCAGGCTCTTCATGTTTTTCAACACCGCTTCATGCTCGTCGTATTTTGCTGACCGTTTCATGCTCCTCATATTTTTGACACCTTTTGAAGCTCTTCAGATATTTCGCACCTTTCCAGGCTCTTCATTTTTTCAACATCACTTCATGCTCCTCCTATTTTTCAGATCGTTTCATGCTCATCTCATTTTAACACCTTTTGAAGCTCTTCATATTTTTGACAAATTTTGAAGGTCTTCATATTTTTCACACGTTTTCAGGCTCTTCATGATTTTCAACACCGCTTCATGCTCCTCCTATTTTTCAGACCTTTTCATGCTCATCTCTTTTTTGACACCTTTTGAAGCTCTTCAGATTTTTCACACCTTTTGAAACTCTTCATATTTTTCACATTTATTAATCTCTTCATATTTTCCACACGTTTTCAGACAATTCATGTTTTTCAACATCGCTTCATGCTCCTCCGATTTTTCAGACCGTTTCATTCTCCTCATATTTTTGACACCTTTTGAAGCTCTTCATATATTTCACACTTTTTCAGACTTTTCCTTTTTTTCAACACGACTTCATGCTCCTCCTATTTTTCAGACCGTTTCATGCTCATCTCATTTTGACATCTTTTGAAGCTCTTCATATTTTTCACACCTTTTGAAGCTCTTCATATTTTTCACATTTATGAATCTCTTCATATTTTTTACACGTTTTCAGACAATTCATGTTTTTCAACATCACTTCATGTTATTCCTATTTTTCAGACCGTTTCATGCTCCTCATAATTTTGACACCTTTTGAAGCTTTAATATTTTTAACACCTTTTCAGGCTCTTCATCTTTTTCAACACCACTTCATGCTCCTCCTTTTTTGCAGACCGTTTCATGCTACTCATATTTTTAACACCTTTTGAAGCTCTTCATATTTCTCACACCTTTTCAGGCTCTTCATGTTTTTCAACAACGCTTCATGCTCCTCCGATTTTTCAGACCGTTTCATGCTCCTCATATTTTTGACACCTTTTGAAGCTCTTCATATTTTTCACACTTTTTCAGGCTCTTCATGTTTTTGAACACCGCTTCATGCTTCTCCTATTTTTCAGACCGTTTCATGCTCCTCATATTTTTGACACCTTTTGAAGCTCTTCATATTTTTCACAACTTTTCAGGCTCTTCATGTTTTTCAACACCGCTTCATGCACGTCCTATTTTTCAGACCGTTTCATGCTCATCTCATTTTTGACACCTTTTGAAGTTTTTCATATTTTTCACAACTTTTCAGGCTGTTCATGTTTTTGAACACCACTTCATGCTCCTTCTCGTTTTCAGAGAGTTTTATGCTCCTCATGTATTTCACACCTTTTGAAGCTCTTCATATTTTTCACACATTTTCAGGCTCTTCATGTTTTTCAACATCGCTTCATGCTGCTCATATTTTTCAGACCGTTTCATGCTCCTCATATTTTTGACACCTTTTGAAGCTCTTCAATTTTTTCACACCTTTTAAGGCTCTTCATGTTTTTCAACATCGCTTCATGCTGCTCATATTTTTCAGACCGTTTCATGCTCCTCATATTTTTGACACCTTTTGAAGCTCTTCATATTTTTCACACGTTTTCAGTCTATTCATGTTTTTGAACACCCTTTCAGGCTCCTCCTATTTTTCAGAGTGTTTCATGCTCCTCATGTATTTCACACCTTTGAAAGCTCTTCATATTTTTCAAAGATTTTGAAGCTCTTCATATTTTTCACACCTTTTCAGGCTCTTCATGTTTTTCAACACCGTTTCATGCTCCTCCTATTTTTCAAACCGTTTCATGTTCCTCATAATTTTGACACCTTTTGAAGATCTTCATAATTTTCACACATTTTCAGGCTCTTCATGTGTTTGAACACCGCTTCATGTTCCTCCTATTTTTCAGACCGTTTCATGCTCCTCATATTTTTGACACCTTTTGAAGCTCTCATATTTTTCATACCTTTTGAAGCTCTTCATGTTTTTGAACACTGCTTCATGCTCCTCGTATTTTTCAGGTCGTTTCATGCTCCTCTTATTTTTGACACTTTTTGAGCTCTTCATATTTTTCAAACCTTTTCAGGCTCTTCATGTTTTCGAACACCCCTTCATGCTACTCCTATTTTTCAGACCGTTTCATGCTCATCTCATTTTTGACACCTTTTGACGCTCTTCATATTTTTCACACGTTTTCAGCTCTTAATGTTTTTCAACACCGCTTCATGCTCTTCCTATTTTTCCGACCGTTTCATGCTCATCTCATTTTTGACACCTTTTGAAGCTCTTCATATTTTTCACACATTTTCAGGCTCTTCATGTTTTTGAACATCGCTTCATGCTCCTCCTATTTTTCAGAGAGTTTCATGCTCCTCATGTATTTCACACCTTTTGAAGCTCTTCATATTTTTCACACCTTTTCAGGCTCTTCATGATTTTCAACACCGCTCATGCTCCTCCTATTTTTCAGACCGTTTCATGCTCATCTCATTTTTGACACCTTTTTAATCTCTTCATATTTTTCAAAACTTTTGAAGCTCTTCATATTTTTAATATTTTTGAAGCTCTTCATATTTTCACACGTTTTCACACTGTTCATGTTTTTCAACACCGCTTCATGCTCCTCCTATTTTTCAAACCGTATCATGCTCCTCATATTTTTGACACTTTTTGAAGCTCTTCATATTTTTCACTCATTTTCAGGCTCTTCATATTTTTCAACACCACTTCATGCTCCTCCTATTTTTGAGACCGTTTGGTGCTCCGCATATTTTTGACACCTTTAGGAACTCTTCATATTTTTCACACCTTTTCAGGCACTTCATGTTTTTTATCTCTGCTTCATGCTCGTCCTATTTTTCAGAACGTTTCATGCTCCTCATATTTTTGACACCTTTTGAAGCTCTTCATATTTTTCACACCTTTTCAGGCTCTTCATGTTTTTCGACACAGCTTCATGCTCCTCCTATTTTTCAGACCGTTTCATTCTCCTCATATTTTTGACACCTTTTGAAGCTCTTCATATTTTTCACACATTTTCAGGCTCTTCATGTTTTTCGACACAGCTTCATGCTCCTCCTATTTTTCAGACCGTTTCATTCTCCTCATATTTTTGACACCTTTTGAAGCTCTTCATATTTTTCACACATTTTCAGGCTCTTCATGTTTTTGAACATCGCTTCATGCTCCTCCTATTTTTCAGAGAGTTTCATGCTCCTCATGTATTTCACACCTTTTGAAGCTCTTCATATTTTTCACACATTTTCAGGCTCTTCATGTTTTTCGACACAGCTTCATGCTCCTCCGATTTTTCAGACCGTTTCATGCTCCTCATATTTTTGACACCTTTTGAAGCTCTTCAATTTTTTCACACCTTTTAAGGCTCTTCATGTTTTTCAACACCGCTTCATGCTGCTCATATTTTTCAGACCGTTTGATGCTCCTCATATTTTTGACACCTTTTGAAGCTCTTCATATTTTTCACACGTTTTCAGTCTATTCATGTTTTTGAACACCATTTCAGGCTCCTCCTATTTTTCAGAGAGTTTCATGCTCCTCATGTATTTCACTCCGTTGAAAGCTCTTCATATTTTTCAAAGATTTTGAAGCTCTTCATTTTTTTCACACCTTTTCAGGCTCTTCATGTTTTTCAACACCGTTTCATGCTCCTCCTATTTTTCAAACCGTTTCATGTTCCTCATAATTTTGACACCTTTTGAAGATCTTCATAATTTTCACACATTTTCAGGCTCTTCATGTGTTTGAACACCGCTTCATGTTCCTCCTATTTTTCAGACCGTTTCATGCTCCTCATATTTTTGACACCTTTTGAAGCTTTTCATATTTTTCACAACTTTTCAGGCTCTTCATGTTTTGATCACCGTTTCATGCTCCTTCTATTTTTCAGATCGTTTCATGCTCATCATGTTTTTGACACTTTTTGAGCTCTTCATATTTTTCACACCTTTTCAGGCTCTTCATGTTTTTGAACACCGCTTCATGATCCTCCTGATTTTCAGACCGTTTCATGCTCTTCATATTTTTGAAACATTTTGAAGCTCTTCATATTTTTCACACATTTTCAGGCTCTTCATGTTTTTCTCCACCACTTCATGCTCCTCCTATTTTTCAGACCGTTTCATGCTCTTCTCATTTTTGTCACCTTTGAAGCTCTTCATATTTTTCACACCTTTTAAAGCTCTTCATATTTTTCACAAGTTTTCAGGCTCTTCATGTTTTTCAAAACCGTTTCATGCTGCTTCTATTTTTCAGACCGTTTCATGCTCCTCATATTTTTCACACCTTTTGAAGCTCTTCATATTTTTCACACCCTTTTAAGATCTTCATGTTTTTGAACACAGCTTCATGCTCGTCCTATTTTTCAGACCGTTTCATGCTCCTCATATTTTTGACAACTTTTGAAGCTCTTCATATTTTTCACACCTTTTCAGGCTCTTCATATTTTTGAACACAGCTTCATGCTCCTTCTATTTTTCAGACCGTTTCATGCTCCTCATATTTTTGACACTTTTTGAAGCTTTTCATATTTTTCACATCTTTTCAGGCTCTTCATGTTTTTCAAGACCATTTCATGATCCTCCTATTTTTCAGACCGTTTCATGCTCATCTCATTTTTGACACCTTTTGAAGCTTTTCATATTTTTCACACATTTTCAGGCTCTTCATATTTTTCCACACCACTTAATGCTTCTCCTATTTTTCAGCCCGTTTCATGCTCCTCATGTATTTCACAGCTTTTGAAGCTCTTCATATTTTTCACACCTTTTCAGGCTCTTCATGTTTTTGGTCACCGTTTCATGCTCCTCCTATTTTTCAGACCGTTTCATGCTCCTCATATTTTTGACACCTTTTGAAGCTCTTCATATTTTTCACACGTTTTCAGCTCTTAATGTTTTTCAACACCGCTTCATGCTCTTCCTATTTTTCAGACCGTTTCATGCTCATCTCATTTTTGACACCTTTTGAAGCTCTTCATATTTTTCACACGTTTTCAGCTCTTAATGTTTTTCAACACCGCTTCATGCTCTTCCTATTTTTCAGACCGTTTCATGCTCATCTCATTTTTGACACCTTTTGAAGCTCTTCATATTTTTCACACGTTTTCAGCTCTTAATGTTTTTCAACACCGCTTCATGCTCTTCCTATTTTTCAGACTGTTTCATGCTCATCTCAATTTTGACACCTTTTGAAGCTCTTCATATTTTTCACACATTTTCAGGCTCTTCATGTGTTTGAACATCGCTTCATGCTCCTCCTATTTTTCAGAGAGTTTCATGCTCCTCATGTATTTCACACCTTTTGAAGCTCTTCATATTTTTCACACCTTTTCAGGCTCTTCATGATTTTCAACACCGCTCATGCTCCTCCTATTTTTCAGACCGTTTCATGCTCATCTCATTTTTGACACCTTTTTAATCTCTTCATATTTTTCAAAACTTTTGAAGCTCTTCATATTTTTAATATTTTTGAAGCTCTTCATTTTTTCACACGTTTTCACACTCTTCATGTTTTTCAACACCGCTTCATGCTCCTCCTATTTTTCAAACCGTATCATGCTCCTCATATTTTTGACACTTTTTGAAGCTCTTCATATTTTTCACTCATTTTCAGGCTCTTCATATTTTTCAACACCACTTCATGCTCCTCCTATTTTTGAGACCGTTTGGTGCTCTGCATATTTTTGACACCTTTAGGAACTCTTCATATTTTTCACACCTTTTCAGGCACTTCATGTTTTTTATCACTGCTTCATGCTCGTCCTATTTTTCAGAACGTTTCATGCTCCTCATATTTTTGACACCTTTTGAAGCTCTTCATATATTTCACACCTTTTCAGGCTCTTCATGTTTTTCGACACAGCTTCATGCTCCTCCTATTTTTCAGACCGTTTCATTCTCCTCACATTTTTGACACCTTTTGAAGCTCTTCATATTTTTCACACATTTTCAGGCTCTTCATGTTTTTCGACACAGCTTCATGCTCCTCCTATTTTTCAGACCGTTTCATTCTCCTCATATTTTTGACACCTTTTGAAGCTCTTCATATTTTTCACACATTTTCAGGCTCTTCATGTTTTTGAACATCGCTTCATGCTCCTCCTACTTTTCAGAGAGTTTCATGCTCCTCATGTATTTCACACCTTTTGAAGCTCTTCATATTTTTCACACATTTTCAGGCTCTTCATGTTTTTCGACACAGCTTCATGCTCCTCCTATTTTTCAGACCGTTTCATGCTCCTCATATTTTTGACACCTTTTGAAGCTCTTCAATTTTTTCACACCTTTTAAGGCTCTTCATGTTTTTCAACACCGCTTCATGCTGCTCATATTTTTCAGACCGATTCATGCTCCTCATATTTTTGACACCTTTTGAAGCTGTTCATATTTTTCACACGTTTTCAGTCTATTCATGTTTTTGAACACCATTTCAGGCTCCTCCTATTTTTCAGAGAGTTTCATGCTCCTCATGTATTTCACACCTTTGAAAGCTCTTCATATTTTTCAAAGATTTTGAAGCTCTTCATATTTTTCACACCTTTTCAGGCTCTTCATGTTTTTCAACACCGTTTCATGCTCCTCCTATTTTTCAAACCGTTTCATGTTCCTCATAATTTTGACACCTTTTGAAGATCTTCATAATTTTCACACATTTTCAGGCTCTTCATGTGTTTGAACACCGCTTCATGTTCCTCCTATTTATCAGACCGTTTCATGCTCCTCATATTTTTGACACCTTTTGAAGCTCTCATATTTTTCATACCTTTTGAAGCTCTTCATGTTTTTGAACACTGCTTCATGCTCCTCGTATTTTTCAGATCGTTTCATGCTCCTCATATTTTTGACACTTTTTGAGCTCTTCATATTTTTCAAACCTTTTCAGGCTCTTCATGTTTTCGAACTCTGCTTCATGCTCCTCCTATTTTTCAGACCGTTTCATTCTCCTCATATTTTTGACACCTTTTGAAGCTCTTCATATTTTTCAAACCTTTTCAGGCTCTTCATGTTTTTCGACACAGCTTCATGCTCCTCCTATTTTTCAGACCGTTTCATTCTCCTCATATTTTTGACACCTTTTGAAGCTCTTCATATTTTTCACACATTTTCTGGCTCTTCATGTTTTTGAACATCGCTTCATGCTCCTCCTATTTTTCAGAGAGTTTCATGCTCCTCATGTATTTCACACCTTTTGAAGCTCTTCATATTTTTCACACCTTTTCAGGCTCTTCATGTTTTTCAACACCGCTCATGCTCCTCCTATTTTTCAGACCGTTTCATGCTCATCTCATTTTTGACACCTTTTGAAGCTCTTCATATTTTTCACACCTTTTCAGCCTCTTCATGTTTTTCAACACCACTTCATGCTCCTCCTATTTTTGAGACCGTTTGGTGCTCCTCATATTTTTGACACCTTTAGGAACTCTTCATATATTTCACACCTTTTCAGGCACTTCATGTTTTTTATCACTGCTTCATGCTCGTCCTATTTTTCAGAACGTTTCATGCTCCTCATATTTTTGACACCTTTTGAAGCTGTTCATATTTTTCACACCTTTTCAGGCTTTTCATGTTTTTGAACACCGCTTCATGTTCCTCCTATTTTTCAGACCGTTTCATGCTCCTCATATTTTTGACACCTTTTGAAGCTCTTCATATATTTCACACCTT
Source organism: Dama dama (assembly GCF_033118175.1). NCBI lineage: Eukaryota > Metazoa > Chordata > Mammalia > Artiodactyla > Cervidae > Dama > Dama dama. The sequence goes on along the minus strand of NC_083714.1, from coordinate 894,875 downwards.
TTCAGGCTCTTCATATTTTTGAACACCGCTTCATGCTCCTCCTATTTTTCAGATTGTTTCATGCTCCTCATATTTTGACACCTTTTGAAGCTCTTCATATTTTTCACACCTTTTCAGGCTCTTAATGATTTTCAACACCGCTTCATGCTCCTCCTATTTTTCAGACCTTTTCATGCTCATCTCTTTTTTGACACCTTTTGAAGCTCTTCAGATTTTTCACACCTTTTGAAGCTCTTCATATTTTTCACATTTATGAATCTCTTCATATTTTCCACACGTTTTCAGACAATTCAGGTTTTTCAACATCGCTTCATGCTCCTCCTATTTTCCGACCGTTTCATTCTCCTCATATTTTTGACACCTTTTGAAGCTCTTCATATATTTCACACTTTTTCAGACTTTTCCTTTTATTCAACACGACTTCATGCTCCTCCTATTTTTCAGACCTTTTCATGCTCATCTCATTTGACACCTTTTGAAGCTCTTCATGTTTTTCTCATCTTTTGAAGCTCTTCATATTTTTCACAACTTTTCAGGCTCTTTATGATATTCAACAGCGCTTCATGCTCCTCCTATTTTTCAGACCGTTTCATGCTCCTCATAATTTTGACACCTTTTGATGCTTTCATATTTTTAACACCTTTTCAGGCTCTTCATCTTTTTCAACACCACTTCATGCTCCTCCTTTTTTGCAGACCGTTTCATGCTACTCATACTTTTAACACCTTTTGAAGCTCTTCATATTTCTCACACCTTTTCAGGCTCTTCATGTTTTTCAACAACGCTTCATGCTCCTCCGATTTTTCAGACCGTTTCATTCTCCTCATATTTTTGACACCTTTTGAAGCTCTTCATATTTTTCACCCCTTTTCAGGCTCTTCATGTTTTTGAACACCGCTTCATGCTTCTCCTATTGTTCAGACCGTTTCATGCTCCTCATATTTTTGACACCTTTTGAAGCTCTTCATATTTTTCACTACTTTTCAGGCTCTTCATGTTTTTCAACACCGCTTCATGCACGTCCTATTTTTCAGACCGTTTCATGCTCATCTCATTTTTGACACCTTTGAAGGTTTTCATATTTTTCACAACTTTTCAGGCTCTTCATGTTTTTGAACACCGCTTCATGCTAATCCTATTTTTCAAACCATATCATGCTCCTCATATTTTTCAAACCTTTTGAAGCTCTTCATATATTTCACACCTTTTCAGGCTCTTCATGTTTTTCAACACCACTTCATGCTCCTTCTCTTTTTCAGAGAGTTTTATGCTCCTCATGTATTTCACACCTTTTGAAGCTCTTCATATTTTTCACACCTTTTCAGGCTCTTCATGTTTTTCAACACCGCTTCATGCTCCTCCAATTTTTCAGACCATTTCATGCTCCTCATATTTTTGACACCGTTTGAAGCTCTTCATATTTTTCACACATTTTCAGACTCTTCATGTTTTTCAACACCGCTTCATGCTCCTCCGATTTTTCAGACAGTTTCATGCTCCTCATATTTTTCACACCTTTTGAAGCCTTTCATATTTTTCACAACTTTTCAGGCTCTTCATGTTTTTGAACACAGCTTCATGCTCCTCCTATTTTTCAGACCGTATCATGCTCCTCATATTTTTCACACCTTTTGAAGCTCTTCATATTTTTCACACGTTTTCAGTCTATTCATGTTTTTGAACACCATTTCAGGCTTCTCCTATTTTTCAGAGAGTTTCATGCTCCTCATGTATTTCACACCTTTGAAAGCTCTTCATATTTTTCAAAGATTTTGAAGCTCTTCATATTTTTCACACCTTTTCAGGCTCTTCATGTTTTTCAACAGCGTTTCATGCTCCTCCTATTTTTCAGAGAGTTTCATGCTCCTCATAATTTTGACAGCTTTTGAAGATCTTCATAATTTTCACACATTTTCAGGCTCTTCATGTGTTTGAACACCGCTTCATGTTCCTCATATTTTTCAGACCGTTTCATGCTCCTCATATTTTTGACACCTTTTGAAGCTCTTCATATTTTTCACACCTTTTCAGGCTCTTCATGTTTTTGAACACTGCTTCATGCTCCTCCTATTTTTCAGACCGTTTCATTCTCCTCATATTTTTGACACCTTTTGAAGCTCTTCATATTTTTCACACATTTTCAGGCTCTTCATGTTTTTCGACACAGCTTCATGCTCCTCCTATTTTTCAGACCGTTTCATTCTCCTCATATTTTTGACACCTTTTGAAGCTCTTCATATTTTTCACACATTTTCAGGCTCTTCATGTTTTTGAACATCGCTTCATGCTCCTCCTATTTTTCAGAGAGTTTCATGCTCCTCATGTATTTCACACCTTTTGAAGCTCTTCATATTTTTCACACATTTTCAGGCTCTTCATGTTTTTCGACACAGCTTCATGCTCCTCCTATTTTTCAGACCGTTTCATGCTCCTCATATTTTTGACACCTTTTGAAGCTCTTCATATTTTTCACACCTTTTAAGGCTCTTCATGTTTTTCAACACCGCTTCATGCTGCTCATATTTTTCAGACCGATTCATGCTCCTCATATTTTTGACACCTTTTGAAGCTGTTCATATTTTTCACACGTTTTCAGTCTATTCATGTTTTTGAACACCATTTCAGGCTCCTCCTATTTTTCAGAGAGTTTCATGCTCCTCATGTATTTCACACCTTTGAAAGCTTTTCATATTTTTCAAAGATTTTGAAGCTCTTCATATTTTTCACACCTTTTCAGGCTCTTCATGTTTTTCAACACCGTTTCATGCTCCTCCTATTTTTCAAACCGTTTCATGTTCCTCATAATTTTGACACCTTTTGAAGATCTTCATAATTTTCACACATTTTCAGGCTCTTCATGTGTTTGAACACCGCTTCATGTTCCTCCTATTTATCAGACCGTTTCATGCTCCTCATATTTTTGACACCTTTTGAAACTCTCATATTTTTCATACCTTTTGAAGCTCTTCATGTTTTTGAACACTGCTTCATGCTCCTCGTATTTTTCAGATCGTTTCATGCTCCTCATATTTTTGACACTTTTTGAGCTCTTCATATTTTTCAAACCTTTTCAGGCTCTTCATGTTTTCGAACTCTGCTTCATGCTCCTCCTATTTTTCAGACCGTTTCATTCTCCTCATATTTTTGACACCTTTTGAAGCTCTTCATATTTTTCAAAACTTTTCAGGCTCTTCATGTTTTTCGACACAGCTTCATGCTCCTCCTATTTTTCAGACCGTTTCATTCTCCTCATATTTTTGACACCTTTTGAAGCTCTTCATATTTTTCACACATTTTTCTGGCTCTTCATGTTTTTGAACATCGCTTCATGCTCCTCCTATTTTTCAGAGAGTTTCATGCTCCTCATGTATTTCACACCTTTTGAAGCTCTTCATATTTTTCACACCTTTTCAGGCTCTTCATGTTTTTCAACACCGCTCATGCTCCTCCTATTTTTCAGACCGTTTCATGCTCATCTCATTTTTGACACCTTTTGAAGCTCTTCATATTTTTCACACCTTTTCAGGCTCTTCATGTTTTTCAACACCACTTCATGCTCCTCCTATTTTTGAGACCGTTTGGTGCTCCTCATATTTTTGACACCTTTAGGAACTCTTCATATATTTCACACCTTTTCAGGCACTTCATGTTTTTTATCACTGCTTCATGCTCGTCCTATTTTTCAGAACGTTTCATGCTCCTCATATTTTTGACACCTTTGAAGCTGTTCATATTTTTCACACCTTTTCAGGCTTTTCATGTTTTTGAACACCGCTTCATGTTCCTCCTATTTTTCAGACCGTTTCATGCTCCTCATATTTTTGACACCTTTTGAAGCTCTTCATATATTTCACACCTTTTCAGGCTCTTCATATTTTTGAACACCGCTTCATGCTCCTCCTATTTTTCAGATTGTTTCATGCTCCTCATATTTTGACACCTTTTGAAGCTCTTCATATTTTTCACACCTTTTCAGGCTCTTAATGATTTTCAACACCGCTTCATGCTCCTCCTATTTTTCAGACCTTTTCATGCTCATCTCTTTTTTGACACCTTTTGAAGCTCTTCAGATTTTTCACACCTTTTGAAGCTCTTCATATTTTTCACATTTATGAATCTCTTCATATTTTCCACACGTTTTCAGACAATTCAGGTTTTTCAACATCGCTTCATGCTCCTCCTATTTTTCAGACCGTTTCATTCTCCTCATATTTTTGACACCTTTTGAAGCTCTTCATATATTTCACACTTTTTCAGACTTTTCCTTTTATTCAACACGACTTCATGCTCCTCCTATTTTTCAGACCTTTTCATGCTCATCTCATTTTGACACCTTTTGAAGCTCTTCATGTTTTTCTCATCTTTTGAAGCTCTTCATATTTTTCACAACTTTTCAGGCTCTTTATGATATTCAACAGCGCTTCATGCTCCTCCTATTTTTCAGACCGTTTCATGCTCCTCATAATTTTGACACCTTTTGATGCTTTCATATTTTTAACACCTTTTCAGGCTCTTCATCTTTTTCAACACCACTTCATGCTCCTCCTTTTTTGCAGACCGTTTCATGCTACTCATACTTTTAACACCTTTTGAAGCTCTTCATATTTCTCACACCTTTTCAGGCTCTTCATGTTTTTCAACAACGCTTCATGCTCCTCCGATTTTTCAGACCGTTTCATGCTCCTCATATTTTTGACACCTTTTGAAGCTCTTCATATTTTTCACCCCTTTTCAGGCTCTTCATGTTTTTGAACACCGCTTCATGCTTCTCCTATTGTTCAGAATGTTTCATGCTCCTCATATTTTTGACACCTTTTGAAGCTCTTCATATTTTTCACTACTTTTCAGGCTCTTCATGTTTTTCAACACCGCTTCATGCACGTCCTATTTTTCAGACCGTTTCATGCTCATCTCATTTTTGACACCTTTGAAGGCTTTCATATTTTTCACAACTTTTCAGGCTCTTCATGTTTTTGAACACCGCTTCATGCTAATCCTATTTTTCAAACCATATCATGCTCCTCATATTTTTCAAACCTTTTGAAGCTCTTCATATATTTCACACCTTTTCAGGCTCTTCATGTTTTTGAACACCACTTCATGCTCCTTCTCTTTTTCAGAGAGTTTTATGCTCCTCATGTATTTCACACCTTTTGAAGCTCTTCATATTTTTCACACCTTTTCAGGCTCTTCATGTTTTTCAACACCGCTTCATGCTGCTCATATTTTTCAGACCGTTTCATGCTCCTCATATTTTTGACACCTTTTGAAGCTCTTCATTTTTTTCACACCTTTTAAGGCTCTTCATGTTTTTCAACACCGCTTCATGCTCCTCCAATTTTTCAGACCATTTCATGCTCCTCATATTTCTGACACCGTTTGAAGCTCTTCATATTTTTCACACATTTTCAGGCTCTTCATGTTTTTCAACACCGCTTCATGCTCCTCCGATTTTTCAGACAGTTTCATGCTCCTCATATTTTTCACACCTTTTGAAGCTCTTCATGTTTTTGAACACTGCTTCATGCTCCTGGTATTTTTCAGACCGTTTCATGCTCCTCATATTTTTGACACCTTTTGAAGCTCTTCATTTTTTTCACACCTTTTAAGGCTCTTCATGTTTTTCAACACCGCTTCATGCTCCTCCACTTTTTCACACCATTTCATGATCCTCATGTATTTCACAACTTTGAACCTCTTAATATTTTTCACACCTTTTCATGCTCTTCAAGTTTTTCAACATCACTTCATGCTCCTACTTTTTTGCAGACCGTTTCATTCTCCTCAAATTTTTGACACCTTTTGAAGCTCTTCATATTTCTCACACCTTTTCAGGCTCTTCATGTCTTTCAACACCGCTTCATGCTCCTCCTATTTTTCAGACGGGTTCATGCTCATCTCATTTTTGACACCTTTTGAAGCTTTTCATATTTTTCACACCTTTTCAGGCTCTTCATGTTTTTGAACACAGGTTGATGCTCCTCCTATTTTTCAGAACGTTTCATGCTCCTCATAATTTTGACACCTTTTGTAGCTCTTCATATTTTTCACATCTTTTCAGGCTCTTCATGTTTTTCAACACCGTTTCATGATCCTCCTATTTTTCAGACCGTTTCATGCTCATCTCATTTTTGACACCTTTTGAAGGTCTTCATATTTTTCACACCTTTTCAAGCTCTTCATATTTTTAAACACCACTTCATGCTTCTCCTATTTTTCAGCCCATTTCATGCTCCTCATGTATTTCACACCATTTGAAGCTCTTCATATTTTTCACAGCTTTTCAGGCTCTTCATGTTTTTCCACAGCACTTCATGCTTCTCTTATTTTTCAGCCCGTTTCATGCTCCTCATGTATTTCAAATCTTTTGAAGCTCTTCATATTTTTCACACCTTTTCATGCTCTTCATGTTTCTGCAAATCGCTTCATGCTCCTCCTATTTTTCAGACCGTTTCATTCTCCTCATATATTTCACACCTTTTGAAGCTCTTCATATTTTTCACAACTTTTCAGGCTCTTTATGATATTCAACAGCGCTTCATGCTCCTCCTATTTTTCAGACCGTTTCATGCTCCTCATAATTTTGACACCTTTTGATGCTTTCATATTTTTAACACCTTTTAAGGCTCTTCATCTTTTTCAACACCACTTCATGCTCCTCCTTTTTGGCAGACCGTTTCATGCTCCTCATATTTTTGACACCTTTTGAAGCTCTTCATTTTTTTCACACCTTTTCAGGCTCTTCATGTTTTTCAACACCGTTTCATGCTCCTCCTATTTTTCAAAACGTTTCATGTTCCTCATAATTTTGACAGCTTTTGAAGATCTTCATAATTTTCACACATTTTCAGGCTCTTCATGTGTTTGAACACCGCTTTATGTTCCTCATATTTTTCAGACCGTTTCATGCTCCTCATATTTTTGACACCTTTTGAAGCTCTCATATTTTTCATACCTTTTGAAGCTCTTCATGTTTTTGAACACTGCTTCATGCTCCTCGTATTTTTCAGATCGTTTCATGCTCCTCATATTTTTGACACTTTTTGAGCTCTTCATATTTTTCAAACCTTTTCAGGCTCTTCATGTTTTCGAACTCTGCTTCATGCTCCTCCACTTTTTCACACCGTTTCATGATCCTCATGTATTTCACAACTTTGAACCTCTTAATATTTTTCACACCTTTTCATGCTCTTCAAGTTTTTCAACATCACTTCATGCTCCTACTTTTTTGCAGACCGTTTCATGCTCCTCATATTTTTGACACCTTTTAAAGCTCTTCATATTTCTCACACCTTTTCAGGCTCTTCATGTCTTTCAACACCGCTTCATGCTCCTCCTATTTTTCAGACGGGTTCATGCTCATCTCATTTTGACACCTTTTGAAGCTTTTCATATTTTTCACACCTTTTCAGGCTCTTCATGTTTTTGAACACAGGTTGAGGCTCCTCCTATTTTTCAGAACGTTTCATGCTCCTCATAATTTTGACACCTTTTGTAGCTCTTCATATTTTTCACATCTTTTCAGGCTCTTCATGTTTTTCAACACCGTTTCATGATCCTCCTATTTTTCAGACCGTTTCATGCTCATCTCATTTTTGACACCTTTTGAAGGTCTTCATATTTTTGACACCTTTTCAAGCTCTTCATATTTTTAAACACCACTTCATGCTTCTCCTATTTTTCAGCCCATTTCATGCTCCTCATGTATTTCACACCTTTTGAAGCTCTTCATATTTTTAACAGCTTTTCAGGCTCTTCATGTTTTTGAACACTGCTTCATGCTCCTCGTATTTTTCAGATCATTTCATGCTCCTCATATTTTTGACACTTTTTGAGCTCTTCATATTTTTCACACCTTTTCAGGATCTTCATGTTTTTGAACACCGCTTCATGATCCTCCTGATTTTCAGACCGTTTCATACCCTTCATATTTTTGAAACATTTTGAAGCTCTTCATATTTTTCACACCTTTTCAGGCTCTTCATGTTTTTCAACTCCGTTCATGCTCCTCCTATTTTTCAGACCGTTTCATGCTCATCTCATTTTTGTCACCTTTGAAGCTCTTCATGTTTTTCACACCTTTTGAAGCCCTTCATATTTTTCACACGTTTTCAGGCTCTTCATGTTTTTCAAAACCGTTTCATGCTGCTTCTATTTTTCAGACCGTTTCATGCTCCTCATATTTTTCACACCTTTTGAAGCTCTTCATATTTTTCACACCCTTTTAAGATCTTCATGTTTTTGAACACAGCTTCATGCTCCTCCTATTTTTCAGACCGTTTCATGCTCCTCATATTTTTGACACCTTTTGAAGCTCTTCATATTTTTCACACCTTTTCAGGCTCTTCATGTTTTTGAACACAGCTTCATGCTTCTCCTATTTTTCAGACCGTTTCATGCCCTTCATATTTTTGAAACATTTTGAAGCTTTTCATATTTTTCACATCTTTTCAGGCTCTTCATGTTTTTCAACTCCGTTTCATCATCCTATTTTTCAGCCCGTTTCATGCTCCTCATGTATTTCACACCTTTTGATGCTCTTCATATTTTTCACACCTTTTCAGGCTCTTAATGTTTTTGATCACCGCTTCATGATCCTCCTGATTTTCAGACGGTTTCATGCTCTTCATATTTTTGAAACATTTTGAAGCTCTTCATATTTTTCACACCTTTTCAGGCTCTTCATGTTTTTCACCACCACTTCATGCTCCTCCTATTTTTCAGACCGTTTCATGCTCCTCATATTTTTGACACCTTTTGCAGCTCTTTATATTTTTCACAGTTTTTCAGGCTCTTCATTATTTTCAACACCGTTTCATGTTATTCCTATTTTTCAGACCGTTTAATGCTCATCTCATTTTTGACACCTTTTGAAGCTTTTCATATTTTTCACAACTTTTCAGGCTCTTCATGTTTTTGAACACCGCTTCATGCTCCTCCTATTTTTCAGAGAGTTTCATGCTCCTCATGTATTTCACAGCTTTTGAAGCTCTTCATATTTTCCACACTTTTTCAGGCTCTTCATGTTTTTGATCACCGTTTCATGCTCCTTCTATTTTTCAGATCGTTTCATGCTCATCATATTTTTGACACTTTTTGAGCTCTTCATATTTTTCACACCTTTTCAGGCTCTTCATGTTTTTGAACACCGCTTCATGATCCTCCTATTTTTCAGACCGTTTCATGCTCCTCATATTTTTGACACCTTTAGAAGCTCTTCATATTTTTCACACCTTTTCAGGCTCTTCATGTTTTTCGACACAGCTTCATGCTCCTCCTATTTTTCAGACCGTTTCATTCTCCTCATATTTTTGACACCTTTTGAAGCTCTTCATATATTTCACACCTTTTCAGTCTCTTCTTTTTTTTTCAACACCACTTCATGCTCCTACTATTTTTCAGACCGTTTCATACTCATCTCAATTTTGACACCTTTTGAAGCTCTTCATATTTTTCACACATTTTCAGGCTCTTCATGTTTTTGAACATTGCTTCAGGCTCCTCCTATTTTTCAGAGAGTTTCATGCTCCTCATGTATTTCACACCTTTTGAAGCTCTTCATATTTTTCACACCTTTTCATGCTCTTCATGTTTCTGAAAACCGCTTCATGATCCTCCTATTTTTCAGACCCTTTCATTCTCCTCATATATTTCACACCTTTTGAAGCTCTTCATATTTTTCACACCGTTTCATGCTCTTCATGTTTCTGAAAACTGCTTCATGATCCTCCTATTTTTCAGACCGTTTCATGCTCCTCATATATTTCACACCTTTTGAAGCTCTTCATATTTTTCACACCTTTTCAGGCTCTTCATGTTTTTGAACACAGCTTCATGCTCCACCTATTTATCAGACCGTTTCATGCTCCTCATATTTTTGACACCTTTTGCAGCTCTTTATATTTTTCACACTATTTCAGGCTCTTCATGATTTTCAACACCGTTTCATGTTATTCCTGTTTTTCAGACCGTTTAAGGCTCATCTCATTTTTGACACCTTTTGAAGCTTTTCATATTTTTCACAACTTTTCAGGCTCTTCATGTTTTTGAACACCGCTTCATGCTCCTCCTATTTTTCAGAGAGTTTCATGCTCCTCATGTATTTCACACCTTTTGAAGCTCTTCATATTTTCCACACCTTTTCAGGCTCTTCATGTGTTTGATCACCGTTTCATGCTCCTTCTATTTTTCAGACCGTTTCATGCTCTTCATATTTTTGACACCTTTTGAAGCTCTTCATATTTTTCACATCATTGAAGCTCTTCATATTTTTCACCCCTTTTCAGGCTCTTCATGATTTTCAACACCGCTTCATGCTCCTCGTATTTTTCGGACCGTTTTATGCTCATCTCATTTTTGACACCTTTTGAAGCTCTTCATATTTTTCACACCTTTTGAAGCTCTTCATATTTTTCATATGTTTGAAGCTCTTCATATTTTCACACGTTTTCAGACTCTTCATGTTTTTCAACACCGCTTCATGCCCCTGCTATTTTTCAGACAGTTTCATGCTCCTCATATTTTTGACAGGTTTTGAGGCTTTTCATATTTTTCACACCTTTTCAGGCTCTTCATATTTTTGAACACCGTTTCATAATCCGCCTATTTTTAAGACCGTTTCATGCTCCTCATATTTTTGACACCTTTAGAACCTCTTCATATTTTACACAGCTTTTCAGGCTCTTCATGTTTTTCAACACCGCTTCATGCTCCTCCTCTTTTTCAGAACGTTTCATGCTCCTCATATATTTGACACCTTTTGAAGCTCTTCATATTTTTCACATCTTTTGAAGCTCTTTATATTTTTCACACATTTTCAGGCTTTTCATGTTTTTGAACACCGCTTCATGTTCCTCCTATTTTTCAGACCGTTTCATGCTCCTCATATTTTTGACACCTTTTGAAACTCTTCATATTTTTCACACCTTTTCATGCTCTTCATGTTTCTGATAACCGCTTCATGATCCTCCTATTTTTCAGACCGTTTCATTCTCCTCATATATTTCACACCTTTTGAAGCTCTTCATATTTTTCACACCTTTTCAGGCTCTTCATGTTTTTAGACACCGCTTCATGCTCGTCGTATTTTGCCGACCGTTTCATGCTCCTCATATTTTTGACACCTTTTGAAGCTCTTCAGATATTTCACACCTTCCCAGGCTCTTCATTTTTTTAACACCACTTCATGCTCCTCCTATTTTTCAGATAGTTTCATGCTCATCTCATTTTAACACCTTTTGAAGCTCTTCATATTTTTGACAAATTTTGAAGGTCTTCATATTTTTCACACGTTTTCAGGCTCTTCATGATTTTCAACACCGCTTCATGCTCATCCTATTTTTCAGACCTTTTCATGCTCATCTCTTTTTTGACACCTTTTGAAGCTCTTCAGATTTTTCACACCTTTTGAAGCTCTTCATATTTTTCACATTTATGAATCTCTTCATATTTTCCACACGTTTTCAGACAATTCATATTTTTCAACATCACTTCATGCTCCTCCTATTTTTCAGACCGTTTCATTCTCCTCATATTTTTGACACCTTTTGAAGCTCTTCATATATTTCACACTTTTTCAGACTTTTCCTTTTTTTCAACACGACTTCATGCTCCTCCTATTTTTCAGACCGTTTCATGCTCATCTCATTTTGACACCTTTTGAAGCTCTTCATGTTTTTCTCATCTCTTGAAGCTCTTCATATTTTTCACAACTTTTCAGGCTCTTCATGATATTCAACAGCGCTTCATGCTCCTCCTATTTTTCAGACCGTTTCATGCTCCTCATAATTTTGACACCTTTTGATGCTTTCATATTTTTAACACCTTTTCAGGCTCTTCATCTCTTTCAACACCACTTCATGCTCCTCCTTTTTTGCAGACCGTTTCATGCTACTCATACTTTTAACACCTTTTGAAGCTCTTCATATTTCTCACACCTTTTCAGGCTCTTCATGTTTTTCAACAACGCTTCATGCTCCTCCGATTTTTCAGACCGTTTCATGCTCCTCATATTTTTGACACCTTTTGAAGCTCTTCATATTTTTCACCCCTTTTCAGGCTCTTCATGTTTTTGAACACCGCTTCATGCTTCTCCTATTGTTCAGACCGTTTCATGCTCCTCATATTTTTGACACCTTTTGCAGCTCTTTATATTTTTCACACTATTTCAGGCTCTTCATGATTTTCAACACCGTTTCATGTTATTCCTGTTTTTCAAACCGTTTAAGGCTCATCTCATTTTTGACACCTTTTAAAGCTCTTCATATTTTTCACACCTTTTCTGGCTCTTCATGTTTTTGAACACCGCTTCATGATCCTCCTGATTTTCAGACCGTTTCATGCTCTTCATATTTTTGAAACATTTTGAAGCTCTTCATATTTTTCACACCTTTTCAGGCTCTTCATGTTTTTCACCACCACTTCATTCTCCTCCTATTTTTCAGACCGTTTCATGCTCATCTCATTTTTGTCACCTTTGAAGCTCTTTATATTTTTCACACCTTTTGAAGCTCTTCATATTTTTCACACGTTTTCAGGCTCTTCATAGTTTTCAACACCGTTTCATGCTGCTTCTATTTTTCAGATCGTTTATGCTCCTCATATTTTTGACACCTTTAGAAGCTCTTCATATTTTTCAAACCTTTTCAGGTTCTTCATGTTTTTGATCACCGTTTCATGCTCCTCCTATTTTTCAGACCGTTTCATGCTCCTCATATTTTTGACACATTTTGAAGCTGTTCATATTTTTCACACCTTTTCAGGCTCTTCATGTTTTTGAACACCGCTTCATGATCCTCCTATTTTTCAGACCGTTTCATGCTCCTCATATTTTTGACACTTTTTGAGCTCTTCATATTTTTCACACCTTTTCAGGCTCTTCATGTTTTTGAACACCGCTTCATGCTACTCCTATTTTTCAGATCGTTTATGCTCCTCATATTTTTGACACCTTTAGAAGCTCTTCATATTTTTCAAACCTTTTCAGGCTCTTCATGTTTTTGATCACCGTTTCATGCTCCTCCTATTTTTCAGACCGTTTCATGCTCCTCATATTTTTGACACCTTTTGAAGCTCTTCATATTTTTCACAGCTTTTCAGGCTCTTCATGTTTTTGAACACCGCTTCATAATCCTCCTGTTTTTCAGACCGTTTCATGCTCTTCATATTTGTGAAACATTTTGAAGCTCTTCATATTTTTCACACCTTTTCAGGCTCTTCATGTTTTTGAACACAGCTTCATGCTCCACCTATTTATTAGACCGTTTCATGCTCCTCATATTTTTGACACCTTTTGCAGCTCTTTATATTTTTCACACTATTTCAGGCTCTTCATGATTTTCAACACCGTTTCATGTTATTCCTATTTTTCCGACCGTTTAATGCTAATCTCATTTTTGACACCTTTTGAAGCTCTTCATATTTTTCACACCTTTTCAGGCTCTTCATGTTTTTGAACACCGCTTCATGCTCCTCTTATTTTTCAGACCGTTTTTTGCTCCTCATATTTTTAACACCTTTTTAAGCTTTTCATATTTTTCACACCTTTTCAGGCTCTTCAAGTTTTTCAACACCACTTCATGCTCCTTCTTTTTTGCAGACCGTTTCATGCTCCTCATATATTTGACACCTTTTGATCCTCTTCATATTTTTCACACCTTTTCAATCTTCATTTTTCAACACCGCTTCATGCTCCTCCTATTTTTCAGACCGTTTCATGCTCATATCATTTTTGACACCTTTTGAAGCTTTTCATATTTTTCACAACTTTTCAGGCTCTTCATGTCTTTCAACACCGTTTCAGACTCCTCCTATTTTTCAGACCGTTTCATGCTCATCTCAATTTTGACACCTTTTGAAGCTCTTCATAATTTTCACACATTTTCAGGCTCTTCATGTTTTTGAACACCGCTTCATGCTCCTCCTATTTTTCAGAGAGTTTCATGCTCCTCATGTATTTCACACCTTTTGAAGCTCTTCATATTTTTCACACCTTTTCAGGCTCTTCATTTTTCAACACCGCTTCATGCTCCTCCTGTTTTTCAGACCGTTTCATGCTCTTCATATTTGTGAAACATTTTGAAGCTCTTCATATTTTTCACACCTTTTCAGGCTCTTCATGTTTTTGAACACAGCTTCATGCTCCACCTATTTATCAGACCGTTTCATGCTCCTCATATTTTTGACACTTTTTGAGCACTTCATATTTTTCACACCTTTTCAGGCTCTTCATGTTTTTCGACACAGCTTCATGATCCTCCTATTTTTCAGACCATTTCATTCTCCTCATATATTTGACACCTTTTGATCCTCTTCATATTTTTCACACCTTTTCAGGCTCTTCATATTTTTCAACACCGTTTCATGCTGCTTCTATTTTTCAGACCGTTTCATGCTCCTCATATTTTTCACACCTTTTGAAGCTCTTCATATTTTTCACACCTTTTCAGGCTCTTCATGTTTTTGAACACAGCTTCATGCTCCACCTATTTATCAGACCGTTTCATGCTCCTCATATTTTTGACACCTTTTGCAGCTCTTTATATTTTTCACATTATTTCAGGCTCTTCATGATATTCAACACCGTTTCATGTTATTCCTATTTTTCAGACCGTTTAATGCTCATCTCATTTTTGACACCTTTTGAAGCTTTTCATATTGTTCACACCTTTTCAGTCTGTTCATGATTTTCAACACCGCTTCATGCTCCTTCTATTTTTCAGACCGTTTCAAGCTCATCTCATTTTTGACACCTTTTTAATCTCTTCATATTTTTCACAACTGTTGAAGCTCTTCATATTTTTAATATTTTTGAAGCTCTTCATATTTTCACACGTTTTCACACTCTTCATGTTTTTCAACACCGCTTCATGCTCCTCCTTTTTTCAAACCGTATCATGCTCCTCATATTTTTGACACCTTTAGAAACTCTTCATATTTTTCACACCTTTTCAGGCTCTTCATGTTTTTTATCACTGCTTCATGCTCGTCCTATTTTTTAGAAAGTTTCATGCTCCTCATATTTTTGACACCTTTTGAAGGTCTTCATATTTTTCACACCTTTTCAGGCTCTTCATTTTTTTCAACACTACTTGTTGCTCCTCCTATTTTTTAGAACTTTTCATACTCATCTAATTTTTGACACATTTTGAGGCACTTCATATTTTCTACACCTTTTGAAGCTCTTCATATTTTTCACACCTTTTCAGTCTGTTCATGATTTTCAACACCGCTTCATGCTCCTCCTATTTTTCAGACCGTTTCATGCTCCTGATGTATTTCACACCGTTTGAAGCTCTTCATATTTTTCACACCTTTTCAGGCTCTTCATGTTTTAGATTACCGTTTCATCCTCCTCCTATTTTTCAGACCGTTTCATGCTCCTCATATTTTTCACACCTTTTGAAGCTCTTCATATTTTTCCCACCTTTTCAGGCTCTTCATGTTTTTCAACACCAGTTCATGCTCCTCCTATTTTTCAGACCATTCATGCTCCTCATATTTTTGAAACCTTTAGAAACTCTTCATATTTTTCACACCTTTTCCGGCTCTTCATGTTTTTCAACACCGCTTCATGCTCCTCCTATTTTTCAGATCGTTTCATGCTCCTCATATTTGACACCTTTTGAAGCTCTTCATATTTTTCACACCTTTTCAGGCTCTTCATGTTTTTGAACACATCTTCTTGCTCCTCCTCTTTTTCAAACCCTTTCATGCTTCTCATATTTTTGACATCTTTTAAAGCTCTTCATATTTTTCACACCTTTTCAGGCTCTTCATGTTTTTCAACAGCGCTTCATGCTCCTCCTTTTTTTCAGACCGTTTCATGCTCCTCATATTTTACATACCTTTTGAAGCTCTTCATATTTTTCACACATTTCAGGCTCTTCATGTTTTTCAACACCATTTCATGCCGCATCTATTTTTCAGACCGTTTCATGCTCCTCATATTTTTCACACCTTTTGAAGCTCTTCATATTTTTCACAACTTTTAAGGCTCTTCATGTTTTTGAACACCAATTCATGCTCCTCCTATTTTTCAGAGAGTTTCATGCTCCTCATGTATTTCACACCTTTTGAAGCTCTTCATATTTTTCACACCTTTTCAGGCTCTTCATATTTTTCTACACCACTTCATGCTTCTCCTATTTTTCAGACCATTTCATGCTCCTCATGAATTTCACACCTTTTGAAGCTCTTCATATTTTTCACACCTTTTCAGTCTCTTCTTTTTTTTCAACACCACTTCATGCTCCTCCTATTTTTCAGACCGTTTCATGCTCATCTCATTTTTGACACCTTTTGAAGCTCTTCATATTTTTCACACCTTTTCATGCTCTTTATGTTTTTCAACACCGTTTCATGCTGATTCTATTTTTCAGACCATTTCATGCTCCTCATATTTTTCACACCTTTTGAAGCTCTTCATATTTTTCACACCTTTCAGGCTCTTCATGTTTTTCGACACTGTTTCATGCTGCTTCTATTTTTCAGACCGTTTCATGAGCCTCATAATTTTCACACCTTTTGAAGATGTTCATATTTTTCACACGGTTTCAGGCTCTACATGTTTTTGAACACAGCTTCATGGTACTCCTATTTTTCAGTCCGTTTCATGGTCATCTCATTTTTGACACCTTTGAAGCTCTTCATATTTTTCACACCTTTTGAAGCTCTTCATATTTTTCACACCTTTTCATGCTCTTCATGTTTTTCAACACCCCTTCTTACTCCTCCTATTTTTCAGACCATTTCATGCTCCTCATATATTTGACACGTTTTGAAGCTCTTCATATTTTTCACACCTTTTCAAGCTCTTCATGTTTTTGAACACCGCTTCTTGCTCCTCCTATTTTTCAGACCGTTTCATGCTACTCATATTTTTGACACCTTTTCAAGCTTTTCATATTTTTCACACCTTTTCAGCCTCTTCATTTTTTTCAAAACTACTTCTTGTTCCTCCTATTTTGCAGACCGTTTCATGCTCATCTAATTTTTGACACCTTTGGAAGCTCTTCGTAATTTTCACATTTTTTGAAGCTCTTCATATTTTTCACACTTTTTCAAACACTTCATGTATTTCAACACCGCTTCTTGCTGCTTCTATTTTTCAGACCGTTGCATGCTCCTCATATTTTTGACCCGTTTTGAAGCTCTTTATATTTTTCACACCTTTTCAGGTTCTTCATGTTTTTGAACACCGTTTCATCCTCCTCATATTTTTCAGACCATTTCATGCTCCTCTTATTTTGACACCTTTTGAAGCTCTTCATATTTTTCACACCTTTTCAGGCTCTTCATGTTTCTGAACACCACTTCATGCTCCACCTATTTTTCAGACCGTTTCAAGCTCCTCATATTTTTGACACCTTTTGAAGCTCTTCATATATTTCACACCTTTTCAGGGTCTTCATGTTTTTCAACACCGTTTCATGACACTCCTATTTTTCAGACCGTTTCATGCTCCTCATATTTTTGACACCTTTTGAAACTCTTCATATATTTCACACCTTTTCAAACTCTTCATGTTTTTGAACACCGCTTCATGCTCCTCCTATTTTTCAGACCGTTTCATGCTCCTCATATTTTTGACACCATTTGAAGCTCTTCATATTTCTCACAGCTTTTCAGGTTCTTCATGTTTTTCAACACCGCTTCATGCTCCTCCTATTTTTCAGACCGTTTCATGCTCATATCATTTTTGACACCTTTTGAAGCTCTTCATATTTTACCACATCTTTTGAAGCTCTTCATATTTTTCACATCTTTTCAGTTTCTTCAGGTTTTTGAACACCACTTCATGCTCCTCCTGTTTTTCAGATCGTTTCATGCTCATCTCATTTTTGACACCTTTGAAACTCTTCATATTTTTCACACCTTTTGAAGCTCTTCATATATTTCACACCTTCTCTGGCTCTTCATGATTTTCAACATCACTTCATGCTCCTCCTATTTTTCAGACCCTTTCATGCTAATCTAATGTTTGAAACCTTTTGAAGGTCTTCATATTTTTCACACCTTTTGAAGCTCTTCATATTTTTCAAACCTTTTCAGGCTCTTCATGTTTTTGAACACCGCTTCATGCTCCTCCCTTTTTTCAGACCGTTTAATGCTCCTCATATTTTTGACATTTTTTGAAGCTCTTCATATTTTTCACACCTTTTCAGGCTCTTCATGTTTTTGAACACCGCTTCATGCTCCTCCTATATTTCAGTCCGTTTCATGCTCCTCCTATTTTTCACACCTTTTGAAGCTCTTCATATTTTTCACACCTTTTCAGGCTCTTCATGTTTTTGAACACCGCTTGATGCTCCTCCTATTTTTCAGACCGTTTCATGCTCCTCATGTATTTCACACGTTTTGAAGCTCTTCATATTTTTCACACCTTTTCAGCCTCTTCATGATTTTGAACACCGCTTCATCATCCTCCTATTTTTCAGAATGTTTCATGCTCCTCATATTTTTGACAACTTTTGAAGCTTTTCATATTTTTCACAACTTTTCAGGCTCTTCATGTTTTTGAACAGAGCTTCATGCTCCTCCTATTTTTCAGACCGTATCATGTTCCTCATGTATTTTACACCTTTTGAAGCTCTTCATATTTTTCACACCTTTTCAGGCTCTTCATGCATTTGAACAACTTTTCATGCTCCTCCTATTTTTCAGACCGTTTCATACTCCTCATTGTTTTGACACCTTTTGAAGCTCTTCATATTTTTCACACCTTTTCAGGTTCTTCATGTTTTTCAACATCGCTTCATGCTCCTCCTATTTTTCAGACCGTTTCATGCTCCTCATATTTTTGACACCTTTTGAAGCTCTTAATATATTTCACAGCTTTTCAGACTCTTCATGATTTCCATTACCGCTTCATGCTCCTCATATTTTTCAGACCGTTTCATGCTCATCTCATTTTTATCACCTTTTGAAACTCTTCATATTTTTCACCCCTTTTGAAGCTCTTCATATTTTTGACACCTTTGAGGCTCTTCATGTTTTTGAACACCACTTCATGCTCCTCCTATTTTTCAGACCGTTTCATGGTCCTCATATATTTGACTCCTTTAGAAGCTCTTCATATTTTTCACACCTTTTCAGGCTCTTCATGGTTTTCAACACCGCTTCATGCTCCTCCTCTTTTTCAGACCGTTTCATGCTCCTCATATTTTTGGCACCTTTTGAAGCTCTTCATATTTTTCACACCTTTTCAGGTCTTCATGTTTTTGAACACCATTTCATGCTCCTCCTATTTTTCAGACCGTTTCATGGTCCTCATATTTTTGACACCTTTTAAACCTCTTCATATTTTTCACACCTTTTCAGGCTCTTCATGTTTTCAACACCGCTTCATGCTCCTACTATTTTTCAGACGGTTTCATGCTCCTCATATTTTTGACACCTTTTGAAGCTCTTCATATTATTCACACCTTTTCAGGCTCTTCATGTTTTTCAACACCGCTTCATGCTCCTCCTTTTTTTCAGACCGTTTCATGCTCCTCATATTTTTGACGCCTTTTGAAGCTCTTCATATTTTTCACACTTCCCCAGGCTCTTCATGTTTTTGAACACCATTTCATGCTCCTCCTGTTTTTCAGACCGTTTCATGCTCCTCATCTTTTTGACACGTTTTGAAACTCTTCATATTTATCACACCTTTTCAGGCTCTTCATGTTTTTCAACACAATTTCATGCTCCTCCTTTTTTTCAGACCGTTTTATGCTCCTCATATATTTGACACCTTTTGAAGCTCTTCATAATTTCCACACCTTTTCAGGCTCTTCATGTTTTTCTACACCGCTTCATGCTCCCCCTACATTTCAGACCGTTCATGCCTCTCATATTTTTGAAACCTTTTGAAGCTCTTCATATTTTTCACACCTTTTTAGGCTCTTCATGTTTTTCAACACCATTTCATGCTCCTCCTTTTTTTCAAACCATTTTATGCTCCTCATATATTTGACACCTTTTGAAGCTCTTCATAATTTCCACACCTCTTCAGGCTCTTCATGTTTTTGAACACCATTTCATGCTCCTCTTATTTTTTTTTTTTTATTGTTTTTTTTTTTAAATTTTTTTAATTATTTTTATTTTTTCTTTCCCAGTCGGTTTTGTCATACATTGATATGAATCAGCCATGGATTTACATGTATTCCCAATTCCAATCCCCCCTCCCACCTCCCTCTCCACCCGATTCCTCTCCGTCTTCCCAGTGCACCAAGCCTGAGCACTTGTCTCGTGCATCCTACCTGGGCTGGTGATCTGTTTCACCATAGATAGCATACATGCTGTTCATTTGAAATATCCCACCCTCACATTCTCCCACAAAGTTCAAAAGTCTGTTCTGTATATCTGTGTCTATTTTTCTGTTCTGCATATAGGGTTATCGTTATCACCTTTCTAAATTCCATATACATGTGTCAGCATGCTCTAATGTTCTTTATCTTTCTGGCTTACTTCACTCTGTATAATGGGCTCCAGCTTCATCCATCTCATTAGGACTGATTCAAGTGAATTTTTTAATGGCTGAGTAATATTCCATGGTGTATATGTACCACAGCTTTCTTATCCATTCATCTGCTGACGGGCATCTAGGTTGCTTCCATGTCCTGGCTATTATAAATAGTGCTGCGATGAACATTGGGGTGCACGTGTCTCTTTCAGACGAACCTATGGACACCTTATCTTTGACAAAGGAGGCAAGGATATACAATGGAAAAAAGACAACCTCTTTAACAAGTGGTGCTGGGAAAACTGGTCAACCACTTGTAAAAGAATGAAAATAGAACACTTTCTAACACCATACACAAAAATAAACTCAAAATGGATTAAAGATCTAAATGTAAGACCAGAAACTATAAAACTCCTAGAGGAGAAGATAGGCAATACACTCTCCGACATAAATCAAAGCAAGATCCTCTATGACCCACCTCCCAGAATATTGGAAATAAAAGCAAAACTAAACAAATGGGACCTAATGAAACTTAAAAGCTTTTGCACTACAAAGGAAACTATAAGTAAGGTGAAAAGACAGCCCTCAGATTGGGAGAAAATAATAGCAAATGAAGAAACAGACAAAGGATTAATCTCAAAAATATACAAGCAAATCCTGCAGCTCAATTCCAGAAAAATAAATGACCCAATACAAAATGAGCCAAAGAACTAAACAGACATTTCTCCAAAGAAGACATACAGATGGATAACAAACACATGAAAAGATGCTCAACATCACTCATTATT
This sequence comes from Dama dama, assembly GCF_033118175.1. NCBI lineage: Eukaryota > Metazoa > Chordata > Mammalia > Artiodactyla > Cervidae > Dama > Dama dama. Next base: position 873,641 of record NC_083714.1, on the reverse strand, counting down.
AGAGAAATGCAAATCAAAACCACAATGAGGTACCATTATATGCCAGTCAGGATGGCTGCTATCCAGAAGTCTACAAGCAATAAATGCTGGAGATGGTGTGGAGAAAAGGGAACCCTCTTACACTGTTGGTGGGAATGCACACTAGTACAGCCGCTATGGAAAACAGTGTGGAGATTTCTTAAAAAACTGGAAATAGAACTGCCATATGACCCAGCAATCCCACTTCTGGGCATACACACTGAGGAAACCAGATCCTCTTATTTTTCAGACCGTTTCAAGCTCCTCATATTTTTTACACCTTTTGAAGCTCTTCATATATTTCACACCTTTTCAGGCTCTTCATGTTTTTCAACACCGCTTCATGCTCCTCCTATTTTTCAGACCGTTTCATGGTCCTCATGTTTTTGTCACCTTTTGAAGCTCTTCATATTTTTCACACCTTTTCATGCTCTTCATGTTTTTGAACACCATTTCATGCTCCTCCTATTTTTTAAACCGTTTCATGCTCCTCATATTTTTCACACATTTTGAAGCTCTTCATATTTTTCACACCTTTTCAGGCTCTTCATATTTTACAACAAGTTTTCATGCTCCTCCTATTTTTCAGACCGTTTAATGCTCCCCATAATTTTGACACCTTTTGAAGCGCTTCATAATTATCACACCTTTTCAGGCTCTTCATGTTTTTCAAATTTGCTTCTGCTCCTCCTATTTTTCAGACCGTTTCATGCTCCTCATATTTTTGACACCTTTTGAAGCTCTTCATATTTTTCACAGCTTTTCAGGCTCTTCATGTTTTTCAACACTGCTTTATTCTCCTCATATTTTTCAGACCGTTTCATGCGCCTCATATTTTGGATATCTTTAGAAGCTCGTCATATTTCTAACAACTTTTCAGGCTCTTCATGTTTTCAACACAGTTTCATGCTCCTCCTATTTTTCAGACCGTTTCATGCGCCTCATATTTTGACTCCTTTTGAAGCTCTTCATATTTTTCACACATTTTCAGGCTCTTCATGTTTTTCAACACCGTTTCTTGCTCATCCTCTTTTTCAGACCGTTTCATGCCCCTCATATTTTTGACACCTTTTCAAGCTCTTCACATTTTTCAAACCTTTTCAGGCTCTTCATGTTTTTGAACAACGTTTCATGCTCCTCCTATTTTTCAGACAGTTTCATGCCCCTCATATTTTTGACACCTTTTCAAGCTCTTCACATTTTTCAAAACATTTCAGGCTCTTCATGTTTTGAACACCGTTTCATCCTCCTCCTAATTTTCAGACCGTTTCATGCTCCTCATATATTTGACACCTTTTGAAGCTCTTCATATTTTTCACAACTTTTCAGGTTCTTCATGTTTTCAACACCACTTCATGCTCCTCCTATATTTCTGATCGTGTCATGCTCCTCATATTTTTGACAACTTTTGAAGCTCTTCATATTTTTCACACCTTTTCAGGCTCTTCATGTTTTTGAACACCGTTTCATGCTCCTCATATTTTTCAGACCGTTTCATGCTCCTCATATTATTGACACCTTTTGAAGCTCTTCATATATTTCACACCTTTTCAGGGTTTTCATGTTTTTGAACACCGTTTCATGCTCCTCATATTTTTCAGACCGTTTCATGCTCCTCATATTTTTGACACCTTTTGAAACTCTTCATATTTTTCACAATTTTTCAGGCTCCTCATGTTTTTGAACACCGTTTCATGCTCCTCCATTTTTTCAGACCGTTTCATGCTCCTCATATTTTGACACCTTTTGAAGCTCTTCATATTTTTCACACCTTTTCAGGCTCTTCATATTTTTCAACAAGGTTTCATGCTCCTCCTATTTTTCAGACGGTTTCATGCTCCTCATATTTTTGACACCTTTTGAAGCTCTTCATATTTTTCACACCTTTCCATGCTCTTCATATTTTTGAACACCGATTAATGCTCCTCCTATTTTTCAGACCGTTTCTTGCTCCTCATATTTTTGACACCTTTTGAAGCTCTTCATATTTTTCACAGCTTTCCAGGCTCTTCATATTTTTGAACACCGATTAATGCTCCTCCTATTTTTCAGACCGTTTCTTGCTCCTCATATTTTTGACACCTTTTGAAGCTCTTCATATTTTTCACACCTTTTCAGGCTCTACATATTTTTCAACACAACTTCATGCTCCTCCTTTATTTGAGACCGTTTCATGCTCCTCATATTTTTGACACCTTTTGAAGCTCTCCATAGATTTCACACCTTTTCAGGCTCTTCATGTTTTTCTACACCGCTTCTTGCTCCTCCTATTTTTCAGAGCTATTCATGCTCCTCATATTTTTGTCACCTTTTGAAGCTCTTCATATATTTCACACCTTTTCAGGCTTTTCATGTTTTTCAACACCGCTTCATGCTCCTACTATTTTTCAGACCTTTTCATGCTCCTCATATGTTTCACACCTTTTTAAGCTCTTCATGTTTTTTAACACCTTTCACGCTCCTCCTATATTTCAGAACGTTTCAAGCTCCTCATATTTTTGACACCTTTTGAAGCTCTTCATATTTTTCACATTTATCAGGGTCTTCATGTTTTTCTACACCACTTCATGCTCCTCCTATTTTTCAGACCGTTTCATTCTCCTCATATTTTTGAAGCCTTTTGAAGCTCTTCATATTTTTCACACCTTTTCAGGCTCTTCATGTTTTTCAACACCGTTTCATGATCCTCCTATTTTACAGACCGTTTCATGCTCATCTCATTTTTGACACCTTTTGAAGCTTTTCATATTTTTCACAACTTTTTAGGCTCTTCATGTTTTTGAACACGGCTTCATGCTCCTCCTCTGTTTCAGAGTTTCATGCTCCTCATGTATTTCACACTTTTTGAAGCTCTTCATATTTTTCACACATTTTCAGCATCTTCATGCTTTTGATCACCGTTTCATGCTCATCCTATTTTTCAGACCGTGTCATGCACCTCATATTTTTCACACCTTTTGAAGCTCTTCATATTTTTCACACCTTTTCAAGCTCCTCATGTTTTTCAACACCGCTTCATGCTCCTCCTCTTTTTCAGACCGCTTCATGCTCCTCATATTTTTCAGACCGTTTCATGAACCTCATATTTTTCACACCTTTTGAAGCTCTTCATATTTTTTACACCTTTCTCAGGCTCTTCATGTTTTTCAACACCTCTTCATGCTCCTCCTACTTTTCAGACCATTTAATGTTCCTCATGTATTTCACACCTTTTGAAGTTCTTCATATTTTTCACACCTTTTGAAGCTCTTCATATTTTTCACACGTTTTCAGGCTCTTCATGTATTTCAAAACCGCTTCATGCTGCTTCAATTTTTCAGACCGTTTCATGCTCCTCATATTTTTGACCCGTTTGGAAGCTGTTCATATTTTTCACACCTTTTCAGTTTCTTCAGGTTTTTGAACACCACTTCATGCTCCTCCTGTTTTTCAGATCGTTTCATGCTCATCTCATTTTTGACACCTTTTGAAACTCTTCATATTTTTCACACCTTTTGAAGCTCTTCATATATTTCACACCTTCTCTGGCTCTTCATGTTTTTCAACATCACTTCATGCTCCTCCTATTTTTCAGACCCTTTCATGCTAATCTAATTTTTGACACCTTTTGAAGGTCTTCATATTTTTCACACCTTTTCAGGCTCTTCATGTTTTTGAACACCGCTTCATGCTCCTCCCTTTTTTCAGACCGTTTCATGCTCCTCCTATTTTTCACACCTTTTGAAGCTCTTCATATTTTTCACACCTTTTCAGGCTCTTCATGTTTTTGAACACCGCTTGATGCTCCTCCTATTTTTCAGACCGTTTCATGCTCCTCATGTATTTCACACGTTTTGAAGCTCTTCATATTTTTCACACCTTTTCAGCCTCTTCATGATTTTGAACACCGCTTCATCATCCTCCTATTTTTCAGAATGTTTCATGCTCCTCATATTTTTGACAACTTTTGAAGCTTTTCATATTTTTCACAACTTTTCAGGCTCTTCATGTTTTTGAACAGAGCTTCATGCTCCTCCTATTTTTCAGACCGTATCATGTTCCTCATGTATTTTACACCTTTTGAAGCTCTTCATATTTTTCACACCTTTTCAGGCTCTTCATGCATTTGAACAACTTTTCATGCTCCTCCTATTTTTCAGACCGTTTCATACTCCTCATTGTTTTGACACCTTTTGAAGCTCTTCATATTTTTCACACCTTTTCAGGTTCTTCATGTTTTTCAACATCGCTTCATGCTCCTCCTATTTTTCAGACCGTTTCATGCTCCTCATATTTTTGACACCTTTTGAAGCTCTTAATATATTTCACAGCTTTTCAGACTCTTCATGATTTCCATTACCGCTTCATGCTCCTCATATTTTTCAGACCGTTTCATGCTCATCTCATTTTTATCACCTTTTGAAACTCTTCATATTTTTCACCCCTTTTGAAGCTCTTCATATTTTTCACACGTTTTCAGGCTCTTCATGTTTTTCAACACCACTTCTTGCTTCTCCTATTTTTCAGACCGTTTCATGATCCTCATATTTTTGACCCATTTTGAAACTCTTCATATTTTTCACACCTTTTCAGGCTCTTCATGTTTTTCAACACCGCTTCATGCTCCTCCTATTTTTCAGACCCTTTCATGCTCCTCATAATTTTGACACCTTTTGATGCTCTTCATATTTTTCACACCTTTTCAGGCTCTTCATGTTTCTCCACACCGCTTCATGCTCCTCCTATTTTTCAGACCATTTCATGCTCCTCATATATTTGACACATTTTGAAGCTCTTCATATTTTTCACACCTTTTCATGCTCTTCATGTTTGTGAACACCGCTTCATGCTCGTCCTATTTTTCAGACCGTTTCAGGCTCCTCATGTATTTCACACCTTTTGAAGCTCTTCATATTTTGCACAGCTTTTCAGGCTCTTCATGTTTTTCACAAACACTTCATGCTCGTCCTATTTTTCAGACCGTTTCATGCTCCTCATATTTTTGACAACTTTTGAAGCTCTTCATATTTTTGACACCTTTGAGGCTCTTCATGTTTTTGAACACCACTTCATGCTCCTCCTATATTTCAGTCCGTTTCATGCTCCTCCTATTTTTCACACCTTTTGAAGCTCTTCATATTTTTGACACCTTTGAGGCTCTTCATGTTTTTGAACACCACTTCATGCTCCTCCTATTTTTCAGACCGTTTCATGGTCCTCATATATTTGACTCCTTTAGAAGCTCTTCATATTTTTCACACCTTTTCAGGCTCTTCATGGTTTTCAACACCGCTTCATGCTCCTCCTCTTTTTCAGACCGTTTCATGCTCCTCATATTTTTGGCACCTTTTGAAGCTCTTCATATTTTTCACACCTTTTCAGGTCTTCATGTTTTTGAACACCATTTCATGCTCCTACTATTTTTCAGACCGTTTCATGGTCCTCATATTTTTGACACCTTTTAAACCTCTTCATATTTTTCACACCTTTTCAGGCTCTTCATGTTTTCAACACCGCTTCATGCTCCTACTATTTTTCAGACGGTTTCATGCTCCTCATATTTTTGACACCTTTTGAAGCTCTTCATATTATTCACACCTTTTCAGGCTCTTCATGTTTTTCAACACCGCTTCATGCTCCTCCTTTTTTTCAGACCGTTTCATGCTCCTCATATTTTTGACGCCTTTTGAAGCTCTTCATATTTTTCACACTTCCCCAGGCTCTTCATGTTTTTGAACACCATTTCATGCTCCTCCTGTTTTTCAGACCGTTTCATGCTACTCATCTTTTTGACACGTTTTGAAACTCTTCATATTTATCACACCTTTTCAGGCTCTTCATGTTTTTCAACACAATTTCATGCTCCTCCTTTTTTTCAGACCGTTTTATGCTCCTCATATATTTGACACCTTTTGAAGCTCTTCATAATTTCCACACCTTTTCAGGCTCTTCATGTTTTTCTACACCGCTTCATGCTCCCCCTACATTTCAGACCGTTCATGCCTCTCATATTTTTGAAACCTTTTGAAGCTCTTCATATTTTTCACACCTTTTAAGGCTCTTCATGTTTTTCAACACCATTTCATGCTCCTCCTTTTTTTCAAACCATTTTATGCTCCTCATATATTTGACACCTTTTGAAGCTCTTCATAATTTCCACACCTCTTCAGGCTCTTCATGTTTTTGAACACCATTTCATGCTCCTCTTATTTTTTTTTTTTATTGTTTTTTTTTTTAAATTTTTTTAATTATTTTTATTTTTTCTTTCCCAGTCGGTTTTGTCATACATTGATATGAATCAGCCATGGATTTACATGTATTCCCAATTCCAATCCCCCCTCCCACCTCCCTCTCCACCCGATTCCTCTCCGTCTTCCCAGTGCACCAAGCCTGAGCACTTGTCTCGTGCATCCTACCTGGGCTGGTGATCTGTTTCACCATAGATAGCATACATGCTGTTCATTTGAAATATCCCACCCTCACATTCTCCCACAAAGTTCAAAAGTCTGTTCTGTATTTCTGTGTCTATTTTTCTGTTCTGCATATAGGGTTATCGTTATCACCTTTCTAAATTCCATATACATGTGTCAGCATGCTCTAATGTTCTTTATCTTTCTGGCTTACTTCACTCTGTATAATGGGCTCCAGCTTCATCCATCTCATTAGGACTGATTCAAGTGAATTTTTTAATGGCTGAGTAATATTCCATGGTGTATATGTACCACAGCTTTCTTATCCATTCATCTGCTGACGGGCATCTAGGTTGCTTCCATGTCCTGGCTATTATAAATAGTGCTGCGATGAACATTGGGGTGCACGTGTCTCTTTCAGACGAACCTATGGACACCTTATCTTTGACAAAGGAGGCAAGGATATACAATGGAAAAAAGACAACCTCTTTAACAAGTGGTGCTGGGAAAACTGGTCAACCACTTGTAAAAGAATGAAAATAGAACACTTTCTAACACCATACACAAAAATAAACTCAAAATGGATTAAAGATCTAAATGTAAGACCAGAAACTATAAAACTCCTAGAGGAGAAGATAGGCAATACACTCTCCGACATAAATCAAAGCAAGATCCTCTATGACCCACCTCCCAGAATATTGGAAATAAAAGCAAAACTAAACAAATGGGACCTAATGAAACTTAAAAGCTTTTGCACTACAAAGGAAACTATAAGTAAGGTGAAAAGACAGCCCTCAGATTGGGAGAAAATAATAGCAAATGAAGAAACAGACAAAGGATTAATCTCAAAAATATACAAGCAAATCCTGCAGCTCAATTCCAGAAAAATAAATGACCCAATACAAAATGAGCCAAAGAACTAAACAGACATTTCTCCAAAGAAGACATACAGATGGATAACAAACACATGAAAAGATGCTCAACATCACTCATTATTAGAGAAATGCAAATCAAAACCACAATGAGGTACCATTATATGCCAGTCAGGATGGCTGCTATCCAGAAGTCTACAAGCAATAAATGCTGGAGATGGTGTGGAGAAAAGGGAACCCTCTTACACTGTTGGTGGGAATGCACACTAGTACAGCCGCTATGGAAAACAGTGTGGAGATTTCTTAAAAAACTGGAAATAGAACTGCCATATGACCCAGCAATCCCACTTCTGGGCATACACACTGAGGAAACCAGATCCTCTTATTTTTCAGACCGTTTCAAGCTCCTCATATTTTTTACACCTTTTGAAGCTCTTCATATATTTCACACCTTTTCAGGCTCTTCATGTTTTTCAACACCGCTGCATGCTCCTCCTATTTTTCAGACCGTTTCATGGTCCTCATGTTTTTGTCACCTTTTGAAGCTCTTCATATTTTTCACACCTTTTCATGCTCTTCATGTTTTTGAACACCATTTCATGCTCCTCCTATTTTTTAAACCGTTTCATGCTCCTCATATTTTTCACACATTTTGAAGCTCTTCATATTTTTCACACCTTTTCAGGCTCTTCATATTTTACAACAAGTTTTCATGCTCCTCCTATTTTTCAGACCGTTTAATGCTCCCCATAATTTTGACACCTTTTGAAGCGCTTCATAATTATCACACCTTTTCAGGCTCTTCATGTTTTTCAAATTTGCTTCTGCTCCTCCTATTTTTCAGACCGTTTCATGCTCCTCATATTTTTGACACCTTTTGAAGCTCTTCATATTTTTCACAGCTTTTCAGGCTCTTCATGTTTTTCAACACTGCTTTATTCTCCTCATATTTTTCAGACCGTTTCATGCGCCTCATATTTTGGATATCTTTAGAAGCTCGTCATATTTCTAACAACTTTTCAGGCTCTTCATGTTTTCAACACAGTTTCATGCTCCTCCTATTTTTCAGACCGTTTCATGCGCCTCATATTTTGACTCCTTTTGAAGCTCTTCATATTTTTCACACATTTTCAGGCTCTTCATGTTTTTCAACACCGTTTCTTGCTCATCCTCTTTTTCAGACCGTTTCATGCCCCTCATATTTTTGACACCTTTTCAAGCTCTTCACATTTTTCAAACCTTTTCAGGCTCTTCATGTTTTTGAACAACGTTTCATGCTCCTCCTATTTTTCAGACAGTTTCATGCCCCTCATATTTTTGACACCTTTTCAAGCTCTTCACATTTTTCAAAACATTTCAGGCTCTTCATGTTTTGAACACCGTTTCATCCTCCTCCTAATTTTCAGACCGTTTCATGCTCCTCATATATTTGACACCTTTTGAAGCTCTTCATATTTTTCACAACTTTTCAGGTTCTTCATGTTTTCAACACCACTTCATGCTCCTCCTATATTTCTGACCGTGTCATGCTCCTCATATTTTTGACAACTTTTGAAGCTCTTCATATTTTTCACACCTTTTCAGGCTCTTCATGTTTTTCTACACCGCTTCATGCTCCTCCTATTTTTGACATCTTTTGAAGCTCTTCATATTTTTCACACCTTTTCAGGCTCTTCATGTTTTTGAACACCGTTTCATGCTCCTCATATTTTTCAGACCGTTTCATGCTCCTCATATTATTGACACCTTTTGAAGCTCTTCATATATTTCACACCTTTTCAGGGTTTTCATGTTTTTGAACACCGTTTCATGCTCCTCATATTTTTCAGACCGTTTCATGCTCCTCATATTTTTGACACCTTTTGAAACTCTTCATATTTTTCACAATTTTTCAGGCTCCTCATGTTTTTGAACACCGTTTCATGCTCCTCCATTTTTTCAGACCGTTTCATGCTCCTCATATTTTGACACCTTTTGAAGCTCTTCATATTTTTCACACCTTTTCAGGCTCTTCATATTTTTCAACAAGGTTTCATGCTCCTCCTATTTTTCAGACGGTTTCATGCTCCTCATATTTTTGACACCTTTTGAAGCTCTTCATATTTTTCACACCTTTCCATGCTCTTCATATTTTTGAACACCGATTAATGCTCCTCCTATTTTTCAGACCGTTTCTTGCTCCTCATATTTTTGACACCTTTTGAAGCTCTTCATATTTTTCACAGCTTTCCAGGCTCTTCATATTTTTGAACACCGATTAATGCTCCTCCTATTTTTCAGACCGTTTCTTGCTCCTCATATTTTTGACACCTTTTGAAGCTCTTCATATTTTTCACACCTTTTCAGGCTCTACATATTTTTCAACACAACTTCATGCTCCTCCTTTATTTGAGACCGTTTCATGCTCCTCATATTTTTGACACCTTTTGAAGCTCTCCATAGATTTCACACCTTTTCAGGCTCTTCATGTTTTTCTACACCGCTTCTTGCTCCTCCTATTTTTCAGAGCTATTCATGCTCCTCATATTTTTGTCACCTTTTGAAGCTCTTCATATATTTCACACCTTTTCAGGCTTTTCATGTTTTTCAACACCGCTTCATGCTCCTACTATTTTTCAGACCTTTTCATGCTCCTCATATGTTTCACACCTTTTTAAGCTCTTCATGTTTTTTAACACCTTTCACGCTCCTCCTATATTTCAGAACGTTTCAAGCTCCTCATATTTTTGACACCTTTTGAAGCTCTTCATATTTTTCACATTTATCAGGGTCTTCATGTTTTTCTACACCACTTCATGCTCCTCCTATTTTTCAGACCGTTTCATTCTCCTCATATTTTTGAAGCCTTTTGAAGCTCTTCATATTTTTCACACCTTTTCAGGCTCTTCATGTTTTTCAACACCGTTTCATGATCCTCCTATTTTACAGACCGTTTCATGCTCATCTCATTTTTGACACCTTTTGAAGCTTTTCATATTTTTCACAACTTTTTAGGCTCTTCATGTTTTTGAACACGGCTTCATGCTCCTCCTCTGTTTCAGAGTTTCATGCTCCTCATGTATTTCACACCTTTTGAAGCTCTTCATATTTTTCACACATTTTCAGCATCTTCATGCTTTTGATCACCGTTTCATGCTCATCCTATTTTTCAGACCGTGTCATGCACCTCATATTTTTCACACCTTTTGAAGCTCTTCATATTTTTCACACCTTTTCAGGCTCCTCATGTTTTTCAACACCGCTTCATGCTCCTCCTCTTTTTCAGACCGCTTCATGCTCCTCATATTTTTCAGACCGTTTCATGAACCTCATATTTTTCACACCTTTTGAAGCTCTTCATATTTTTTACACCTTTCTCAGGCTCTGCATGTTTTTCAACACCTCTTCATGCTCCTCCTACTTTTCAGACCATTTAATGTTCCTCATGTATTTCACACCTTTTGAAGTTCTTCATATTTTTCACACCTTTTGAAGCTCTTCATATTTTTCACACGTTTTCAGGCTCTTCATGTATTTCAAAACCGCTTCATGCTGCTTCAATTTTTCAGACCGTTTCATGCTCCTCATATTTTTGACCCGTTTGGAAGCTGTTCATATTTTTCACACCTTTTCAGTTTCTTCAGGTTTTTGAACACCACTTCATGCTCCTCCTGTTTTTCAGATCGTTTCATGCTCATCTCATTTTTGACACCTTTTGAAACTCTTCATATTTTTCACACCTTTTGAAGCTCTTCATATATTTCACACCTTCTCTGGCTCTTCATGTTTTTCAACATCACTTCATGCTCCTCCTATTTTTCAGACCCTTTCATGCTAATCTAATTTTTGACACCTTTTGAAGGTCTTCATATTTTTCACACCTTTTGAAGCTCTTCATATTTTTCAAACCTTTTCAGGCTCTTCATGTTTTTGAACACCGCTTCATGCTCCTCCCTTTTTTCAGACCGTTTCATGCTCCTCCTATTTTTCACACCTTTTGAAGCTCTTCATATTTTTCACACCTTTTCAGGCTCTTCATGTTTTTGAACACCGCTTGATGCTCCTCCTATTTTTCAGACCGTTTCATGCTCCTCATGTATTTCACACGTTTTGAAGCTCTTCATATTTTTCACACCTTTTCAGCCTCTTCATGATTTTGAACACCGCTTCATCATCCTCCTATTTTTCAGAATGTTTCATGCTCCTCATATTTTTGACAACTTTTGAAGCTTTTCATATTTTTCACAACTTTTCAGGCTCTTCATGTTTTTGAACAGAGCTTCATGCTCCTCCTATTTTTCAGACCGTATCATGTTCCTCATGTATTTTACACCTTTTGAAGCTCTTCATATTTTTCACACCTTTTCAGGCTCTTCATGCATTTGAACAACTTTTCATGCTCCTCCTATTTTTCAGACCGTTTCATACTCCTCATTGTTTTGACACCTTTTGAAGCTCTTCATATTTTTCACACCTTTTCAGGTTCTTCATGTTTTTCAACATCGCTTCATGCTCCTCCTATTTTTCAGACCGTTTCATGCTCCTCATATTTTTGACACCTTTTGAAGCTCTTAATATATTTCACAGCTTTTCAGACTCTTCATGATTTCCATTACCGCTTCATGCTCCTCATATTTTTCAGACCGTTTCATGCTCATCTCATTTTTATCACCTTTTGAAACTCTTCATATTTTTCACCCCTTTTGAAGCTCTTCATATTTTTCACACGTTTTCAGGCTCTTCATGTTTTTCAACACCACTTCTTGCTTCTCCTATTTTTCAGACCGTTTCATGATCCTCATATTTTTGACCCATTTTGAAACTCTTCATATTTTTCACACCTTTTCAGGCTCTTCATGTTTTTCAACACCGCTTCATGCTCCTCCTATTTTTCAGACCCTTTCATGCTCCTCATAATTTTGACACCTTTTGATGCTCTTCATATTTTTCACACCTTTTCAGGCTCTTCATGTTTCTCCACACCGCTTCATGCTCCTCCTATTTTTCAGACCATTTCATGCTCCTCATATATTTGACACATTTTGAAGCTCTTCATATTTTTCACACCTTTTCATGCTCTTCATGTTTGTGAACACCGCTTCATGCTCGTCCTATTTTTCAGACCGTTTCAGGCTCCTCATGTATTTCACACCTTTTGAAGCTCTTCATATTTTGCACAGCTTTTCAGGCTCTTCATGTTTTTCACAAACACTTCATGCTCGTCCTATTTTTCAGACCGTTTCATGCTCCTCATATTTTTGACAACTTTTGAAGCTCTTCATATTTTTGACACCTTTGAGGCTCTTCATGTTTTTGAACACCACTTCATGCTCCTCCTATATTTCAGTCCGTTTCATGCTCCTCCTATTTTTCACACCTTTTGAAGCTCTTCATATTTTTGACACCTTTGAGGCTCTTCATGTTTTTGAACACCACTTCATGCTCCTCCTATTTTTCAGACCGTTTCATGGTCCTCATATATTTGACTCCTTTAGAAGCTCTTCATATTTTTCACACCTTTTCAGGCTCTTCATGGTTTTCAACACCGCTTCATGCTCCTCCTCTTTTTCAGACCGTTTCATGCTCCTCATATTTTTGGCACCTTTTGAAGCTCTTCATATTTTTCACACCTTTTCAGGTCTTCATGTTTTTGAACACCATTTCATGCTCCTACTATTTTTCAGACCGTTTCATGGTCCTCATATTTTTGACACCTTTTAAACCTCTTCATATTTTTCACACCTTTTCAGGCTCTTCATGTTTTCAACACCGCTTCATGCTCCTACTATTTTTCAGACGGTTTCATGCTCCTCATATTTTTGACACCTTTTGAAGCTCTTCATATTATTCACACCTTTTCAGGCTCTTCATGTTTTTCAACACCGCTTCATGCTCCTCCTTTTTTTCAGACCGTTTCATGCTCCTCATATTTTTGACGCCTTTTGAAGCTCTTCATATTTTTCACACTTCCCCAGGCTCTTCATGTTTTTGAACACCATTTCATGCTCCTCCTGTTTTTCAGACCGTTTCATGCTACTCATCTTTTTGACACGTTTTGAAACTCTTCATATTTATCACACCTTTTCAGGCTCTTCATGTTTTTCAACACAATTTCATGCTCCTCCTTTTTTTCAGACCGTTTTATGCTCCTCATATATTTGACACCTTTTGAAGCTCTTCATAATTTCCACACCTTTTCAGGCTCTTCATGTTTTTCTACACCGCTTCATGCTCCCCCTACATTTCAGACCGTTCATGCCTCTCATATTTTTGAAACCTTTTGAAGCTCTTCATATTTTTCACACCTTTTAAGGCTCTTCATGTTTTTCAACACCATTTCATGCTCCTCCTTTTTTTCAAACCATTTTATGCTCCTCATATATTTGACACCTTTTGAAGCTCTTCATAATTTCCACACCTCTTCAGGCTCTTCATGTTTTTGAACACCATTTCATGCTCCTCTTATTTTTTTTTTTTTATTGTTTTTTTTTTTAAATTTTTTTAATTATTTTTATTTTTTCTTTCCCAGTCGGTTTTGTCATACATTGATATGAATCAGCCATGGATTTACATGTATTCCCAATTCCAATCCCCCCTCCCACCTCCCTCTCCACCCGATTCCTCTCCGTCTTCCCAGTGCACCAAGCCTGAGCACTTGTCTCGTGCATCCTACCTGGGCTGGTGATCTGTTTCACCATAGATAGCATACATGCTGTTCATTTGAAATATCCCACCCTCACATTCTCCCACAAAGTTCAAAAGTCTGTTCTGTATTTCTGTGTCTATTTTTCTGTTCTGCATATAGGGTTATCGTTATCACCTTTCTAAATTCCATATACATGTGTCAGCATGCTCTAATGTTCTTTATCTTTCTGGCTTACTTCACTCTGTATAATGGGCTCCAGCTTCATCCATCTCATTAGGACTGATTCAAGTGAATTTTTTAATGGCTGAGTAATATTCCATGGTGTATATGTACCACAGCTTTCTTATCCATTCATCTGCTGACGGGCATCTAGGTTGCTTCCATGTCCTGGCTATTATAAATAGTGCTGCGATGAACATTGGGGTGCACGTGTCTCTTTCAGACGAACCTATGGACACCTTATCTTTGACAAAGGAGGCAAGGATATACAATGGAAAAAAGACAACCTCTTTAACAAGTGGTGCTGGGAAAACTGGTCAACCACTTGTAAAAGAATGAAAATAGAACACTTTCTAACACCATACACAAAAATAAACTCAAAATGGATTAAAGATCTAAATGTAAGACCAGAAACTATAAAACTCCTAGAGGAGAAGATAGGCAATACACTCTCCGACATAAATCAAAGCAAGATCCTCTATGACCCACCTCCCAGAATATTGGAAATAAAAGCAAAACTAAACAAATGGGACCTAATGAAACTTAAAAGCTTTTGCACTACAAAGGAAACTATAAGTAAGGTGAAAAGACAGCCCTCAGATTGGGAGAAAATAATAGCAAATGAAGAAACAGACAAAGGATTAATCTCAAAAATATACAAGCAAATCCTGCAGCTCAATTCCAGAAAAATAAATGACCCAATACAAAATGAGCCAAAGAACTAAACAGACATTTCTCCAAAGAAGACATACAGATGGATAACAAACACATGAAAAGATGCTCAACATCACTCATTATTAGAGAAATGCAAATCAAAACCACAATGAGGTACCATTATATGCCAGTCAGGATGGCTGCTATCCAGAAGTCTACAAGCAATAAATGCTGGAGATGGTGTGGAGAAAAGGGAACCCTCTTACACTGTTGGTGGGAATGCACACTAGTACAGCCGCTATGGAAAACAGTGTGGAGATTTCTTAAAAAACTGGAAATAGAACTGCCATATGACCCAGCAATCCCACTTCTGGGCATACACACTGAGGAAACCAGATCCTCTTATTTTTCAGACCGTTTCAAGCTCCTCATATTTTTTACACCTTTTGAAGCTCTTCATATATTTCACACCTTTTCAGGCTCTTCATGTTTTTCAACACCGCTTCATGCTCCTCCTATTTTTCAGACCGTTTCATGGTCCTCATGTTTTTGTCACCTTTTGAAGCTCTTCATATTTTTCACACCTTTTCATGCTCTTCATGTTTTTGAACACCATTTCATGCTCCTCCTATTTTTTAAACCGTTTCATGCTCCTCATATTTTTCACACATTTTGAAGCTCTTCATATTTTTCACACCTTTTCAGGCTCTTCATATTTTACAACAAGTTTTCATGCTCCTCCTATTTTTCAGACCGTTTAATGCTCCCCATAATTTTGACACCTTTTGAAGCGCTTCATAATTATCACACCTTTTCAGGCTCTTCATGCTTTTCAAATTTGCTTCTGCTCCTCCTATTTTTCAGACCGTTTCATGCTCCTCATATTTTTGACACCTTTGAAGCTCTTCATATTTTTCACAGCTTTTCAGGCTCTTCATGTTTTTCAACACCGCTTTATTCTCCTCATATTTTTCAGACCGTTTCATGCGCCTCATATTTTGGATATCTTTTGAAGCTCGTCATATTTCTAACAACTATTCAGGCTCTTCATGTTTTCAACACAGTTTCATGCTCCTCCTATTTTTCAGACCGTTTCATGCGCCTCATATTTTGAGTCCTTTTGAAGCTCTTCATATTTTTCACACATTTTCAGGCTCTTCATGTTTTTCAACACCGTTTCTTGCTCATCCTCTTTTTCAGACCGTTTCATGCCCCTCATATTTTTGACACCTTTTCAAGCTCTTCACATTTTTCAAACCTTTTCAGGCTCTTCATGTTTTTGAACAACGTTTCATGCTCCTCCTATTTTTCAGACAGTTTCATGCCCCTCATATTTTTGACACCTTTTCAAGCTCTTCACATTTTTCAAAACATTTCAGGCTCTTCATGATTTGAACACCGTTTCATCCTCCTCCTAATTTTCAGACCGTTTCATGCTCCTCATATATTTGACACCTTTTGAAGCTCTTCATATTTTTCACAACTTTTCAGGTTCTTCATGTTTTCAACACCACTTCATGCTCCTCCTATATTTCTGACCGTGTCATGCTCCTCATATTTTTGACAACTTTTGAAGCTCTTCATATTTTTCACACCTTTTCAGGCTCTTCATGTTTTTCTACACCGCTTCATGCTCCTCCTATTTTTGACATCTTTTGAAGCTCTTCATATATTTCACACCTTTTCAGGGTTTTCATGTTTTTGAACACCGTTTCATGCTCCTCATATTTTTCAGACCGTTTCATGCTCCTCATATTATTGACACCTTTTGAAGCTCTTCATATATTTCACACCTTTTCAGGGTTTTCATGTTTTTGAACACCGTTTCATGCTCCTCATATTTTTCAGACCGTTTCATGCTCCTCATATTTTTGACACCTTTTGAAACTCTTCATATTTTTCACAATTTTTCAGGCTCCTCATGTTTTTGAACACCGTTTCATGCTCCTCCATTTTTTCAGACCGTTTCATGCTCTTCATATTTTGACACCTTTTGAAGCTCTTCATATTTTTCACACCTTTTCAGGCTCTTCATATTTTTCAACAAGGTTTCATGCTCCTCCTATTTTTCAGACGGTTTCATGCTCCTCATATGTTTGACACCTTTTGAAGCTCTTCATATTTTTCACACCTTTCCAGGCTCTTCATATTTTTGAACACCGATTAATGCTCCTCCTATTTTTCAGACCGTTTCTTGCTCCTCATATTTTTGACACCTTTTGAAGCTCTTCATATTTTTCACACCTTTTCAGGCTCTACATATTTTTCAACACAACTTCATGCTCCTCCTTTATTTGAGACCGTTTCATGCTCCTCATATTTTTGACACCTTTTGAAGCTCTCCATAGATTTCACACCTTTTCAGGCTCTTCATGTTTTTCTACACCGCTTCTTGCTCCTCCTATTTTTCAGAGCTATTCATGCTCCTCATATTTTTGTCACCTTTTGAAGCTCTTCATATATTTCACACCTTTTCAGGCTTTTCATGTTTTTCAACACCGCTTCATGCTCCTACTATTTTTCAGACCTTTTCATGCTCCTCATATGTTTCACACCTTTTTAAGTTCTTCATGTTTTTTAACACCTTTCACGCTCCTCCTATATTTCAGACCGTTTCAAGCTCCTCATATTTTTGACACCTTTTGAAGCTCTTCATATTTTTCACATTTATCAGGGTCTTCATGTTTTTCTACACCACTTCATGCTCCTCCTATTTTTCAGACCTTTTCATTCTCCTCATATGTTTCACAACTTTTTCAGACTCTTCATGTTTCTCAACACCACTTCATGCTCCTCCTATTTTTCAGACCGTTTCATGCTCCTCATATTTTTGACGCCTTTTGAAGCTCTTCATATTTTTCACACTTCTCCAGGCTCTTCATGTTTTTGAACACCCTTTCATGCTCCTCCTGTTTTTCAGACCGTTTCATTCTCCTCATATTTTTGACACCTTTTGAAGTTCTTCATATTTTTCACACCTTTTCAGGCTCTTCACGTTTTTCAACACCACTTCATGCTCCTCCTATTTTTCAGTCCGTTTCATGCTCCTTATATTTTTGACACCTTTTGAAGTTCTTCATATTTTTCACACCTTACAGGCTCTTCATGATTTTCAACACCACTTCATGCTCCTCCTAATTTTCACACCGTTTCATGCTCCTCATATATTTGACACCTTTTGAAGCTCTTCAGATTTTTCACACCTTTTCAGGCTCTTCATATTTTTCAACACCGCTTCATGCTCCTCCTATTTTTCAGACCGTTTCATGCTCCTCATCTTTTTGACACGTTTTGAAACTCTTCATATTTATCACACCTTTTCAGGCTCTTCATGTTTTTCAACACCATTTCATGCTCCTCCTTTTTTTCAGACCGTTTTATGCTCCTCATATATTTGACACCTTTTGAAGCTCTTCATATTTTTCACACCTTTTCAGGCTTTTCAGGTATTTCAACACCGTCTCATGCGCCTCCTATTTTTCAGACCGTTTCATGCTCCTCATATGTTTCACACCTTTTTCAGGCTCTTCATGTTTTTCAACACCACTTCATGGTCCTCCTATTTTTCAGACCGTATCATGCTCATCATATTTTTGACACAGTTTGAAGCTCTTCCTACTTTTCACACCTTTTGAGGCTCTTCATGTTTTTGAAAACAGTTTCTTGCTCCTCATATTTTTCAGACCGTTTCATGGTCCTCATATTTTTGACACCTTTTGAAGCTCTTCATATTTTTCACACTTTTTCAGGGTCTTCATGTTTTTCTACACCACTTCATGCTCCTCCTATTTTTCAGACCGTTTCATTCTCCTCATATGTTTCACAACTTTTTCAGGCTCTTCATGTTTCTCAACACCACTTCATGCTCCTCCCATTTTTCAGACCGTTTCATGCTCCTCATATTTTTGACACTTTTTGAAGCTCTTCATATTTTTCACACCTTTCCAGGCTCTTCATGTTTTTGAACACCGTTTCATGATCATCCTATTTTTCAGACCGTTTCATGCTCCTCATATGTTTCACACCTTTTGAAGCTCTTCATGTTTTTTAACACCTTTTCATGCTCCTCCTATATTTCAGACCGTTTAATGCTCCTTATATTTTTGACACCATTTGAAGCTCTTCATATTTTTCGCACCTTTTCAGGCTCTTCATATTTTTCAACACCACTTCATGCTTCTCCAATTTTTCAGACCGTTTCATGCTCCTCATATATATGACACCTTTTGAAGCTCTTCATATTTTTCACATCTTTTCAGGCTCTTCATATTTTTCAACCCGCTTAAGCTCCTCCTATTTTTCAGAGCGTTTCTTGCTCCTCATATTTTTGACACCTTTGAGGCTCTTCATATATTTCACACCTTTTCTGGCTCTTCATGTTTTTGAACACCGATTCATGCTCCTCCTATTTTTCAGACCGTTTCATGCTCCTCATATTTTAGACACCTTTTGAACCTCTTCATATTTTTCACACCTTTTCAGGCTCTTCATGTTTTCAACACTGCTTCATGCTCCTACTATTTTTCAGACGGTTCCATGCTCCTCATATTTTTGACACCTTTTGAAGCTCTTCATATTATTCACACCTTTTCAGGCTCTTCATGTTTTTCAACACCGCTTCATGCTCCTCCTATTTTTCAGACCGTTTCATGCTCCTCATATTTTTGACGCCTTTTGAAGCTCTTCATATTTTTCACACTTCTCCAGGCTCTTCATGTTTTTGAACACCGTTTCATGCTCCTCCTGTTTTTCAGACCGTTTCATGCTGCTCATATTTTTGACACCTTTTGAAGTTCTTCATATTTTTCACACCTTTTCAGGCTCTTCACGTTTTTCAACACCACTTCATGCTCCTCCTATTTTTCAGTCCGTTTCATGCTCCTTTTATTTTTGACACCTTTTGAAGTTCTTCATATTTTTCACACCTTACAGGCTCTTCATGATTTTCAACACCACTTCATGCTCCTCCTAATTTTCACACCGTTTCATGCTCCTCATATATTTGACACCTTTTGAAGCTCTTCAGATTTTTCACACCTTTTCAGGCTCTTCATATTTTTCAACACCGCTTCATGCTCCTCCTATTTTTCAGACCGTTTCATGCTCCTCATCTTTTTGACACGTTTTGAAACTCTTCATATTTATCACACCTTTTCAGGCTCTTCTGTTTTTCAACACCATTTCATGCTCCTCCTTTTTTTCAGACCGTTTTATGCTCCTCATATATTTGACACCTTTTGAAGCTCTTCATAATTTCCACACCTTTTCAGGCTCTTCATGTTTTTCTACACCGCTTCATGCTCCCCCTACATTTCAGACCATTCATGCCTCTCATATTTTTGAAACCTTTTGAAGCTCTTCATATTTTTCACACCTTTTTAGGCTCTTCATGTTTTTCAACACCATTTCATGCTCCTCCTTTTTTTCAAACCGTTTTATGCTCCTCATATATTTGACACCTTTTGAAGCTCTTCATAATTTCCACACCTTTTCAGGCTCTTCATGTTTTTGAACAACGTTTCATGCTCCTCTTATTTTTTTTTATTGTTATTTTTTTTATTTTTTTTTTATTATTTTCATTTTTTTTCCCAGTCGGTTTTGTCATACATTGATATGAATCAGCCATGAATTTACATGTATTCCCAGTCCCGATTCCCCCTCCCACCTCCCTCTCCACCCGATTCCTCTGGGTCTTCCCAGTGCACCAAGCCGGAGCACTTGTCTCGTGCATCCTACCTGGGCTGGTGATCTGTTTCACCATAGATAGCATACATGCTGTTCTTTTGAAATATCCCACCCTCACATTCTCCCACAAAGTTTAAAAGTCTGTTCTGTATTTCTGTGTCTCTTTTTCTGTTCTGCATATAGGGTTATCGTTGTCACCTTTCTAAATTCCATATACATGTGTCAGTATGCTGTAATGTTCTTTATCTTTCTGGCTTACTTCACTCTGTATAATGGGCTCCAGCTTCATCCATCTCATTAGGCCTGATTCAAATGAATTCTTTTAAATGGCTGAGTAATATTCCATGGTGTATATGTACCACAGCTTTCTTATCCATTCATCTGCTGACGGGCATCTAGGTTGCTTCCATGTCCTGGCTATTATAAACAGTGCTGCGATGAACATTGGGGTGCACGTGTCTCTTTCAGACAAACCTATGGACACCTTATCTTTGACAAAGGAGGCAAGGATATACAATGGAAAAAAGACAACCTCTTTAACAAGTGGTGCTGGGAAAACTGGTCAACCACTTGTAAAAGAATGAAAATAGAACACTTTCTAACACCATACACAAAAATAAACTCAAAATGGATTAAAGATCTAAATGTAAGACCAGAAACTATAAAACTCCTAGAGGAGAAGATAGGCAAAACACTCTCTGACATAAATCAAAGCAAGATCCTCTATGACCCACCTCCCAGAATATTGGAAATAAAAGCAAAACTAAACAAATGGGACCTAATGAAACTTAAAAGCTTTTGCACTACAAAGGAAACTATAAGTAAGGTGAAAAGACAGCCCTCAGATTGGGAGAAAATAATAGCAAATGAAGAAACAGACAAAGGATTAATCTCAAAAATATACAAGCAAATCCTGCAGCTCAATTCCAGAAAAATAAATGACCCAATACAAAATGAGCCAAAGAACTAAACAGACATTTCTCCAAAGAAGACATACAGATGGATAACAAACACATGAAAAGATGCTCAACATCACTCATTATTAGAGAAATGCAAATCAAAACCACAATGAGGTACCATTACATGCCAGTCAGGATGGCTGCTATCCAAAAGTCTACAAGCAATAAATGCTGGAGAGGGAGTGGAGAAAAGGGAACCCTCTTATACTGTTGGTGGGAATGCACACTAGTACAGCCGATATGGAAAACGGTGTAGAGATTTCTTAAAAAACTGGAAATAGAACTGCCATATGACCCAGCAATTCCACTTCTGGGCCTACACACTGAGGAAACCAGATCCTTTTATTTTTCAGACCGTTTCAAACTCCTCATATTTTTTACACCTTTTGAAGCTCTTCATATATTTCACAACATTTGAGGCTCTTCATGTTTTTCAACACCGCTTCATGCTCCTCCTATTTTTCAAACCGTTTCATGGTCCTCATATTTTTGACACCTTTTGAAGCTCTTCATATTTTTCACACCTTTCCGTGCTCTTCATGTTTTTCAACACGCTTTCATGCTCCTCCGATTATTCAGATCGTTTCATGCTCCTCATATTTTTGACACATTTTGAAGCTCTTCATATTTTCGACACCTTTCAGGTTCTTCATGTTTTTCAACACCGTTTCATGCTCCTCCTATTTTTCAAACCGTTTCATGCTCCTCATATTTTTGACACATTTTGAAGCTCTTCATATTTTCGACACCTTTCAGGTTCTTCATGTTTTTCAACACCGTTTCATGCTCCTCCTATTTGTCAAACCGTTTCATGTTCCTCCTATTTTTCAGACCGTTTCATGCTCCTCATATTTTTGACACCTTTTGAAGCTCTTCATGTTTTTCACACCCTTTCATGGTCTTCATATTTTTCAACACGGTTTCATGCTCCTCCTAATTTTCAGATCGTTTCATGCTCCTCATATTTTTGACACCTTTTGAAGCTCTTCTTATTCTTCACACTTTTTCAGGCTCTTCATGATTTTCAACACCGATTCATGCTCCTCCTCTCTTTCAAACCGTTTCAGGCTCCTCATATGTTTCACACCTTTTTCAGGCTCTTCATGTATTTCAACACCACTTCATGCTCCTCCTATTTTTCAGATCGTTTCATGCTCCTCATATTTTTGACACCTTTTGAAGCTCTTCATATTTTTCACAGCTTTCCAGGCTCTTCATATTTTTGAACACCGATTAATGCTCCTCCTATTTTTCAGACCGTTTCATGCTCCTCATATTTTTGACATCTTTTGAAGCTCTTCATATTTTTCACACATTTTCAGGCTCTTCAAATTTTTCAACACAACTTCATGCTCCTCCTTTATTTGATACCGTTTCATGCTCCTCATATTTTTGACTCCTTTTGAAGCTCTCCATAGATTTCACACCATTTCAGGCTCTTCATGTGTTTCTACACCACTTCATGCTCCTCCTATTTTTAAGAGCTTTTCATGATCCTCATATTTTTGTCACCTTTTGAAGCTCTTCATATTTTTCACACCTTTTCAGGCTTTTCATGTTTTTCAACACCGCTTCATGCTCCTACTATTTTCAGACCTTTTCATGCTCCTCATATGTTTCACACCTTTTTAAGCTCTTCATGTTTTAACACCTTTTCACGCTCCTCCTATATTTCAGACCGTTTCAAGCACATCATATTTTTGACACCTTTTGAAGCTCTTCATATTTTTCACATTTTTTCAGGGTCTTCATGTTTTTCTACACCACTTCATGCTACTCCTATTTTTAAGAGCTTTTCATGCTCCTCATATTTTTGTCACCTTTTGAAGCTCTTCATATTTTTCACACCTTTTCAGGCTTTTCATGTTTTTCAACACCACTTCATTCTCCTCCTTTATTTCAGACCGTTTCATGCTCCTCATCTTTTTCACACCTTTTGAAGCTCTTTATATTTTTCACACCTTTTCAGGCTTTTCATGTTTTTCTACACCGCTTCATTCTCTTCCTATTTTTCAGACATTTTCATGCTCCTCATATTTTTGACATCCTTTGAAGCTCTTCATATTTTTCACACCTTTTCAGGCTTTTCATGTATTTCAACACCTTCTCATGCGCCTCCTATTTTTCAGACCGTTTCATGCTCCTCATATGTTTCACACCTTTTTCAGGCTCTTCATGTTTTTCAACACCGCTTCATGCTCCTCCTATTTATCAGACCGTTTCATGCTCATCATATTTTTGACACAGTTTGAAGCTCTTCATACTTTTCACACCTTTTGAGGCTCTTCATGTTTTTGAAAACAGTTTCTTGCTCCTCATATTTTTCAGACCGTTTCATGGTCCTCATATTTTTGACACATTTTGAAGCTCTTCATATTTTTCGCACCTTTTCAGGCTCTTCATTTTTTTGAACACCACTTCATGCTTCTCCAATTTTTCAGACCGTTTCATGCTCCTCATATATTTGACACCTTTTGAAGCTCTTCATATTTTTCACATCTTTTCAGGCTCTTCATATTTTTCAACCCGCTTAAGCTCCTCCTATTTTTCAGACCGTTTCTTGCTCCTCATATTTTTGACACCCTTGAGGCTCTTAATATATTTCACACCTTTTCAGGCTCTTCATGTTTTTGAACACCGCTTCATGCTCCTCCTATTTTTCAGACCGTTTCATGCTCCTCCTATTTTTCAGACCGTTTCATGCTCCTCATATTTTTGACACCTTTTGAACCTCTTCATATTTTTCACACCTTTTCAGGCTCTTCATGTTTTCAACACCGCTTCATGCTCCTACTATTTTTCAGACGGTTTCATGCTCCTCATATTTTTGACACCTTTTGAAGCTCTTCATATTATTCACACCTTTTCAGGCTCTTCATGTTTTTCAACACCGCTTCATGCTCCTCCTTTTTTTCAGACCGTTTCATGCTCCTCATATTTTTGACAACTTTTGAAGCTCTTCATATTTTTCACACTTCTCCAGGCTCTTCATGTTTTTGAACACCGTTTCATGTTCCTCCTTTTTTTCAGACTGTTTCATGCTGCTCATATTTTTGACACCTTTTGAAGTTCTTCATATTTTTCACACCTTTTCAGGCTCTTCACGTTTTTCAACACCACTTCATGCTCCTCCTATTTTTCAGACCATTTCAGGCTCCTCTTATTTTTTTTTTTTATTGTTATTTTTTTATTTTTTTTTATTTTTTTTATTTTTTTTTTCCAGTGGGTTTTGTCATACCTTGATATGAATCAGCCATGGATTTACATGTATTCACAGTCCCGATTCCCCCTCCCACCTCCCTCTCCACCCGATTCCTCTGGGTCTTCCCAGTGCACCAAGCCGGAGCACTTGTCTCGTGCATCCTACCTGGGCTGGTGCTCTGTTTCACCATAGATAGCATACATGCTGTTCTTTTGAAATATCCCACCCTCACATTCTCCCACAAAGTTTAAAAGTCTGTTCTGTATTTCTGTGTCTCTTTATCTGTTCTGCATATAGGGTTATCGTTGTCACCTTTCTAAATTCCATATACATGTGTCAGTATGCTGTAATGTTCTTTATCTTTCTGGCTTACTTCACTCTGTATAATGGGCTCCAGCTTCATCCATCTCATTAGGACTGATTCAAATGAATTCTTTTTAATGGCTGAGTAATATTCCATGGTGTATATGTACCACAGCTTTCTTATCCATTCATCTGCTGACGGGCATCTAGGTTGCTTCCATGTCCTGGCTATTATAAACAGTGCTGCGATGAACATTGGGGTGCACGTGTCTCTTTCAGACGAACCTATGGACACCTTATCTTTGACAAAGGAGGCAAGGATATGCAATGGAAAAAAGACAACCTCTTTAACAAGTGGTGCTGGGAAAACTGGTCAACCACTTGTAAAAGAATGAAAATAGAACACTTTCTAACACCATACACAAAAATAAACTCAAAATGGATTAAAGATCTAAATGTAAGACCAGAAACTATAAAACTCCTAGAGGAGAAGATAGGCAAAACACTCTCCGACATAAATCAAAGCAAGATCCTCTATGACCCACCTCCCAGAATATTGGAAATAAAAGCAAAACTAAACAAATGGGACCTAATGAAACTTAAAAGCTTTTGCACTACAAAGGAAACTATAAGTAAGGTGAAAAGACAGCCCTCAGATTGGGAGAAAATAATAGCAAATGAAGAAATAGACAAAGGATTAATCTCAAAAATACACAAGCAAATCCTGCAGCTCAATTCCAGAAAAATAAATGACCCAATAAAAAATGAGCCAAAGAACTAAACAGACATTTCTCCAAAGAAGACATACAGATGGATAACAAACACATAAAAGATGCTCAACATCACTCATTATTAGAGAAATGCAAATCAAAACCACAATGAGGTACCATTACATGCCAGTCAGGATGGCTGCTATCCAAAAGTCTACAAGCAATAAATGCTGGAGAGGGAGTGGAGAAAAGGGAACCCTCTTATACTGTTGGTGGGAATGCACACTAGTACAGCCGATATGGAAAACGGTGTAGAGATTTCTTAAAAAACTGGAAATAGAACTGCCATATGACCCAGCAATTCCACTTCTGGGCATACACACTGAGGAAACCAGATCCTCTTATTTTTCAGACCGTTTCAAACTCCTCATATTTTTTACAACTTTTGAAGCTCTTCATATATTTCACACCTTTTCAGGCTCTTCATGTTTTTCAACACCGCTTCATGCTCCTACTATTTTTCAGACCGTTTCATGGTCCTCATATTTTTGACACCTTTTGAAGCTCTTCATATTTTTCACACCTTTTCAGGCTCTTCATGTTTTTGAACACCGTTTCATGCTCCTCCTATTTTTCAGACCGTTTCATGCTCCTCATGTTTTTGAGACGTTTTGAAGCTCTGCATATTTTTCATAACTTTCAGGCTCTTCATGCTTTTGAAACACCGTTACATGCTCCTCCTATTTTTCATACCATATCATGCTCCTCATTTTTTTGACACATTTTGAAGCTCTTCATATTTTTCACACCTTTTCAGGCTCTTTATGTTTTTCAACACCGTATCATGCTCCTCCTATTTTTCAGACCGTTTCATGCTCCTCATATCTTTGACACCTTTTGAAGCTCTTCATATTTTTCACATCATTTCAGGCTCTTCAAGTTTTTGAAAACGGCTTCATGCTCCTCCTAATTTTCAGACCGTTTTTTGCTCATCATATTTTTGACACATTTTGAAGCTTTTCATATTTTTCACAGCTTTTCAGGCTCTTCATGTTTTTGAACACAGTTTCATGCTCCGCATATTTTTCACACCTTTTCATGCTCTTCATATTTTTCACACCTTTTCAGGCTCTTCATGTTTCTCAACACCGTTTCATGCTTCTCCTATTTTTCAGACCATTTCATGCTCCTCATATTTTTGACAGCTTTTTAAGCTCTTCATATATTTCACACCTTTTCAGGCTTTTCATGTTTTTGAACACCGCATCATGCTCCTCCTATTTTTCAGACCGTTTCATGCTCATTTCTTTTTTGACAGCTTTTGAAGCTCTTCATATTTTTCATACGTTTTGAAGCTCTTCATACTTTTCACACTTTTTCAGGCTCTTCGTGTTTTTGAACACCGCTTCACGCTCCTCCTATTTTTCAGACCGTTTCATGCTGCTCGTATTTTTCAGACCGTTTCATGCTCCTCATAATTTTGACAATTTTATAAGCTCTTCATGTTTTTCACACTTTTTCAGGCTCTTCATGTTTTTGAACACCGCCTCATGCGCCTCCTATTTTTCAAACTTTTGAAGCTCTTCATCTTTTTCACACCTTTTCAGGCTCTTCATGTTTTTGAACACAGTTTCATGCTCCTCCTAATTTTCAGACCGTTTCATGCTCCTCATACATTTCACACCTTTTTAAGCTCTTCCTATTTTTCACACCTTTTCACGCTCTTCATGTTTTTGAACACCGTTTTATTCTGCCTCTATATTTCAGACCGTTTCATGCTCCTCATATATTTTAAACCTTTGGATCTCTTCATATATTTCACACCTTTTCAGGCTGTTCATGTTTTTCAACAACGCTTCATGATCTTCCTATTATTCAGACCGTTTCATGCTCCTCAAGTATTTCACACCTTTTGAAGCTCTTCATATTTTTCACACCTTTTCAGGCTCTTCATGTTTTTCAACACCACTTAATGCCCCTCCTATTTTTCAGACCGTAAGCTCTTCATATTTTTCACACCTTTTGAAGCTCTTCCTATTTTTCACACCTTTTCAGGCTCTTCAGGGTTTTGAACACCGCTTCATGCTCCTCATATTTTTCACACCTTTTGAAGCTCTTCATATTTTTCACACCTTTTCAGGCTCTTCATGTTTTTCAACACCGCTTCTTGCTCCTCCATTTTTCACACCCTTTCATGCTTCTCATGTATTTCACACCTTTTGAAACTCTTCATATTTTTCACATCTTTTCAGGCTCTTCATGTTTTTGAACAAGGTTTCATGCTCCTCCCATTTTTCAGACCGTTTCATGCTCCTCATATTTTTGACACGATTTGAAGCTCTTCATATATTTCCCATTTTTCAGGCTCTTCATGTTTTTGAACACCGTTTCATGCTCTTCCTATTTTTCAGACCGTTCATGCTCCTCATATTTTGACACATTTTGAAGCTCTTCATATTTTTCACATCTTTTCAGGCTCTTCATGTTTTTGAACAAGGTTTCATTCTCCTCCCATTTTTCAGACCGTTTCATGCTCCTCATATTTTTGACACGTTTTGAAGCTCTTCATATTTTTCACACCTTTTCAGGCTCTTCATGTTTTTGAACACCGTTTCATGCTCCTCCTATTTTTCAGACCGTTCATGCTCCTCATATTTTGACACCTTTTGAAGCTCTTCATATTTTTCACACCTTTTCAGGCTCTTCATGTTTCTGAACACCGCGTCATGCTCCTCCTATTTTTCATATCGTTTCATGCTTCTCATATTTTTCACACCTTTTGAAGCTCTTCATATTTTTCACACCTTTTCAGGCTCTTCATATTTTTCAACACCGCTTCATGCTCCTCCTATTTTTCAGACCGTTTCATGCTCATCTCATTTTTGACACCTTTTGAAGCTCTTCATATTCTTCACTCCTTTTGAAGCTCTTCATATTTTTCACACCTTTTGAAGCTCTTCATATTTCTCACACCTTTTCAGACTCTTCATGTTTTTCAACACCGCTTTTTGCTCCTCCTATTTTTCAGACCGTTTCATGCTCCTCATATTTTTGACACGTTTTGAAGTTCTTCATATTTTTCACACATTTTCAGGCTCTTCATGTTTTTAAACACCGCTTCATGCTCCTCCTGTTTTTCAGACCTTTTCATGCTCCTCATATTTTTCACACCTTTTGAAGCTCTTCATGTTTTTCACACCTTTTCAGGCTCTTCATGATTTTCAACACCGCTTCATGCTCCTGCTATTTTTCAGACCGTTTCATGCTCATCTCTTTTTTGACACCTTTAGAAGCTGTTCATATTTTTCACACCTTTTAAAGCTCTTCATATTTTTCACATTTTTGAAACTCTTCATATTTTTCTCACCTTTTGAAGCTCTTCATGTTTTTCACACCTTTTCAGGCTTCTCATGTTTTTGAACACCGCTTCATGCTCCTCCTATTTTTCACTCCTTTTGAAGCTCTTCATATTTTTCACACCTTTTCAGGCTGTACATGTTTTTGAACACCACTTCATGCTCCTCCTATTTTTCAGACCGTTTCTTGCTCCTCATGTATTTCACACATTTTGAAGCTCTTCATATTTTTCACACCTTTTCAATGTCTTCATGTTTTTGATCACTGTTTCATGCTGCTCCTGTTTTTCAGACCATTTCATGATACTCATATTTTTGACACCTTTTGAAGCTCTTCATATTTTTCACACTTTTTCAGGCTGTTTATAGTTTTCAACACCGCTGCATGATTCTCCTATATTTGAGACCATTTCATGCTCCTCATATTTTTGACATTTTTTGAAGCTCTTCATATTTTTCACACCTTTTCAATGTCTTCATGTTTTTGATCACTGTTTCATGCTGCTCCTGTTTTTCAGACCATTTCATGATACTCATATTTTTGACACCTTTTGAAGCTCTTCATATTTTTCACACTTTTTCAGGCTGTTTATAGTTTTCAACACCGCTGCATGATTCTCCTATATTTGAGACCATTTCATGCTCCTCCTATTTTTCACACCTTTTGAAGCTCTTCATATTTTTCACACCTTTTGAAGCTCTTCATGTTTTTCACACCTTTTCAGGCTCTTCATGATTTTCAACACCGCTTCATGCTCCTGCTATTTTTCAGACCGTTTCATGCTCATCTCTTTTTTGACACCTTTAGAAGCTGTTCATATTTTTCACACCTTTTAAAGCTCTTCATATTTTTCACATTTTTGAAACTCTTCATATTTTTCTCACCTTTTGAAGCTCTTCATGTTTTTCACACCTTTTCAGGCTTCTCATGTTTTTGAACACCGCTTCATGCTCCTCCTATTTTTCACTCCTTTTGAAGCTCTTCATATTTTTCACACCTTTTCAGGCTGTACATGTTTTTGAACACCACTTCATGCTCCTCCTATTTTTCAGACCGTTTCTTGCTCCTCATGTATTTCACACATTTTGAAGCTCTTCATATTTTTCACACCTTTTCAATGTCTTCATGTTTTTGATCACTGTTTCATGCTGCTCCTGTTTTTCAGACCATTTCATGATACTCATATTTTTGACACCTTTTGAAGCTCTTCATATTTTTCACACTTTTTCAGGCTGTTTATAGTTTTCAACACCGCTGCATGATTCTCCTATATTTGAGACCATTTCATGCTCCTCATATTTTTGACATTTTTTGAAGCTCTTCATATTTTTCACACCTTTTCAATGTCTTCATGTTTTTGATCACTGTTTCATGCTGCTCCTGTTTTTCAGACCATTTCATGATACTCATATTTTTGACACCTTTTGAAGCTCTTCATATTTTTCACACTTTTTCAGGCTGTTTATAGTTTTCAACACCGCTGCATGATTCTCCTATATTTGAGACCATTTCATGCTCCTCCTATTTTTCACACCTTTTGAAGCTCTTCCTATTTTTCACAGGTTTTCAGGCTCTTCATGTTTTTCAACACCGCTTCATGCTCCTCCTATTTTTCCGACCGTTTCATGCTCATCTCATTTTTGACACCTTTTGAACGTCTTCATATTTTTCACACCTTTTGAAGCTCTTCATATTTTTCACTTCTTTTCAGGCTCTTCATGTTTTTTAACACCGCTTCATGCTCCTCATATTTTTCAGACCGTTTCATGCTCCTCATATTTTTGACATCTTTTGAAGCTCTTCACATTTTTCACACATTTTCAGGCTCTTCATGTTTTTCAACACCGCTTGATGATCCTCCTATATTTCAGACCGTTTCATGCTCCTCATATTTTTTACACCTTTTGAAGCTCTTCATATTTTTCACACCTTTTCAGACTCTTCATGTTTTTCAACACCGCTTCATGCTGCTCCTATTTTTCAGATCGTTTCAGGCTCCGCATATTTTTGACTCCTTTTGAAGCTCTTCATATTTTTCACACGTTTTCAGGCCCTTCATGTTTTTGAACACCGCTTCATGCTCCTCCTATTTTTCAGACGGTTTCAGGCTGCTCGTATTTTTCAGACCGTTTCATGCTCCCCATATTTTTGACAATTTTATAAGCTCTTCATATTTTTCACACATTTTCAGGCTCTTCATGTTATTGAGCCCCGCTTCATGCTCCTTCTATTTTTCAAACCTTTTGAAGCTCTTCATGTTTTTCACACCTTATCAGCCTCTTCATGTTTTTGAACATCTCTTCATGCTCCTCATATTTTTGACAATTTTATAAGCTCTTCATATTTTTCACACTTTTTCAGGCTCTTCATGTTTTTCAACACCGCTTCATGCTCCTCCTATTTTTCAAACCTTTTGAAGCTCTTCATATTTTTCACACGTTTTCAGGCCCTTCATGTTTTTGAACAACACTTCATGCTCCTCCTACTTTTCAGACTTTTTCATGCTCATCTCTTTTTTGACACCTTTTCAGGGTCTTCATATTTTTCAAACTTTTGAAGATCTTCATATTTTTCACACTTTTTCAGGCTCTTCATGTTTTGAACACTGCTTCATGCTCCTCCTATTTTTCAGACCGTTTCATTCTCCTCATGTGTTTCACACCTTTTGAAGCTCTTCATAATTTTCACACCTTTTCATGCTCTTCATGTTTTTGAACACCGTTTCATGCTCGTCCTATTTTTCAGACCATTTCAAGCTCCTCATATTTTTGAAACCTTTTGAAGCTCTTCATATTTTTCACACCTTTTCAGGCTTTTCATGTATTTGAACATCGCTTCATGCTCCTCACATTTCTCACACCTTTTGAAGCTCTTCATATTTTTCTCACCTTTTCTGGCTCCTCATGTTTTTGAACACCGCTTCATGCTCCTCATATTTTTCAGACCGTTTCATGATCCTCATGTATTTCACACCTTTTGAACCTCTTCATATTTTTCACACCTTTTCAATGTCTTCATGTTTTTGAACACTGTTTCATGCTGCTCCTGTTTTTCAGACCATTTCATGATACTCATATTTTTGACACCTTTTGAAGCTCTTCATATTTTTCACACTTTTTCAGGCTGTTTATAGTTTTCAACACCGCTGCTTGATTCTCCTATATTTGAGACCATTTCATGCTCCTCATATTTTTGACATTTTTTGAAGCTCTTCATATTTTTCACACCTTTTGAAGCTCTTCCTATTTTTCACAGCTTTTCAGGCTCTTCATGTTTTTCAACACCGCTTCATGCTCCTCATATATTTCAGACCGTTTCATGCTCCTCATATTTTTGACATCTTTTGAAGCTCTTCATATTTTTGACACCTTTTGAAGGTCTTCATGTTTTTCACACCTTTTGAAGCTCTTCATATTTTTCACTTCTTTTCAGGCTCTTCATGTTTTTCAACACCGCTTCATGTAACTCATATTTTTCAGACCGTTTCATGCTCCTCATATTTTTGACATCTTTTGAAGCTCTTCACGTTTATCACACATTTTCAGGCTCTTCATGTTTTTCAACACCGCTTGATGATCCTCCTATATTTCAGACCGTTTCATGCTCCTCATATTTTTGACACGTTTTGAAGCTCTTCATATTTTTCACACCTTTTCCTTCTCTTCTTGTTTTTCAACACCGCTTCTTGCTCCTCCTATTTTTCAGACCGTTTCATGCTCCTCATATTGTTGACACCTTTTGAAGCACTTCATATTTTTCACACCTTTTCTGGCTCTTCATATTTTTAACACCGCTTCATGTTCCTCCTGTTTTTCATACCTTTTGAAGCTCTTCATATTTTTCCCACCTTTTCAGGCTCTTCAGGTTTTTGAACACCTCTTCATGCTCCTCCTATTTTTCAGACCGTTTCATGCTCCTCATGTATTTCACACCTTTTGAAGCTGTTCATATTTTTCACACCTTTTCAGGCTCTCCATGTTTCTGAACACCACTTCCTGCTCCTCCTATTTTTGAGGCCGTTTCATGCTCATCTCATTTTTGACACCTTCTGAAGCTCTTCATTTATTTCACACCTTTTGAGCTCTTCATATTCTTCACACGTTTTCAGGCTCTTCATGTATTTCAATAACGCTTCTTACTCCTCCTATTTTTCAGACCGTTTCATGCTCCTCATATTTTTGACATCTTTTGAAGCTCTTCACATATTTCACACATTTTCAGGCTTTTCATGTTTCTGAACACCGCTTCATCCTCCTCCTATTTTTCACACCTTTTGAAGCTCTTCATATTTTTCACAGCTTTTCAGGCTGCACATGTTTTTGAACACGACTTCATGCTCCTCATCTTTTTCAGTCTGTTTCATGCTTCTCATATTTTTCACACCGTTTGAAGCTCTTCATATTTTTCACACGTTTTCAGGCTCTTCATGTTTTTGATCACCGTTTCATGCTCCTCCTATTTTTCAGACCGTTTCATGCTCCTCATATTTTTGACCATTTTATAAGCTCTTCATATTTTTCACACTTTTTTAGGCTCTTCATGTATTTTAACACCGCTTCATGCTCCTCCTATTTTTCAAACTTTTTGAAGCTCTTCATGTTTTTCACACCTTATCAGCCTCTTCATGTTTTTGAACACCTCTTCATGCTACTCCTATTTTTCAGACCTTTTCATGCTCCTCATATTTTTCACTCCTTAAAAGCTCTTCCTATTTTTCACAGCTTTTCAGGCTCTTCATGTTTTTCAACACCGCTTCATGCTCCTCATATTTTTCAGACCGTTTCATGCTCCTCATATTTTTGACATCTTTTGAAGCTCTTCATATTTTTGACACCTTTTGAAGGACTTCATATTTTTCACACCTTTTGAAGCTCTTCACATTTTTCACTTCTTTTCAGGCTCTTCATGTTTTTTAACACCGCTTCATGCTCCTCATATTTTTCAGACCGTTTCATGCTCCTCATTTTTTTGACATCTTTTGAAGCTCTTCACGTTTTTCACACATTTTCAGGCTCGTCATGTTTTTCAACACCGCTTCATGCTGCTCCTATTTTTCAGACCGTTTCATGCTCATCTCTTTTTTGACAACTTTTGAAGCTCTTCATATTTTCATACTTTTTGAAGCTCTTCATATTTTTCACACGTTTTCAGGCTCTTCATGTTTTTCAACACCGCTTCATGCTCCTCCTATTTTTCAGACCGTTTCATGCTCCTCATATTTTTGACACCTTTTGAAGCTCTTCATATTTTTCACACCTTTTCAGACTCTTCATGTTTTTCAACACCGCTTCATGCTGCTCCTATTTTTCAGACCGTTTCATGCTCATCTCTTTTTTGACAACTTTTGAAGCTCTTCATATTTTCATACCTTTTGAAGCTCTTCAGATTTTTCACACGTTTTCAGGCTCTTCATGTTTTTCAATACCGCTTCATGCTCCTCCTATTTTTCAGACCGTTTCATGCTCCTCATATTGTTGACACCTTTTGAAGCACTTCATATTTTTCACACCTTTTCAGGCTCTTCATATTTTTGAACACCGCTTCATGCTCCTCATATTTTTCACACCGTTGGAAGCTCTTCATACTTTTCACACGTTTTCAGGCTCTTCATGTTTTTGATCACCGTTTCATGCTCCTCCTATTTTTCAGACCGTTTCATGCTCCTCATATTTTTGACCATTTTATAAGCTCTTCATATTTTTCACACTTTTTTAGGCTCTTCATGTTTTTTAACACCGCTTCATGCTCCTCCTATTTTTCAAACTTTTTGAAGCTCTTCATGTTTTTCACACCTTATCAGCCTCTTCATATTTTTGAACACCTCTTCATGCTACTCCTATTTTTCAGACCTTTTCATGCTCCTCATGAATTTCACACGTTTTGAAGCTCTACATATTTTTCACACCTTTTCAGACTCTTCATGTTTTGAACACTGCTTCATGCTCCTCCTATTTTTCAGACCGTTTCAAGCTCCTCATATTTTTGACACCTTTTGAAGCTCTTCATATTTTTCACACCTTTTCAGTCTCTTCATGTTTTTCAACTCCACTCATGCTCCTCCTCTTTTTCTGACCTTTTAATGCTCCTCATTTTTTGACACCTTTGGAAGCTCTTCATATTTTTCACACCTTTTGAAGCTCTTCATATTTTTCACAGCTTTTCAGGGTCTTCAAGTTTTTCAACATCGTTTCATTCTCCTCCTATTTTTCAGACAGTTTCATGCTCATCTCATTTTTGACACCTTTTGAAGCTCTTCATATTTTTCACACCTTTTGAAGCTCTTCATATTTTACACGTTTACAGGCTCTTCAAGTTTTTCAACATCGCTTCATGCTCCTCCTATTTTTCAGACCGTTTCATACTCCTCATATTTTTGACACGTTTTGAGGCTCTTCATAATTTTCACACCATTTTAGGCTCTTCATGTTTTTGAACACCGTTTCATGCTCCTCGTATTTTTCACACCTTTTAAAGCTCTTCATATTTTCACACCTTTTCAGGCTCTCATGTTTTTGAACACAGCTTCATGCTCCTCCTATTTTTTATACCGTTTCATGATACTCATGTATTTCACACCTTTTGAAGGTCTTCATATTTTTCACACCTTTTCAGGCTGTACATGTTTTTGAAGACCACTTCATGCTCCTCATCTTTTTCAGACCGTTTCATGCTCCTGATATTTTTCACACCGTTTGAAGCTCTTCATATTATTCACACGTTTTCAGATTCTTCATGTTTTTGATCAGCGTTTCATGCTCCTCATATTTTTGACACCTTTTGAAGCTCTTCACATTTATCACACGTTTTCAGGCTCTTCATGTTTTTCAACACCGCTTCATGATCCTCCTATATTTCAGAGCGTTTCATGCTCCTCATAATTTTGACAATTTTATCAGCTCTTCATATTTTTCACACTTTTTCAGGCTCTTCATGTTTTTGAACACCGCTTCATGCTCCTCCTATTTTTCAAACTTTTGAAGCTCTTCATGTTTTTCACACCTTTTCAGGCTCTTCATGTTTTTGAACACAGCTTCATGCTCCTCCTAATTTTCAGACCGTTTCATGCTCCTCATACATTTCACACCTTTTTTAGCTCTTCCTATTTTTCACACCTTTTCACGCTCTTCATGTTTTTGAACACCGTTTTATGCTGCCTCTATTTTTCAGACCGTTTTATGCTCCTCATATATTTTAAACCTTTTGAATCTCTTCATATATTTCACAGCTTTTCAGGCTCTTCATGTTTTTCAACACCACTTAATGCCCCTCCTATTTTTCAGACCGTATCATGCTCATCTTATTTTTACACCTTTTGAAGCTCTTCATATTTTTCACAACTTTTGAAGCTCTTCCTATTTTTCACACCTTTTCAGGCTCTTCATGTTTTTCAACACCGCTTCTTGCTCCTCCATTTTTCACACCCTTTCATGCTTCTCATGTATTTCACACCTTTTGAAACTCTTCATATTTTTCACATCTTTTCAGGCTCTTCATGTTTTTGAACAAGGTTTCATGCTCCTCCCATTTTTCAGACCATTTCATGCTACTCATATTTTTGACACGTTTTGAAGCTCTTCATATTTTTCCCATTTTTCAGGCTCTTCATGTTTTTGAACACCGTTTCATGCTCCTCCTATTTTTCAGACCGTTCATGCTCCTCATATTTTGACACCTTTTGAAGCTCTTCATATTTTTCACACCTTTTCAGGCTCTTCATGTTTCTGAACACCGCGTCATGCTCCTCCTATTTTTCATATCGTTTCATGCTTCTCATATTTTTCACACCTTTTGAAGCTCTTCATATTTTTCACACCTTTTCAGGCTCTTCATGTTTTTCAACACCGCTTCATGCTCCTCCTACTTTTCAGACCGTTTCATGCTCATCTCATTTTTGACACCTTTTGAAGCTCTTCATATTCTTCACTCCTTTTGAAGCTCTTCATATTTTTCACACCTTTTGAAGCTCTTCATATTTCTCACACCTTTTCAGACTCTTCATGTTTTTCAACACCGCTTTTTGCTCCTCCTATTTTTCAGACCGTTTCATGCTCATCTCATTTTTGACACCTTTTGAAGCTCTTCATATTTTTCACACCTTTTGAAGCTCTTCATATTTTACACGTTTTCCGGCTCTTCAAGTTTTTCAACATCGCTTCATGCTCCTTCTATTTTTCAAACCGTTTCATGCTCCTCATATTTTTGACACGTTTTGAGGCTCTTCATAATTTTCACACCATTTTAGGCTCTTCATGTTTTTGAACACCGTTTCATGCTCCTCGCATTTTTCACACCTTTTAAAGCTCTTCATATTTTCACACCTTTTCAGGCTCTCATGTTTTTGAACACAGCTTCATGCTCCTCCTATTTTTTATACCGTTTCATGATACTCATGTATTTCACACCTTTTGAAGCTCTTCATATTTTTCACACCTTTTCAGGCTGTACATGTTTTTGAAGACCACTTCATGCTCCTCATCTTTTTCAGACCGTTTCATGCTCCTGATATTTTTCACACCGTTTGAAGCTCTTCATATTATTCACACGTTTTCAGATTCTTCATGTTTTTGATCACCGTTTCATGCTCCTCATATTTTTGACACCTTTTGAAGCTCTTCACATTTATCACACCTTTTCAGGCTCTTCATGTTTTTCAACACCGCTTCTTGCTCCTCCATTTTTCACACCCTTTCATGCTTCTCATGTATTTCACACCTTTTGAAACTCTTCATATTTTTCACACCTTTTCAATGTCTTCATGTTTTTGAACACTGTTTCATGCTGCTCCTGTTTTTCAGACCATTTCATGATACTCATATTTTTGACACCTTTTGAAGCTCTTCATATTTTTCACACATTTTCAGGCTGTTTATAGTTTTCAACACCGCTGCATGATTCTCCTATATTTGAGACCATTTCATGCTCCTCAAATTTTTGACATTTTTTGAAGCTCTTCATATTTTTCACACCTTTTGAAGCTCTTCCTATTTTTCACAGCTTTTCAGGCTCTTCATGTTTTTCAACACCGCTTCATGCTCCTCATATTTTTCAGACCGTTTCATGCTCCTCATATTTTTGACATCTTTTGAAGCTCTTCATATTTTTGACACCTTTTGAAGGACTTCATATTTTTCACACCTTTTGAAGCTCTTCACATTTTTCACTTCTTTTCAGGCTTTTCATGTTTTTTAACACCGCTTCATGCTCCTCATATTTTTCAGACCGTTTCATGCTCCTCATATTTTTGACATCTTTTGAAGCTCTTCACGATTTTCACACATTTTCAGGCTCTTCATGTTTTTCAACACCGCTACATGCTGCTCCTATTTTTCAGACCGTTTCATGCTCATCTCTTTTTTGACAACTTTTGAAGCTCTTCATATTTTCATACCTTTTGAAGCTCTTCATATTTTTCACACGTTTTCAGGCTCTTCATGTTTTTCAACACCGCTTCATGCTCCTCCTATTTTTCAGACCGTTTCATGCTCCTCATATTTTTGACACCTTTTGAAGCTCTTCATATTTTTCACACCTTTTCAGACTCTTCATGTTTTTCAACACCGCTTCATGCTGCTCCTATTTTTCAGACCGTTTCATGCTCATCTCTTTTTTGACAACTTTTGAAGTTCTTCGGATTTTCATACCTTTTGAAGCTCTTCAGATTTTTCACACGTTTTCAGGCTCTTCATGTTTTTCAACACCGCTTCATGCTCCTCCTATTTTTCAGACCGTTTCATGCTCCTCATATTTTTGACACCTTTTGAAGCTCTTCATGTTTTTCACACCTTT
This sequence comes from Dama dama, assembly GCF_033118175.1. Lineage (NCBI taxonomy): Eukaryota > Metazoa > Chordata > Mammalia > Artiodactyla > Cervidae > Dama > Dama dama. The sequence goes on along the minus strand of NC_083714.1, from coordinate 834,862 downwards.
TCAGGCTCTTCATGTTTTTCAACACCGCTTCATGCTCCTCCTATTTTTCAGACCGTTTCATGCTCATCTCATTTTTGACACCTTTTGAAGCTCTTCATATTCTTCACTCCTTTTGAAGCTCTTCATATTTTTCACACCTTTTGAAGCTCTTCATATTTCTCACACCTTTTCAGACTCTTCATGTTTTTCAACACCGCTTTTTGCTCCTCCTATTTTTCAGACCGTTTCATGCTCATCTCATTTTTGATACCTTTTGAAGCTCTTCATATTTTTCACACCTTTTGAAGCTCTTCATATTTTACACATTTTCAGGCTCTTCAAGTTTTTCAACATCGCTTCATGCTCCTCCTATTTTTCAGACCGTTTCATGCTCCTCATATTTTTGACACGTTTTGAGGCTCTTCATAATTTTCACACCATTTTAGGCTCTTCATGTTTTTGAACACCGTTTCATGCTCCTCGTATTTTTCACACCTTTTAAAGCTCTTCATATTTTCACACCTTTTCAGGCTCTCATGTTTTTGAACACAGCTTCATGCTCCTCCTATTTTTTATACCGTTTCATGATACTCATGTATTTCACACCTTTTGAAGCTCTTCATATTTTTCACACCTTTTCAGGCTGTACATGTTTTTGAAGACCACTTCATGCTCCTCATCTTTTTCAGACCGTTTCATGCTCCTGATATTTTTCACACCGTTTGAAGCTCTTCATATTATTCACACGTTTTCAGATTCTTCATGTTTTTGATCACCGTTTCATGCTCCTCATATTTTTGACACCTTTTGAAGCTCTTCACATTTATCACACCTTTTCAGGCTCTTCATGTTTTTCAACACCGCTTCTTGCTCCTCCATTTTTCACACCCTTTCATGCTTCTCATGTATTTCACACCTTTTGAAACTCTTCATATTTTTCACACCTTTTCAATGTCTTCATGTTTTTGAACACTGTTTCATGCTGCTCCTGTTTTTCAGACCATTTCATGATACTCATATTTTTGACACCTTTTGAAGCTCTTCATATTTTTCACACATTTTCAGGCTGTTTATAGTTTTCAACACCGCTGCATGATTCTCCTATATTTGAGACCATTTCATGCTCCTCAAATTTTTGACATTTTTTGAAGCTCTTCATATTTTTCACACCTTTTGAAGCTCTTCCTATTTTTCACAGCTTTTCAGGCTCTTCATGTTTTTCAACACCGCTTCATGCTCCTCATATTTTTCAGACCGTTTCATGCTCCTCATATTTTTGACATCTTTTGAAGCTCTTCATATTTTTGACACCTTTTGAAGGACTTCATATTTTTCACACCTTTTGAAGCTCTTCACATTTTTCACTTCTTTTCAGGCTTTTCATGTTTTTTAACACCGCTTCATGCTCCTCATATTTTTCAGACCGTTTCATGCTCCTCATATTTTTGACATCTTTTGAAGCTCTTCACGATTTTCACACATTTTCAGGCTCTTCATGTTTTTCAACACCGCTACATGCTGCTCCTATTTTTCAGACCGTTTCATGCTCATCTCTTTTTTGACAACTTTTGAAGCTCTTCATATTTTCATACCTTTTGAAGCTCTTCATATTTTTCACACGTTTTCAGGCTCTTCATGTTTTTCAACACCGCTTCATGCTCCTCCTATTTTTCAGACCGTTTCATGCTCCTCATATTTTTGACACCTTTTGAAGCTCTTCATATTTTTCACACCTTTTCAGACTCTTCATGTTTTTCAACACCGCTTCATGCTGCTCCTATTTTTCAGACCGTTTCATGCTCATCTCTTTTTTGACAACTTTTGAAGTTCTTCGGATTTTCATACCTTTTGAAGCTCTTCAGATTTTTCACACGTTTTCAGGCTCTTCATGTTTTTCAACACCGCTTCATGCTCCTCCTATTTTTCAGACCGTTTCATGCTCCTCATATTTTTGACACCTTTTGAAGCTCTTCATGTTTTTCACACCTTTTCAGGCTCTTCATGTTTTTCAACACCGCTTCATGCTCCTCCTATTTTTCAGACCGTTTCATGCTCATCTCATTTTTGACACCTTTTGAAGCTCTTCATATTCTTCACTCCTTTTGAAGCTCTTCATATTTTTCACACCTTTTGAAGCTCTTCATATTTCTCACACCTTTTCAGACTCTTCATGTTTTTCAACACCGCTTTTTGCTCCTCCTATTTTTCAGACCGTTTCATGCTCATCTCATTTTTGATACCTTTTGAAGCTCTTCATATTTTTCACACCTTTTGAAGCTCTTCATATTTTACACATTTTCAGGCTCTTCAAGTTTTTCAACATCGCTTCATGCTCCTCCTATTTTTCAGACCATTTCATGCTCCTCATATTTTTGACACGTTTTGAGGCTCTTCATAATTTTCACACCATTTTAGGCTCTTCATGTTTTTGAACACCGTTTCATGCTCCTCGTATTTTTCACACCTTTTAAAGCTCTTCATATTTTCACACCTTTTCAGGCTCTCATGTTTTTGAACACAGCTTCATCCTCCTCCTATTTTTCAGACCGTTTCATGCTCCTCATATTTTTCACACCTTTTGAAGCTCTTCATATTTTTCCAACCTTTTCAGGCTCTTCATGTTTTTCAACACCAGTTCATGCTCCTCCTATTTTTCAGACCGTTTCAAGCTCCTCATAATTTTCACACCTTTTAAAGCTCTTCTTATTTTTCACACCTTTTCAGGCTCTTCATGTTTTTCAACACCGCTTCATGCTGCTCCTATTTTTCAGACCGTTTCATGCTCATCTCTTTTTTGACAACTTTTGAAGCTCTTCATATTTTCATACCTTTTGAAGCTCTTCATATTTTTCACACGTTTTCAGGCTCTTCATGTTTTTCAACACCGCTTCATGCTCCTCCTATTTTTCAGACCGTTTCGTGCTCCTCATATTTTTGACACGTTTTGAAGCTCTTCATATTTTTCACACCTTTTCCGTCTCTTCTTGTTTTTCAACACCGCTTCTTGCTCCTCCTATTTTTCAGACCGTTTCATGCTCCTCATATTGTTGACACCTTTTGAAGCACTTCATATTTTTCACACCTTTTCAGGCTCTTCATATTTTTGAACACCGTTTCATGTTCCTCCTGTTTTTCACACCTTTTGAAGCTCTTCATATTTTTCACACCTTTTCAGGCTCTCCATGTTTCTGAACACCACTTCCTGCTCCTCCTATTTTTGAGGCCGTTTCATGCTCATCTCATTTTTGACACCTTCTGAAGCTCTTCATTTTTTTCACACCTTTTGAGCTCTTCATATTCTTCACACGTTTTCAGGCTCTTCATGTATTTCAATAACGCTTCTTACTCCTCCTATTTTTCAGACCGTTTCATGCTCCTCATATTTTTGACACCTTTTGAAGCTCTTCACATTTATCACACCTTTTCAGGCTCTTCATGTTTTTCAACACCGCTTCATGATCCTCTTATATTTCAGACCGTTTCATGCTCCTCATATTTTTGACACCTTTTGAAGCTCTTCACATTTTTCATACCTTTTCGGCTCTTCATGTTTTTCAACACCGCTTCATGCTCCTCCTATTTTTCAGATCGTTTCAGGCTCCGCATATTTTTGACTCCTTTTGAAGCTCTTCATATTTTTCACACGTTTTCAGGCCCTTCATGTTTTTGAACACCGCTTCATGCTCCTCCTATTTTTCAGACGTTTTCAGGCTGCTCGTATTTTTCAGACCGTTTCATGCTCCTCATATTTTTGACAATTTTATAAGCTCTTCATATTTTTCACACATTTTCAGGCTCTTCATGTTTTTGAACACTGCTTCATGCTCCTCCTATTTTTCAAACCTTTTGAAGCTCTTAATGTTTTTCACACCTTATCAGCCTCTTCATGATTTTGAACATCTCTCCATGCTCCTCATATTTTTGACAATTTTATAAGCTCTTCATATTTATCACACTTTTTCAGGCTCTTCATGTTTTTGAACACCGCTTCATCCTCCTCCTATTTTTTAAACCTTTTGAAGCTCTTCATATTTTTCACACTTTTTCAGGCTCTTCATGTTTTGAACACCGCTTCATGCTCCTCCTATTTTTCAGACCGTTTCATGCTCCTCAGGTATTTCACACCTTTTCAAGCTCTTCATATTTGTCACACCTTTTCAGGCTCTTCATGCTTCTGAACACCGCTTCATGCTCCACCTATTTTTCAGACCGTTTCATGCTCTTCATATTTTTCACACCTTTTCAGGCTCTTCATATTTTTGAACACCTCTTCATGCTACTCCTATTTTTGATACCTTTTGAAGCTCTTCATATTTTTCACACCTTTTCAGGCTCTTCATGTTTTTCAACACGGCTTCATGCTACTCCTATTTTTGATACCTTTTGAAGCTCCTCATATTCTTCAAACCATTTCATGCTCTTCTTTTTTTTCATCACCGCTTCATGCTCCTCTTATTTTTCAGACCGTTTCATGCTCCTCATATTTTGACACCTTTTAACCTGTTCATATTTTACACATTTTCAGGCTCTTCAAGTTTTTCAACACCGTTTTATGCTACTACTATTTTTGATACCTTTTGAAGCTCCTTATATTCTTCAAACCATTTCATGCTCTTCTATTTTTTCATCACCGCTTCATGCTCCTCCTATTTTTCAGACCGTTTCATGCTCCTCCTATTTTGAGACCGTTTCATGCTCCTCATATTTTTCACACCTTTAGAAGCTCTTCGTATTTTTCTCACCTTTTCAGGCTCTTCATGTTTTTCAACACCGCTTCATGATCCTCCTATTTTTCTGACAGTTTCATGCTCCTCATATTTTTCATCCTTTTTGAAGCTCTTCATATTTTTCACACCTTTAGAAGCTCTTCGTATTTTTCTCACCTTTTCAGGCTCTTCATGTTTTTGAACACCACTTCATGCTCCTCCGATTTTCAGACTGTTTCATGCTCCTCATACTTTTGACACCTTTAGAAGCTCTTCATATTTTTCACACCTTTTCAGGCTCTTCATGTTTTTCAACACCGCTTCATGCTCCTCTTCTTTTTCAGACCGTTTCAGGCTCCTCATATTTTTGACACCTTTTTAAGCTCTTCATGTTTTTCACACATTTTCAGGCTCTTCATGTATTTCAACACCGCTTCATGCTCCTCCTATTTTTCAGAACGTTTCATGCTCCTCATATTTTTGACACCTTTTGAAGCTCTTCATATTTTTCTCACCCTTTGAAGCTCTTCATATTTTTCATATTTGAAGCTCTTCATATTTTCACAACTTTTCAGGCTCTTCATGTTTTTGAACACCACTTCATGCTCCTTTTATTTTTCAGAGAGTTTCATGCTCCTCATGTATTTCACACCTTTTGAAGCTTTTCATATTTTTCACACTTTTTCAGGCTCTTCATGTTTTTCAACACCACTTCATTCTTCTCCTATTTTTCAGCCCGTTTCATGCTCCTCATGTCTTTCACACCTTTTGAAGCTCTTCACATTTTTCACACCTTTCCAGGCTCTTCATGTTTTTGATCACCATTTCATGCTCCTCCCATTTTTCAGACCGTTTCATGCTCCTCATATTTTTGACACATTTTGAAGCTCTTCATATTTTTCACACCTTTTCAGACTCTTCATGTTTTTGAACACCGCTTCATGCTCCTCCTATTATTCAGACAGTTTCATGCTTCTCATATTTTTGACACCTTTTGAAGCTCTTCATATTTTTCACACCCTTTCAGGCTCTTAATGTTTTTCAACACCACTTCATGCTCCTCCTATTTTTCATACGTTTTCATGCTCCTCATATTTTTGACACCTTTTGAAGCTCTTCATATTGTTCACACCTTTTCAGGCTCTTCATGTTTTTGAACACCGTTTCATGTTCCTCGTATTTTTCAGGCCATTTCATGCTCGTCATGTATTTCACACTTTTGAAGCTCTTCATATTTTTCACACCTTTTCAGGATCTTCATGTTTTTCAACACCACTTCATGCTTCTCCTATTTTTCAGCCCGTTTCATGCTCCTCATATTTTTGACACCTTTTGAAGCTTTTCATATTTTTCACACCTTTTCAGGCTCTTCATGTTTTTGAACACCACTTCATGCTCCTTCTATTTTTCAGAGAGTTTCATGCTCCTCATGTATTTCACACGTTTTGAAGCTCTTCATATGTTTCACACCTTTTGAAGTTTTTCATATTTTTCACACCTTTTCAAGCTCTTCATATTTTTCACACCTTTTCAGGCTCTTCATGTTTTTCAACACCGCTTTATGCTTCTCCTATTTTTCAGACCGTTACTTGCTCCTCATATTTTTGACACCTTTAGAAGTTCTTCATATTTTTCACACCTTTTCAGGCTCTTCATATTTTTCAACACCGCTTCATGCTCCTCCTATTTTTCAGACCGTTTCAAGGTCCTCATATTTTTGACACCTTTTGAAGCTTTTCATATTTTTCACACCTTTTCAGGCTCTTCATTTTTTTCAACAGTACTTCTTGCTCCTCCAATTTTTCAGACCGTTTCATGCTCATCTAATTTTTGACACCTTTTGAAGCTATGCATATTTTTCACAACTTTTCAGGCTCTTCATGTTTTTCAACACCACTGCATGCTTCTCGTATTTTTAAGACCGTTTCATGCTCCTCATACTTTTGACACCTTTAGAAGCTCTTCATATTTTTCACACCTTTTCAGGCTCTTCATGTTTTTCAACACCGCTTCATGCTCCTCTTCTTTTTCAGACCGTTTCAGGCTCCTCATATTTTTCTCACCCTTTGAAGCTCTTCATATTTTTCTCACCCTTTGAAGCTCTTCATATTTTTCATATTTTTGAAGCTCTTCATATTTTCACAACTTTTCAGGCTCTTCATGTTTTTGAACACCACTTCATGCTCCTTCTATTTTTCAGAGAGTTTCATGCTCCTCATGTATTTCACACCTTTTGAAGCTTTTCATATTTTTCACTCTTTTTCAGGCTCTTCATGTTTTTCAACACCACTTCATTCTTCTCCTATTTTTCAGCCCGTTTCATGCTCCTCATGTCTTTCACACCTTTTGAAGCTCTTCACATTTTTCACACCTTTTCAGGCTCTTCATGTTTTTGATCACCATTTCATGCTCCTCCCATTTTTCAGACCGTTTCATGCTCCTCATATTTTTGACACCTTTTGAAGCTGTTCATATTTTTCACACCTTTTCAGACTCTTCATGTTTTTGAACACCACTTCATGCTCCTCCTATTATTCAGACAGTTTCCTGCTTCTCATATTTTTGACACCTTTTGAAGCTCTTCATATTTTTCACACCCTTTCAGGCTCTTAATGTTTTTCAACACCACTTCATGCTCCTCCTATTTTTCATACGTTTTCATGCTCCTCATATTTTTGACACCTTTTGAAGCTCTTCATATTGTTCACACCTTTTCAGGCTCTTCATGTTTTTGAACACCGTTTCATGTTCCTCGTATTTTTCAGGCCATTTCATGCTCGTCATGTTTTTCACACTTTTGAAGCTCTTCATATTTTTCACACCTTTTCAGGATCTTCATGTTTTCCAACATCACTTCATGCTTCTCCTATTTTTCAGCCCGTTTCATGCTCCTCATATTTTTGACACCTTTTGAAGCTTTTCATATTTTTCACACCTTTTCAGGCTCTTCATGTTTTTGAACACCACTTCATGCTCCTTTTATTTTTCAGAGAGTTTCATGCTCCTCATGTATTTCACACGTTTTGAAGCTCTTCATATGTTTCACACCTTTTGAAGTTCTTCATATTTTTCACACCTTTTCAAGCTCTTCATATTTTTCTCACCTTTTCAGGCTCTTCATGTTTTTCAACACCGCTTCATGCTCCTCCTATTTTTCAGACCGTTTCATGCTCCACACATTTTGAAACCTTTTGAAGCTCTTCATATTTTTCACACCTTTTCAGGCTCTCCATGTTTTTCATCACCGATTCATGCTCCTCTTATTTTTGAGGCCGTTTCATGCTCCTCATATTTTTGACACCTTTTGAAGCTCTTCATATTTTTCACACCTTTTAGGCTCTTCATGTTTTTGAACAGCGCTTCATGCTCCTCATATTTTTCAGACCGTTTCATGCTCCTCATATTTTTCACACCTTTTGAAGCTCTTCATATTTTTCATATTTTTGAAGCTCTTCATATTTTTCACACTTTTTCGGGCTCTTCATGTTTTTGAGCACACCTTCTTGCTCCTCCTATTTTTCAGACCGTTTCATGCTCCTCATGTATTTCACACCATTTGAAGCTCTTCATGTTTTTCACACCTTTTCAGTCTCTTCATGTATTTGAACACCATTTCATGCTCCTCCGATTTTTTAGACCATTTCATGCTCCTCATATTTTTGACACCTTTTGAAGCTCTTCATATTTTTCACACCTTTTCAGGTTCTTCATGTTTTTGAACACCGCTTCATGCTCCTCCAATTTTTCAGACCGTTTCATGTTTCTCATATTTTTCACACCTTTTGAAGCTCTTCATATTTTTCACACCTTTTGAAGCTCTTCATATTTTTCATATATTTGAAGCTCTTCATATTTTTCACACCATTTCAGGCTTTTCATGTATTTGAACACCGGTTCATGCTCCTCCTATTTTTCAGACCGTTTCGTGCTCCTCCTATTTTTCACTCCTTTTGAAGCTCTTCACATTTTTCACACCTTTTCAGTCTCTACATGTTTTTGAACACCGCTTCATGCTCCTCCTATTTCTCAGACCATTTCATGCTCCTCATGTATTTCACACCTTTTGAAGCTCTTAGTATTTTGTACACATTTTCAGGCTTTTCATGTTTTTCACAACCACTTCATGCTCCTCATATTTTTCAGACCGTTTCATGCACATTTCATTTTTGACTCCTTTTGAAGCTCTTCATATTTTTCACACCATTTTCAGGCTCTTCATGTTTTTCAACACCGCTTTATGATCCTCCTATTTTTCAGACCGTTTCATATTCCTCATATTTTTGACATTTTTTGAGGCTCTTCATATTTTTCACACCTTTTCAGGCTCTTCATGTTTTTGAACACCGTTTCATGCTCCTCCTATTTTTCTGACCGTTTCATGCACATCTCATTTTTGACACTTTTTGAAGCCTTTGATATTTTTCACACCATTTTCAGGCTCTTCATGTTTTTCAACACCGCTTTATGATCCTCCTATTTTTCAGACCGTTTCATGCTCCTCATATATTTGACACCTTTTGAAGTACTTCATATTTTTCACACCTTTTCAGGCTCTTCATGTTTTTGAACACCGTTTCATGCTCCTCCTATTTTTCTGACCGTTTCATGCACATCTCATTTTTGACACTTTTTGAAGCCTTTGATATTTTTCACACCATTTTCAGGCTCTTCATGTTTTTGAACACCGTTTCATGCTCCTCCTATTTTTCAGACCGTTTCATGCTCCTCTTATGTTTGACACCTTTTGAAGCTCTTCATATTTTTCACACCTTTTCACGCTCTTCATGTTTTTGAACACCGCTTCATGCTCCGCCTATTTTTCAGACCGTTTCATGCTCCTCATATTTTTGACACCTTTTGAAGCTCTTCATATTTTTCACACCCTTTCAGGCTCTTAATGTTTTTCAACACAACTTCATGCTCCTCCTATTTTTCAGACGTTTTCATGCTCCTCATATTTTTGACACCTTTAGAAACTCTTCATATCTTTCACACCTTTTCAGGCTCTTCATGTTTTGCCACACCGCTTCATGCTCCTCCTATTTTTCAGCCCGTTTCATGCTCCTCATGTATTTCACACCTTTTGAAGCTCTTCATATATTTCACACATTTTCAGGCTCTTCATTTTTTTCAACACCGCCTCATGCTCCTCCTATTTTTCAGACCGTTTCATGCTCCTCATATTTTTGACACCTTTTGAAGCTCTTCATATTTTTCACACCTTTTCAGGCTCTTCATGTTTTTGAACACCGCTTCATGCTCCTCCAATTTTTCAGACCGTTTCATGTTTCTCATATTTTTGACACCTTTTGAAGCTCTTCATATTTTTCACACCTTTTGAAGCTCTTCATATTTTTCATATTTTTGAAGCTCTTCATATTTTTCACACCTTTTCAGGCTTTTCATGTATTTGAACACCGGTTCATGTTCCTCCTATTTTTCAGACCGTTTCATGCTCCTCCTATTTTTCACTCCTTTTGAAGCTCTTCATATTTTTCACACCTTTTCAGTCTCTACATGTTTTTGAACACCGCTTCATGCTCCTCCTATTTCTCAGACCATTTCATGCTCCTCATGTATTTCACACCTTTTGAAGCTCTTCGTATTTTGCACACATTTTCAGGCTTTTCATGTTTTTCACAACCACTTCATGCTCCTCATATTTTTCAGACCGTTTCATGCACATTTCATTTTTGACTCCTTTTGAAGCTCTTCATATTTTTCACACCATTTTCAGGCTCTTCATGTTTTTCAACACCGCTTTATGATCCTCCTATTTTTCAGACCGTTTCATATTCCTCATATTTTTGACATTTTTTGAGGCTCTTCATATTTTTCACACCTTTTCAGGCTCTTCATGTTTTTGAACACCGTTTCATGCTCCTCCTATTTTTCAGACCGTTTCATGCACATCTCATTTTTGACACCTTTTGAAGCTCTTGATATTTTTCACACCATTTTCAGGCTCTTCATGTTTTTCAACACCGCTTTATGATCCTCCTATTTTTCAGACCGTTTCATGCTCCTCATATATTTGACACCTTTTGAAGCTCTTCGTATTTTTCATAACTTTTCAGGCTCTTCATATTTTTCACACATTTTCAAGCTGTTCATGTTTTTGAACACGGCTTCATGCTCCTCCAATTTTTCAGACCATTTCATGTTCCTCATATTTTTGACACCTTTTGAAGCTCTTCATTCTTTTCACACCTTTTGAAGCTCTTCATATTTTTCACACTTTTTGAAGCTCTTCATATTTTTCACAGTTTTCAGGCTCTTCATGCTTCTGAACACCGCTTCATGCTCCACCTATTTTTCAGACCGTTTCATGCTCTTCATATTTTTCACACCTTTTCAGGCTCTTCATATTTTTGAACACCTCTTCATGCTACTCCTATTTTTGATACCTTTTGAAGCTCTTCATATTTTTCACACCTTTTCAGGCTCTTCATGTTTTTCAACACGGCTTCATGCTACTCCTATTTTTGATACCTTTTGAAGCTCCTCATATTCTTCAAACCATTTCATGCTCTTCTTTTTTTTCATCACCGCTTCATGCTCCTCTTATTTTTCAGACCGTTTCATGCTCCTCATATTTTGACACCTTTTAACCTGTTCATATTTTACACATTTTCAGGCTCTTCAAGTTTTTCAACACCGTTTCATGCTACTACTATTTTTGATACCTTTTGAAGCTCCTTATATTCTTCAAACCATTTCATGCTCTTCTATTTTTTCATCACCGCTTCATGCTCCTCCTATTTTTCAGACCGTTTCATGCTCCTCCTATTTTTCACACCTTTAGAAGCTCTTCGTATTTTTCTCACCTTTTCAGGCTCTTCATGTTTTTCAACACCGCTTCATGATCCTCCTATTTTTCTGACAGTTTCATGCTCCTCATATTTTTCATCCTTTTTGAAGCTCTTCATATTTTTCACACCTTTAGAAGCTCTTCGTATTTTTCTCACCTTTTCAGGCTCTTCATGTTTTTGAACACCACTTCATGCTCCTCCGATTTTCAGACCGTTTCATGCTCCTCATACTTTTGACACCTTTAGAAGCTCTTCATATTTTTCACACCTTTTCAGGCTCTTCATGTTTTTCAACACCGCTTCATGCTCCTCTTCTTTTTCAGACCGTTTCAGGCTCCTCATATTTTTGACACCTTTTTAAGCTCTTCATGTTTTTCACACATTTTCAGGCTCTTCATGTATTTCAACACCGCTTCATGCTCCTCCTATTTTTCAGAACGTTTCATGCTCCTCATATTTTTGACACCTTTTGAAGCTCTTCATATTTTTCTCACCCTTTGAAGCTCTTCATATTTTTCATATTTGAAGCTCTTCATATTTTCACAACTTTTCAGGCTCTTCATGTTTTTGAACACCACTTCATGCTCCTTTTATTTTTCAGAGAGTTTCATGCTCCTCATGTATTTCACACCTTTTGAAGCTTTTCATATTTTTCACACTTTTTCAGGCTCTTCATGTTTTTCAACACCACTTCATTCTTCTCCTATTTTTCAGCCCGTTTCATGCTCCTCATGTCTTTCACACCTTTTGAAGCTCTTCACATTTTTCACACCTTTCCAGGCTCTTCATGTTTTTGATCACCATTTCATGCTCCTCCCATTTTTCAGACCGTTTCATGCTCCTCATATTTTTGACACATTTTGAAGCTCTTCATATTTTTCACACCTTTTCAGACTCTTCATGTTTTTGAACACCGCTTCATGCTCCTCCTATTATTCAGACAGTTTCATGCTTCTCATATTTTTGACACCTTTTGAAGCTCTTCATATTTTTCACACCCTTTCAGGCTCTTAATGTTTTTCAACACCACTTCATGCTCCTCCTATTTTTCATACGTTTTCATGCTCCTCATATTTTTGACACCTTTTGAAGCTCTTCATATTGTTCACACCTTTTCAGGCTCTTCATGTTTTTGAACACCGTTTCATGTTCCTCGTATTTTTCAGGCCATTTCATGCTCGTCATGAATTTCACACTTTTGAAGCTCTTCATATTTTTCACACCTTTTCAGGATCTTCATGTTTTTCAACACCACTTCATGCTTCTCCTATTTTTCAGCCCGTTTCATGCTCCTCATGTTTTTGACACCTTTTGAAGCTTTTCATATTTTTCACACCTTTTCAGGCTCTTCATGTTTTTGAACACCACTTCATGCTCCTTCTATTTTTCAGAGAGTTTCATGCTCCTCATGTATTTCACACGTTTTGAAGCTCTTCATATGTTTCACACCTTTTGAAGTTTTTCATATTTTTCACACCTTTTCAAGCTCTTCATATTTTTCACACCTTTTCAGGCTCTTCATGTTTTTCAACACCGCTTTATGCTTCTCCTATTTTTCAGACCGTTACTTGCTCCTCATATTTTTGACACCTTTAGAAGTTCTTCATATTTTTCACACCTTTTCAGGCTCTTCATATTTTTCAACACCGCTTCATGCTCCTCCTATTTTTCAGACCGTTTCAAGGTCCTCATATTTTTGACACCTTTTGAAGCTTTTCATATTTTTCACACCTTTTCAGGCTCTTCATTTTTTTCAACAGTACTTCTTGCTCCTCCAATTTTTCAGACCGTTTCATGCTCATCTAATTTTTGACACCTTTTGAAGCTATGCATATTTTTCACAACTTTTCAGGCTCTTCATGTTTTTCAACACCACTGCATGCTTCTCGTATTTTTAAGACCGTTTCATGCTCCTCATACTTTTGACACCTTTAGAAGCTCTTCATATTTTTCACACCTTTTCAGGCTCTTCATGTTTTTCAACACCGCTTCATGCTCCTCTTCTTTTTCAGACCGTTTCAGGCTCCTCATATTTTTGACACCTTTTTAAGCTCTTCATGTTTTTCACACATTTTCAGGCTCTTCATGTATTTCAACACCGCTTCATGCTCCTCCTATTTTTCAGAACGTTTCATGCTCCTCATATTTTTGACACCTTTTGAAGCTCTTCATATTTTTCTCACCCTTTGAAGCTCTTCATATTTTTCTCACCCTTTGAAGCTCTTCATATTTTTCATATTTTTGAAGCTCTTCATATTTTCACAACTTTTCAGGCTCTTCATGTTTTTGAACACCACTTCATGCTCCTTCTATTTTTCAGAGAGTTTCATGCTCCTCATGTATTTCACACCTTTTGAAGCTTTTCATATTTTTCACTCTTTTTCAGGCTCTTCATGTTTTTCAACACCACTTCATTCTTCTCCTATTTTTCAGCCCGTTTCATGCTCCTCATGTCTTTCACACCTTTTGAAGCTCTTCACATTTTTCACACCTTTTCAGGCTCTTCATGTTTTTGATCACCATTTCATGCTCCTCCCATTTTTCAGACCGTTTCATGCTCCTCATATTTTTGACACCTTTTGAAGCTGTTCATATTTTTCACACCTTTTCAGACTCTTCATGTTTTTGAACACCGCTTCATGCTCCTCCTATTATTCAGACAGTTTCCTGCTTCTCATATTTTTGACACATTTTGAAGCTCTTCATATTTTTCACACCCTTTCAGGCTCTTAATGTTTTTCAACACCACTTCATGCTCCTCCTATTTTTCATACGTTTTCATGCTCCTCATATTTTTGACACCTTTTGAAGCTCTTCATATTGTTCACACCTTTTCAGGCTCTTCATGTTTTTGAACACCGTTTCATGTTCCTCGTATTTTTCAGGCCATTTCATGCTCGTCATGTTTTTCACACTTTTGAAGCTCTTCATATTTTTCACACCTTTTCAGGATCTTCATGTTTTCCAACACCACTTCATGCTTCTCCTATTTTTCAGCCCGTTTCATGCTCCTCATATTTTTGACACCTTTTGAAGCTTTTCATATTTTTCACACCTTTTCAGGCTCTTCATGTTTTTGAACACCACTTCATGCTCCTTTTATTTTTCAGAGAGTTTCATGCTCCTCATGTATTTCACACGTTTTGAAGCTCTTCATATGTTTCACACCTTTTGAAGTTCTTCATATTTTTCACACCTTTTCAAGCTCTTCATATTTTTCTCACCTTTTCAGGCTCTTCATGTTTTTCAACACCGCTTCATGCTCCTCCTATTTTTCAGACCGTTTCATGCTCCACACATTTTGAAACCTTTTGAAGCTCTTCATATTTTTCACACCTTTTCAGGCTCTCCATGTTTTTCATCACCGATTCATGCTCCTCTTATTTTTGAGGCCGTTTCATGCTCCTCATATTTTTGACACCTTTTGAAGCTCTTCATATTTTTCACACCTTTTAGGCTCTTCATGTTTTTGAACAGCGCTTCATGCTCCTCATATTTTTCAGACCGTTTCATGCTCCTCATATTTTTCACACCTTTTGAAGCTCTTCATATTTTTCATATTTTTGAAGCTCTTCATATTTTTCACACTTTTTCGGGCTCTTCATGTTTTTGAGCACACCTTCTTGCTCCTCCTATTTTTCAGACCGTTTCATGCTCCTCATGTATTTCACACCATTTGAAGCTCTTCATGTTTTTCACACCTTTTCAGTCTCTTCATGTATTTGAACACCATTTCATGCTCCTCCGATTTTTTAGACCATTTCATGCTCCTCATATTTTTGACACCTTTTGAAGCTCTTCATATTTTTCACACCTTTTCAGGTTCTTCATGTTTTTGAACACCGCTTCATGCTCCTCCAATTTTTCAGACCGTTTCATGTTTCTCATATTTTTCAAACCTTTTGAAGCTCTTCATATTTTTCACACCTTTTGAAGCTCTTCATATTTTTCATATATTTGAAGTTCTTCATATTTTTCACACCATTTCAGGCTTTTCATGTATTTGAACACCGGTTCATGCTCCTCCTATTTTTCAGACCGTTTCGTGCTCCTCCTATTTTTCACTCCTTTTGAAGCTCTTCACATTTTTCACACCTTTTCAGTCTCTACATGTTTTTGAACACCGCTTCATGCTCCTCCTATTTCTCAGACCATTTCATGCTCCTCATGTATTTCACACCTTTTGAAGCTCTTAGTATTTTGTACACATTTTCAGGCTTTTCATGTTTTTCACAACCACTTCATGCTCCTCATATTTTTCAGACCGTTTCATGCACATTTCATTTTTGACTCCTTTTGAAGCTCTTCATATTTTTCACACCATTTTCAGGCTCTTCATGTTTTTCAACACCGCTTTATGATCCTCCTATTTTTCAGACCGTTTCATATTCCTCATATTTTTGACATTTTTTGAGGCTCTTCATATTTTTCACACCTTTTCAGGCTCTTCATGTTTTTGAACACCGTTTCATGCTCCTCCTATTTTTCTGACCGTTTCATGCACATCTCATTTTTGACACTTTTTGAAGCCTTTGATATTTTTCACACCATTTTCAGGCTCTTCATGTTTTTCAACACCGCTTTATGATCCTCCTATTTTTCAGACCGTTTCATGCTCCTCATATATTTGACACCTTTTGAAGTACTTCATATTTTTCACACCTTTTCAGGCTCTTCATGTTTTTGAACACCGTTTCATGCTCCTCCTATTTTTCTGACCGTTTCATGCACATCTCATTTTTGACACTTTTTGAAGCCTTTGATATTTTTCACACCATTTTCAGGCTCTTCATGTTTTTGAACACCGTTTCATGCTCCTCCTATTTTTCAGACCGTTTCATGCTCCTCTTATGTTTGACACCTTTTGAAGCTCTTCATATTTTTCACACCTTTTCACGCTCTTCATGTTTTTGAACACCGCTTCATGCTCCGCCTATTTTTCAGACCGTTTCATGCTCCTCATATTTTTGACACCTTTTGAAGCTCTTCATATTTTTCACACCCTTTCAGGCTCTTAATGTTTTTCAACACAACTTCATGCTCCTCCTATTTTTCAGACGTTTTCATGCTCCTCATATTTTTGACACCTTTAGAAACTCTTCATATCTTTCACACCTTTTCAGGCTCTTCATGTTTTGCCACACCGCTTCATGCTCCTCCTATTTTTCAGCCCGTTTCATGCTCCTCATGTATTTCACACCTTTTGAAGCTCTTCATATATTTCACACATTTTCAGGCTCTTCATTTTTTTCAACACCGCCTCATGCTCCTCCTATTTTTCAGACCGTTTCATGCTCCTCATATTTTTGACACCTTTTGAAGCTCTTCATATTTTTCACACCTTTTCAGGCTCTTCATGTTTTTGAACACCGCTTCATGCTCCTCCAATTTTTCAGACCGTTTCATGTTTCTCATATTTTTGACACCTTTTGAAGCTCTTCATATTTTTCACACCTTTTGAAGCTCTTCATATTTTTCATATTTTTGAAGCTCTTCATATTTTTCACACCTTTTCAGGCTTTTCATGTATTTGAACACCGGTTCATGTTCCTCCTATTTTTCAGACCGTTTCATGCTCCTCCTATTTTTCACTCCTTTTGAAGCTCTTCATATTTTTCACACCTTTTCAGTCTCTACATGTTTTTGAACACCGCTTCATGCTCCTCCTATTTCTCAGACCATTTCATGCTCCTCATGTATTTCACACCTTTTGAAGCTCTTCGTATTTTGCACACATTTTCAGGCTTTTCATGTTTTTCACAACCACTTCATGCTCCTCATATTTTTCAGACCGTTTCATGCACATTTCATTTTTGACTCCTTTTGAAGCTCTTCATATTTTTCACACCATTTTCAGGCTCTTCATGTTTTTCAACACCACTTTATGATCCTCCTATTTTTCAGACCGTTTCATATTCCTCATATTTTTGACATTTTTTGAGGCTCTTCATATTTTTCACACCTTTTCAGGCTCTTCATGTTTTTGAACACCGTTTCATGCTCCTCCTATTTTTCAGACCGTTTCATGCACATCTCATTTTTGACACCTTTTGAAGCTCTTGATATTTTTCACACCATTTTCAGGCTCTTCATGTTTTTCAACACCGCTTTATGATCCTCCTATTTTTCAGACCGTTTCATGCTCCTCATATATTTGACACCTTTTGAAGCTCTTCGTATTTTTCATAACTTTTCAGGCTCTTCATATTTTTCACACATTTTCAAGCTGTTCATGTTTTTGAACACGGCTTCATGCTCCTCCAATTTTTCAGACCATTTCATGTTCCTCATATTTTTGACACCTTTTGAAGCTCTTCATTCTTTTCACACCTTTTGAAGCTCTTCATATTTTTCACACTTTTTGAAGCTCTTCATATTTTTCACAGTTTTCAGGCTCTTCATGCTTCTGAACACCGCTTCATGCTCCACCTATTTTTCAGACCGTTTCATGCTCTTCATATTTTTCACACCTTTTCAGGCTCTTCATATTTTTGAACACCTCTTCATGCTACTCCTATTTTTGATACCTTTTGAAGCTCTTCATATTTTTCACACCTTTTCAGGCTCTTCATGTTTTTCAACACGGCTTCATGCTACTCCTATTTTTGATACCTTTTGAAGCTCCTCATATTCTTCAAACCATTTCATGCTCTTCTTTTTTTTCATCACCGCTTCATGCTCCTCTTATTTTTCAGACCGTTTCATGCTCCTCATATTTTGACACCTTTTAACCTGTTCATATTTTACACATTTTCAGGCTCTTCAAGTTTTTCAACACCGTTTCATGCTACTACTATTTTTGATACCTTTTGAAGCTCCTTATAGTCTTCAAACCATTTCATGCTCTTCTATTTTTTCATCACCGCTTCATGCTCCTCCTATTTTTCAGACCGTTTCATGCTCCTCCTATTTTGAGACCGTTTCATGCTCCTCATATTTTTCACACCTTTAGAAGCTCTTCGTATTTTTCTCACCTTTTCAGGCTCTTCATGTTTTTCAACACCGCTTCATGATCCTCCTATTTTTCTGACAGTTTCATGCTCCTCATATTTTTCATCCTTTTTGAAGCTCTTCATATTTTTCACACCTTTAGAAGCTCTTCGTATTTTTCTCACCTTTTCAGGCTCTTCATGTTTTTGAACACCACTTCATGCTCCTCCGATTTTCAGACCGTTTCATGCTCCTCATACTTTTGACACCTTTAGAAGCTCTTCATATTTTTCACACCTTTTCAGGCTCTTCATGTTTTTCAACACCGCTTCATGCTCCTCTTCTTTTTCAGACCGTTTCAGGCTCCTCATATTTTTGACACCTTTTTAAGCTCTTCATGTTTTTCACACATTTTCAGGCTCTTCATGTATTTCAACACCGCTTCATGCTCCTCCTATTTTTCAGAACGTTTCATGCTCCTCATATTTTTGACACCTTTTGAAGCTCTTCATATTTTTCTCACCCTTTGAAGCTCTTCATATTTTTCATATTTGAAGCTCTTCATATTTTCACAACTTTTCAGGCTCTTCATGTTTTTGAACACCACTTCATGCTCCTTTTATTTTTCAGAGAGTTTCATGCTCCTCATGTATTTCACACCTTTTGAAGCTTTTCATATTTTTCACACTTTTTCAGGCTCTTCATGTTTTTCAACACCACTTCATTCTTCTCCTATTTTTCAGCCCGTTTCATGCTCCTCATGTCTTTCACACCTTTTGAAGCTCTTCACATTTTTCACACCTTTCCAGGCTCTTCATGTTTTTGATCACCATTTCATGCTCCTCCCATTTTTCAGACCGTTTCATGCTCCTCATATTTTTGACACATTTTGAAGCTCTTCATATTTTTCACACCTTTTCAGACTCTTCATGTTTTTGAACACCGCTTCATGCTCCTCCTATTATTCAGACAGTTTCATGCTTCTCATATTTTTGACACCTTTTGAAGCTCTTCATATTTTTCACACCCTTTCAGGCTCTTAATGTTTTTCAACACCACTTCATGCTCCTCCTATTTTTCATACGTTTTCATGCTCCTCATATTTTTGACACCTTTTGAAGCTCTTCATATTGTTCACACCTTTTCAGGCTCTTCATGTTTTTGAACACCGTTTCATGTTCCTCGTATTTTTCAGGCCATTTCATGCTCGTCATGAATTTCACACTTTTGAAGCTCTTCATATTTTTCACACCTTTTCAGGATCTTCATGTTTTTCAACACCACTTCATGCTTCTCCTATTTTTCAGCCCGTTTCATGCTCCTCATGTTTTTGACACCTTTTGAAGCTTTTCATATTTTTCACACCTTTTCAGGCTCTTCATGTTTTTGAACACCACTTCATGCTCCTTCTATTTTTCAGAGAGTTTCATGCTCCTCATGTATTTCACACGTTTTGAAGCTCTTCATATGTTTCACACCTTTTGAAGTTTTTCATATTTTTCACACCTTTTCAAGCTCTTCATATTTTTCACACCTTTTCAGGCTCTTCATGTTTTTCAACACCGCTTTATGCTTCTCCTATTTTTCAGACCGTTACCTGCTCCTCATATTTTTGACACCTTTAGAAGTTCTTCATATTTTTCACACCTTTTCAGGCTCTTCATATTTTTCAACACCGCTTCATGCTCCTCCTATTTTTCAGACCGTTTCAAGGTCCTCATATTTTTGACACCTTTTGAAGCTTTTCATATTTTTCACACCTTTTCAGGCTCTTCATTTTTTTCAACAGTACTTCTTGCTCCTCCAATTTTTCAGACCGTTTCATGCTCATCTAATTTTTGACACCTTTTGAAGCTATGCATATTTTTCACAACTTTTCAGGCTCTTCATGTTTTTCAACACCACTGCATGCTTCTCGTATTTTTAAGACCGTTTCATGCTCCTCATACTTTTGACACCTTTAGAAGCTCTTCATATTTTTCACACCTTTTCAGGCTCTTCATGTTTTTCAACACCGCTTCATGCTCCTCTTCTTTTTCAGACCGTTTCAGGCTCCTCATATTTTTGACACCTTTTTAAGCTCTTCATGTTTTTCACACATTTTCAGGCTCTTCATGTATTTCAACACCGCTTCATGCTCCTCCTATTTTTCAGAACGTTTCATGCTCCTCATATTTTTGACACCTTTTGAAGCTCTTCATATTTTTCTCACCCTTTGAAGCTCTTCATATTTTTCTCACCCTTTGAAGCTCTTCATATTTTTCATATTTTTGAAGCTCTTCATATTTTCACAACTTTTCAGGCTCTTCATGTTTTTGAACACCACTTCATGCTCCTTCTATTTTTCAGAGAGTTTCATGCTCCTCATGTATTTCACACCTTTTGAAGCTTTTCATATTTTTCACTCTTTTTCAGGCTCTTCATGTTTTTCAACACCACTTCATTCTTCTCCTATTTTTCAGCCCGTTTCATGCTCCTCATGTCTTTCACACCTTTTGAAGCTCTTCACATTTTTCACACCTTTTCAGGCTCTTCATGTTTTTGATCACCATTTCATGCTCCTCCCATTTTTCAGACCGTTTCATGCTCCTCATATTTTTGACACCTTTTGAAGCTGTTCATATTTTTCACACCTTTTCAGACTCTTCATGTTTTTGAACACCGCTTCATGCTCCTCCTATTATTCAGACAGTTTCCTGCTTCTCATATTTTTGACACCTTTTGAAGCTCTTCATATTTTTCACACCCTTTCAGGCTCTTAATGTTTTTCAACACCACTTCATGCTCCTCCTATTTTTCATACGTTTTCATGCTCCTCATATTTTTGACACCTTTTGAAGCTCTTCATATTGTTCACACCTTTTCAGGCTCTTCATGTTTTTGAACACCGTTTCATGTTCCTCGTATTTTTCAGGCCATTTCATGCTCGTCATGTTTTTCACACTTTTGAAGCTCTTCATATTTTTCACACCTTTTCAGGATCTTCATGTTTTCCAACACCACTTCATGCTTCTCCTATTTTTCAGCCCGTTTCATGCTCCTCATATTTTTGACACCTTTTGAAGCTTTTCATATTTTTCACACCTTTTCAGGCTCTTCATGTTTTTGAACACCACTTCATGCTCCTTTTATTTTTCAGAGAGTTTCATGCTCCTCATGTATTTCACACGTTTTGAAGCTCTTCATATGTTTCACACCTTTTGAAGTTCTTCATATTTTTCACACCTTTTCAAGCTCTTCATATTTTTCTCACCTTTTCAGGCTCTTCATGTTTTTCAACACCGCTTCATGCTCCTCCTATTTTTCAGACCGTTTCATGCTCCACACATTTTGAAACCTTTTGAAGCTCTTCATATTTTTCACACCTTTTCAGGCTCTCCATGTTTTTCATCACCGATTCATGCTCCTCCTATTTTTGAGGCCGTTTCATGCTCCTCATATTTTTGACACCTTTTGAAGCTCTTCATATTTTTCACACCTTTTAGGCTCTTCATGTTTTTGAACAGCGCTTCATGCTCCTCATATTTTTCAGACCGTTTCATGCTCCTCATATTTTTCACACCTTTTGAAGCTCTTCATATTTTTCATATTTTTGAAGCTCTTCATATTTTTCACACTTTTTCGGGCTCTTCATGTTTTTGAGCACACCTTCTTGCTCCTCCTATTTTTCAGACCGTTTCATGCTCCTCATGTATTTCACACCATTTGAAGCTCTTCATGTTTTTCACACCTTTTCAGTCTCTTCATGTATTTGAACACCATTTCATGCTCCTCCGATTTTTTAGACCAT
This sequence comes from Dama dama, assembly GCF_033118175.1. Lineage (NCBI taxonomy): Eukaryota > Metazoa > Chordata > Mammalia > Artiodactyla > Cervidae > Dama > Dama dama. The sequence continues at coordinate 812,645 of NC_083714.1, read as the reverse complement.
TTCATGCTCCTCATATTTTTGACACCTTTTGAAGCTCTTCATATTTTTCACACCTTTTCAGGTTCTTCATGTTTTTGAACACCGCTTCATGCTCCTCCAATTTTTCAGACCGTTTCATGTTTCTCATATTTTTCAAACCTTTTGAAGCTCTTCATATTTTTCACACCTTTTGAAGCTCTTCATATTTTTCATATATTTGAAGCTCTTCATATTTTTCACACCATTTCAGGCTTTTCATGTATTTGAACACCGGTTCATGCTCCTCCTATTTTTCAGACCGTTTCGTGCTCCTCCTATTTTTCACTCCTTTTGAAGCTCTTCACATTTTTCACACCTTTTCAGTCTCTACATGTTTTTGAACACCGCTTCATGCTCCTCCTATTTCTCAGACCATTTCATGCTCCTCATGTATTTCACACCTTTTGAAGCTCTTAGTATTTTGTACACATTTTCAGGCTTTTCATGTTTTTCACAACCACTTCATGCTCCTCATATTTTTCAGACCGTTTCATGCACATTTCATTTTTGACTCCTTTTGAAGCTCTTCATATTTTTCACACCATTTTCAGGCTCTTCATGTTTTTCAACACCGCTTTATGATCCTCCTATTTTTCAGACCGTTTCATATTCCTCATATTTTTGACATTTTTTGAGGCTCTTCATATTTTTCACACCTTTTCAGGCTCTTCATGTTTTTGAACACCGTTTCATGCTCCTCCTATTTTTCTGACCGTTTCATGCACATCTCATTTTTGACACTTTTTGAAGCCTTTGATATTTTTCACACCATTTTCAGGCTCTTCATGTTTTTCAACACCGCTTTATGATCCTCCTATTTTTCAGACCGTTTCATGCTCCTCATATATTTGACACCTTTTGAAGTACTTCATATTTTTCACACCTTTTCAGGCTCTTCATGTTTTTGAACACCGTTTCATGCTCCTCCTATTTTTCTGACCGTTTCATGCACATCTCATTTTTGACACTTTTTGAAGCCTTTGATATTTTTCACACCATTTTCAGGCTCTTCATGTTTTTGAACACCGTTTCATGCTCCTCCTATTTTTCAGACCGTTTCATGCTCCTCTTATGTTTGACACCTTTTGAAGCTCTTCATATTTTTCACACCTTTTCACGCTCTTCATGTTTTTGAACACCGCTTCATGCTCCGCCTATTTTTCAGACCGTTTCATGCTCCTCATATTTTTGACACCTTTTGAAGCTCTTCATATTTTTCACACCCTTTCAGGCTCTTAATGTTTTTCAACACAACTTCATGCTCCTCCTATTTTTCAGACGTTTTCATGCTCCTCATATTTTTGACACCTTTAGAAACTCTTCATATCTTTCACACCTTTTCAGGCTCTTCATGTTTTGCCACACCGCTTCATGCTCCTCCTATTTTTCAGCCCGTTTCATGCTCCTCATGTATTTCACACCTTTTGAAGCTCTTCATATATTTCACACATTTTCAGGCTCTTCATTTTTTTCAACACCGCCTCATGCTCCTCCTATTTTTCAGACCGTTTCATGCTCCTCATATTTTTGACACCTTTTGAAGCTCTTCATATTTTTCACACCTTTTCAGGCTCTTCATGTTTTTGAACACCGCTTCATGCTCCTCCAATTTTTCAGACCGTTTCATGTTTCTCATATTTTTGACACCTTTTGAAGCTCTTCATATTTTTCACACCTTTTGAAGCTCTTCATATTTTTCATATTTTTGAAGCTCTTCATATTTTTCACACCTTTTCAGGCTTTTCATGTATTTGAACACCGGTTCATGTTCCTCCTATTTTTCAGACCGTTTCATGCTCCTCCTATTTTTCACTCCTTTTGAAGCTCTTCATATTTTTCACACCTTTTCAGTCTCTACATGTTTTTGAACACCGCTTCATGCTCCTCCTATTTCTCAGACCATTTCATGCTCCTCATGTATTTCACACCTTTTGAAGCTCTTCGTATTTTGCACACATTTTCAGGCTTTTCATGTTTTTCACAACCACTTCATGCTCCTCATATTTTTCAGACCGTTTCATGCACATTTCATTTTTGACTCCTTTTGAAGCTCTTCATATTTTTCACACCATTTTCAGGCTCTTCATATTTTTCAACACCGCTTTATGATCCTCCTATTTTTCAGACCGTTTCATATTCCTCATATTTTTGACATTTTTTGAGGCTCTTCATATTTTTCACACCTTTTCAGGCTCTTCATGTTTTTGAACACCGTTTCATGCTCCTCCTATTTTTCAGACCGTTTCATGCACATCTCATTTTTGACACCTTTTGAAGCTCTTGATATTTTTCACACCATTTTCAGGCTCTTCATGTTTTTCAACACCGCTTTATGATCCTCCTATTTTTCAGACCGTTTCATGCTCCTCATATATTTGACACCTTTTGAAGCTCTTCGTATTTTTCATAACTTTTCAGGCTCTTCATATTTTTCACACATTTTCAAGCTGTTCATGTTTTTGAACACGGCTTCATGCTCCTCCAATTTTTCAGACCATTTCATGTTGCTCATATTTTTGACACCTTTTGAAGCTCTTCATTCTTTTCACACCTTTTGAAGCTCTTCATATTTTTCACACTTTTTGAAGCTCTTCATATTTTTCACAGTTTTCAGGCTCTTCATGCTTCTGAACACCGCTTCATGCTCCACCTATTTTTCAGACCGTTTCATGCTCTTCATATTTTTCACACCTTTTCAGGCTCTTCATATTTTTGAACACCTCTTCATGCTACTCCTATTTTTGATACCTTTTGAAGCTCTTCATATTTTTCACACCTTTTCAGGCTCTTCATGTTTTTCAACACGGCTTCATGCTACTCCTATTTTTGATACCTTTTGAAGCTCCTCATATTCTTCAAACCATTTCATGCTCTTCTTTTTTTCATCACCGCTTCATGCTCCTCTTATTTTTCAGACCGTTTCATGCTCCTCATATTTTGACACCTTTTAACCTGTTCATATTTTACACATTTTCAGGCTCTTCAAGTTTTTCAACACCGTTTCATGCTACTACTATTTTTGATACCTTTTGAAGCTCCTTATAGTCTTCAAACCATTTCATGCTCTTCTATTTTTTCATCACCGCTTCATGCTCCTCCTATTTTTCAGACCGTTTCATGCTCCTCCTATTTTGAGACCGTTTCATGCTCCTCATATTTTTCACACCTTTAGAAGCTCTTCGTATTTTTCTCACCTTTTCAGGCTCTTCATGTTTTTCAACACCGCTTCATGATCCTCCTATTTTTCTGACAGTTTCATGCTCCTCATATTTTTCATCCTTTTTGAAGCTCTTCATATTTTTCACACCTTTAGAAGCTCTTCGTATTTTTCTCACCTTTTCAGGCTCTTCATGTTTTTGAACACCACTTCATGCTCCTCCGATTTTCAGACCGTTTCATGCTCCTCATACTTTTGACACCTTTAGAAGCTCTTCATATTTTTCACACCTTTTCAGGCTCTTCATGTTTTTCAACACCGCTTCATGCTCCTCTTCTTTTTCAGACCGTTTCAGGCTCCTCATATTTTTGACACCTTTTTAAGCTCTTCATGTTTTTCACACATTTTCAGGCTCTTCATGTATTTCAACACCGCTTCATGCTCCTCCTATTTTTCAGAACGTTTCATGCTCCTCATATTTTTGACACCTTTTGAAGCTCTTCATATTTTTCTCACCCTTTGAAGCTCTTCATATTTTTCATATTTGAAGCTCTTCATATTTTCACAACTTTTCAGGCTCTTCATGTTTTTGAACACCACTTCATGCTCCTTTTATTTTTCAGAGAGTTTCATGCTCCTCATGTATTTCACACCTTTTGAAGCTTTTCATATTTTTCACACTTTTTCAGGCTCTTCATGTTTTTCAACACCACTTCATTCTTCTCCTATTTTTCAGCCCGTTTCATGCTCCTCATGTCTTTCACACCTTTTGAAGCTCTTCACATTTTTCACACCTTTCCAGGCTCTTCATGTTTTTGATCACCATTTCATGCTCCTCCCATTTTTCAGACCGTTTCATGCTCCTCATATTTTTGACACATTTTGAAGCTCTTCATATTTTTCACACCTTTTCAGACTCTTCATGTTTTTGAACACCGCTTCATGCTCCTCCTATTATTCAGACAGTTTCATGCTCATCTAATTTTTGACAACTTTTGAAGCTCTTCATATTTTTCACACCTTTTCAGGCTCTTCATTTTTTTCAACACCTCTTCATGCTCCTCGTATTTTTCAACACCGCTTCATGCTCCTACTATTTTTCAGACCGTTTCATGCTGCTCATAATTTTGACACTTTTTGAAGCTCCTCATATTTTTCACACGTTTTGAAGGTCTTCATATATTTCACACCATTTCAGGCTCTTCATGTTTTTCAACACCACTTCATGCACCTCCTATTTTTCAGACCGTTTCATGCTCATCTAATTTTTGACAACTTTTGAAGCTCTTCATATTTTTCACACCTTTTCAGGCTCTTCATTTATTTCAACACCTCTTCATGCTCCTCGTATTTTTCAACACTGCTTCATGCTCCTCCTATTTTTCAGACCGTTTCATGCTCCTCATAATTTTGACACTTTTTGAAGCTCCTCATATTTTTCACACGTTTTGAAGGTCTTCATATATTTCACACCATTTCAGGCTCTTCATGTTTTTCAACACCACTTCATGCTCCTCCTATTTTTCAGACCGTTTCATGCTCATCTAATTTTTGACAACTTTTGAAGCTCTTCATATTTTTCACATTTTTGAAGCCCTTCATATTTCTCACACCTTTTCAGGCTCTTCATGTTTTTCAACACTGATTCATGCTCCTCCTATTTTTCAGACCGTTTCATGCTCCTCATAATTTTGACACTTTTTGAAGCTTCTCATATTTTTCACACGTTTTGAAGGTGTTCATATATTTCACACCATTTCAGGCTCTTCATGTTTTTCAACACCACTTCATGCACCTCCTATTTTTCAGACCGTTTCATGCTCATCTAATTTTTGACAACTTTTGAAGCTCTTCATATTTTTCACACCTTTTCAGGCTCTTCATTTTTTTCAACATCTCTTCATGCTCCTCGTATTTTTCAACACTGCTTCATGCTCCTATTTTTCAGACCGTTTCATGCTCCTCATAATTTTGACACTTTTTGAAGCTCCTCATATTTTTCACACGTTTTGAAGGTCTTCATATATTTCACACCATTTCAGGCTCTTCATGTTTTTCAACACCACTTCATGCTCCTCCTATTTTTCAGACCGTTTCATGCTCATCTAATTTTTGACAACTTTTGAAGCTCTTCATATTTTTCACATTTTTGAAGCTCTTCATATTTCTCACACCTTTTCAGGCTCTTCATGTTTTTCAACACTGATTCATGCTCCTCCTATTTTTCAGACCGTTTCATGCTCATCTCTTTTTTGACACCTTTTGAAGCTGTTCATATTTTTCACACCTTTTCAGGCTCTTCATTTTTTTCAACAGTACTTCTTGCTCCTCCAATTTTTCAGACCGTTTCATGCTCATCTAATTTTTGACACCTTTTGAAGCTATGCATATTTTTCACAACTTTTCAGGCTCTTCATGTTTTTAAACACCACTGCATGCTCCTCGTATTTTTAAGACCGTTTCAGGCTCCTCATATTTTTGACACCTTTTTAAGCTCTTCATGTTTTTCACACATTTTCAGGCTCTTCATGTATTTCAACGTCGCTTCATGCTCCTCCTATTTTTCAGAACGTTTCATGCTCCTCATATTTTTGACACCTTTTGAAGCTCTTCATATTTTTCTCACCCTTTGAAGCTCTTCATATTTTTCATATTTTTGAAGCTCTTCATATTTTCACAATTTTTCAGGCTCTTCATGTTTTTGAACACCACTTCATGCTCCTTCTATTTTTCAGAGAGTTTCATGCTCCTCATGTATTTCACACCTTTTGAAGCTTTTCATATTTTTCACACTTTTTCAGGCTCTTCATGTTTTTCAACACCACTTCATTCTTCTCCTATTTTTCAGCCCGTTTCATGCTCCTCATGTCTTTCACACCTTTTGAAGCTCTTCACATTTTTCACACCTTTTCAGGCTCTTCATGTTTTTGATCACCATTTCATGCTCCTCCCATTTTTCAGACCGTTTCATGCTCCTCATATTTTTGACACCTTTTGAAGCTGTTCATATTTTTCACACCTTTTCAGACTCTTCATGTTTTTGAACACCGCTTCATGCTCCTCCTATTATTCAGACAGTTTCATGCTTCTCATATTTTTGACACCTTTTGAAGCTCTTCATATTTTCCACACCCTTTCAGGCTCTTAATGTTTTTCAACACCACTTCATGCTCCTCCTATTTTTCATACGTTTTCATGCTCCTCATATTTTTGACACCTTTTGAAGCTCTTCTTATTGTTCACACCTTTTCATGCTCTTCATGTTTTTGAACACCGTTTCAGGTTCCTCGTATTTTTCAGGCCATTTCATGCTCGTCATGTATTTCACACTTTTGAAGCTCTTCATATTTTTCACACCTATTCAGGATCTTCATGTTTTTCAACACCACTTCATGCTTCTCCTATTTTTCAGCCCGTTTCATGCTCCTCATATTTTTGACACCTTTTGAAGCTTTTCATATTTTTCACACCTTTTCAGGCTCTTCATGTTTTTGAACACCACTTCATGCTCCTTCTATTTTTCAGACCGTTTCATGCTCCTCATGTATTTCACACGTTTTGAAGCTCTTCATATGTTTCACACCTTTTGAAGTTCTTCATATTTTTCACACCTTTTCAAGCTCTTCATATTTTTCACACCTTTTCAGGCTTTTCATGTTTTTCAACACCGCTTCATGCTCCTCCTATTTTTCAGACCGTTTCATGCTCCACACATTTTGAAACCTTTTGAAGCTCTTCATATTTTTCACACCTTTTCAGGCTCTCCATGTTTTTCATCACCGATTCATGCTCCTCCTATTTTTGAGGCCATTTCATGCTCCTCATATTTTTGACACCTTTTGAAGCTCTTCATATTTTTCACACCTTTTAGGCTCTTCATGTTTTTGAACAGCGCTTCATGCTCCTCATATTTTTCAGACCGTTTCATGCTCCTCATATTTTTCACACCTTTTGAAGCTCTTCATATTTTTCACACTTTTTCAGGCTCTTCATGTTTTTGAGCACACCTTCTTGCTCCTCCTATTTTTCAGACCATTTCATGCTCCTCATGTATTTCACACCATTTGAAGCTCTTCATGTTTTTCACACCTTTTCTGTCTCTTCATGTGTTGAACACCATTTCATGCTCCTCCGATTTTTTAGACCATTTCATGCTCCTCATATTTTTGACACCTTTTGAAGCTCTTCATATTTTTCACACCTTTTCAGGCTCTTCATGTTTTTGAACACCGCTTCATGCTCCTCCAATTTTTCAGAACGTTTCATGTTTCTCATATTTTTGACACCTTTTGAAGCTCTTCATATTTTTCACACCTTTTGAAGCTCTTCATATTTTTCATATATTTGAAGCTCTTCATATTTTTCACACCATTTCAGGCTTTTCATGTATTTGAACACCGGTTCATGCTCCTCCTATTTTTCAGACCGTTTCGTGCTCCTCCTATTTTTTCACTCCTTTTGAAGCTCTTCACATTTTTCACACCTTTTCAGTCTCTACATGTTTTTGAACACCGCTTCATGCTCCTCCTATTTCTCAGACCATTTCATGCTACTCATGTATTTCACACCTTTTGAATCTCTTAGTATTTTGCACACATTTTCAGGCTTTTCATGTTTTTCACAACCACTTCATGCTCCTCATATTTTTCAGACCGTTTCATGCACATTTCATTTTTGACTCCTTTTGAAGCTCTTCATATTTTTCACACCATTTTCAGGCTCTTCATGTTTTTCAACACCGCTTTATGATCCTCCTATTTTTCAGACCGTTTCATATTCCTCATATTTTTGACATTTTTTGAGGCTCTTCATATTTTTCACACCTTTTCAGGCTCTTCATGTTTTGAACACCGTTTCATGCTCCTCCTATTTTTCTGACCGTTTCATGCACATCTCATTTTTGACACTTTTTGAAGCCTTTGATATTTTTCACACCATTTTCAGGCTCTTCATGTTTTTCAACACCGCTTTATGATCCTCCTATTTTTCAGACCGTTTCATGCTCCTCATATATTTGACACCTTTTGAAGTACTTCATATTTTTCACACCTTTTCAGGCTCTTCATGTTTTTGAACACCGTTTCATGCTCCTCCTATTTTTCTGACCGTATCATGCACATCTCATTTTTGACACTTTTTGAAGCCTTTGATATTTTTCACACCATTTTCAGGCTCTTCATGTTTTTGAACACCGTTTCATGCTCCTCCTATTTTTCAGACCGTTTCATGCTCCTCTTATGTTTGACACCTTTTGAAGCTTTTCATATTTTTCACACCTTTTCACGCTCTTCATGTTTTTGAACACCGCTTCATGCTCCGCCTATTTTTCAGACCGTTTCATGCTCCTCATATTTTTGACACCTTTTGAAGCTCTTCATATTTTTCACACCCTTTCAGGCTCTTAATGTTTTTCAACACACCTTCATGCTCCTCCTATTTTTCAGACGTTTTCATGCTCCTCATATTTTTGACACCTTTAGAAACTCTTCATATCTTTCACACCTTTTCAGGCTCTTCATGTTTTTCCACACCGCTTCATGCTCCTCCTATTTTTCAGTCCGTTTCATGCTCCTCATGTATTTCACACCTTTTGAAGCTCTTCATATATTTCACACATTTTCAGGCTCTTCATTTTTTTCAACACCGCTTCATGCTCCTCCTATTTTTCAGACCGTTTCATGCTCCTCATATTTTTGACACCTTTTGAAGCTCTTCATATTTTTCACACCTTTTCAGGCTCTTCATGTTTTTGAACACCGCTTCATGCTCCTCCAATTTTTCAGACCGTTTCATGTTTCTCATATTTTTGACACCTTTTGAAGCTCTTCATATTTTTCACACCTTTTGAAGCTCTTCATATTTTTCATATTTTTGAAGCTCTTCATATTTTTCACACCTTTTCAGGCTTTTCATGTATTTGAACACCGGTTCATGTTCCTCCTATTTTTCAGACCGTTTCATGCTCCTCCTATTTTTCACTCCTTTTGAAGCTCTTCATATTTTTCACACCTTTTCAGTCTCTACATGTTTTTGAACACCGCTTCATGCTCCTCCTATTTCTCAGACCATTTCATGCTCCTCATGTATTTCACACCTTTTGAAGCTCTTCGTATTTTGCACACATTTTCAGGCTTTTCATGTTTTTCACAACCACTTCATGCTCCTCATATTTTTCAGACCGTTTCATGCACATTTCATTTTTGACTCCTTTTGAAGCTCTTCATATTTTTCACACCATTTTCAGGCTCTTCATGTTTTTCAACACCGCTTTATGATCCTCCTATTTTTCAGACCGTTTCATATTCCTCATATTTTTGACATTTTTTGAGGCTCTTCATATTTTTCACACCTTTTCAGGCTCTTCATGTTTTTGAACACCGTTTCATGCTCCTCCTATTTTTCAGACCGTTTCATGCACATCTCATTTTTGACACCTTTTGAAGCTCTTGATATTTTTCACACCATTTTCAGGCTCTTCATGTTTTTCAACACCGCTTTATGATCCTCCTATTTTTCAGACCGTTTCATGCTCCTCATATATTTGACACCTTTTGAAGCTCTTCGTATTTTTCATAACTTTTCAGGCTCTTCATATTTTTCACACATTTTCAAGCTGTTCATGTTTTTGAACACGGCTTCATGCTCCTCCAATTTTTCAGACCATTTCATGTTCCTCATATTTTTGACACCTTTTGAAGCTCTTCATTCTTTTCACACCTTTTGAAGCTCTTCATATTTTTCACACCTTTTGAATCTCTTCATATTTTTCACACGTTTTCAGGCTCTTTATCTATTTCAACACCGCTTCATGCTGCTTCTATTTTTCAGACCGTTTCATGCTCCTCATATTTTTGACACCTTTTGAAGCTTTTCATATTTTTCACACCTTTTCAGGCTCTTCATGTTTTTGAACATCACTTCATGCTCCTTCTATTTTTCAGACCGTTTCATGCTCCTCATGTATTTCACACGTTTTGAAGCTCTTCATATGTTTCACACCTTTTGAAGTTCTTCATATTTTTCACACCTTTTCAAGCTCTTCATATTTTTCACACCTTTTCAGACTCTTCATGTTTTTCAACACCGCTTCATGCTCCTCCTATTTTTCAGACCGTTTCATGCTCCACACATTTTGAAACCTTTTGAAGCTCTTCATATTTTTCACACCTTTTCAGGCTCTCCATGTTTTTCATCACCGATTCATGCTCCTCCTATTTTTGAGGCCATTTCATGCTCCTCATATTTTTGACACCTTTTGAAGCTCTTCATATTTTTCACACCTTTTAGGCTCTTCATGTTTTTGAACAGCGCTTCATGCTCCTCATATTTTTCAGACCGTTTCATGCTCCTCATATTTTTCACACCTTTTGAAGCTCTTCATATTTTTCACACTTTTTCAGGCTCTTCATGTTTTTGAGCACACCTTCTTGCTCCTCCTATTTTTCAGACCGTTTCATGCTCCTCATGTATTTCACACCATTTGAAGCTCTTCATGTTTTTCACACCTTTTCTGTCTCTTCATGTGTTGAACACCATTTCATGCTCCTCCGATTTTTTAGACCATTTCATGCTCCTCATATTTTTGACACCTTTTGAAGCTCTTCATATTTTTCACACCTTTTCAGGCTCTTCATGTTTTTGAACACCGCTTCATGCTCCTCCAATTTTTCAGAACGTTTCATGTTTCTCATATTTTTGACACCTTTTGAAGCTCTTCATATTTTTCACACCTTTTGAAGCTCTTCATATTTTTCATATATTTGAAGCTCTTCATATTTTTCACACCATTTCAGGCTTTTCATGTATTTGAACACCGGTTCATGCTCCTCCTATTTTTCAGACCGTTTCGTGCTCCTCCTATTTTTTCACTCCTTTTGAAGCTCTTCACATTTTTCACACCTTTTCAGTCTCTACATGTTTTTGAACACCGCTTCATGCTCCTCCTATTTCTCAGACCATTTCATGCTACTCATGTATTTCACACCTTTTGAATCTCTTAGTATTTTGCACACATTTTCAGGCTTTTCATGTTTTTCACAACCACTTCATGCTCCTCATATTTTTCAGACCGTTTCATGCACATTTCATTTTTGACTCCTTTTGAAGCTCTTCATATTTTTCACACCATTTTCAGGCTCTTCATGTTTTTCAACACCGCTTTATGATCCTCCTATTTTTCAGACCGTTTCATATTCCTCATATTTTTGACATTTTTTGAGGCTCTTCATATTTTTCACACCTTTTCAGGCTCTTCATGTTTTGAACACCGTTTCATGCTCCTCCTATTTTTCTGACCGTTTCATGCACATCTCATTTTTGACACTTTTTGAAGCCTTTGATATTTTTCACACCATTTTCAGGCTCTTCATGTTTTTCAACACCGCTTTATGATCCTCCTATTTTTCAGACCGTTTCATGCTCCTCATATATTTGACACCTTTTGAAGTACTTCATATTTTTCACACCTTTTCAGGCTCTTCATGTTTTTGAACACCGTTTCATGCTCCTCCTATTTTTCTGACCGTATCATGCACATCTCATTTTTGACACTTTTTGAAGCCTTTGATATTTTTCACACCATTTTCAGGCTCTTCATGTTTTTGAACACCGTTTCATGCTCCTCCTATTTTTCAGACCGTTTCATGCTCCTCTTATGTTTGACACCTTTTGAAGCTTTTCATATTTTTCACACCTTTTCACGCTCTTCATGTTTTTGAACACCGCTTCATGCTCCGCCTATTTTTCAGACCGTTTCATGCTCCTCATATTTTTGACACTTTTTGAAGCTCTTCATATTTTTCACACCCTTTCAGGCTCTTAATGTTTTTCAACACACCTTCATGCTCCTCCTATTTTTCAGAAGTTTTCATGCTCCTCATATTTTTGACACCTTTAGAAACTCTTCATATCTTTCACACCTTTTCAGGCTCTTCATGTTTTTCCACACCGCTTCATGCTCCTCCTATTTTTCAGTCCGTTTCATGCTCCTCATGTATTTCACACCTTTTGAAGCTCTTCATATATTTCACACATTTTCAGGCTCTTCATTTTTTTCAACACCGCTTCATGCTCCTCCTATTTTTCAGACCGTTTCATGCTCCTCATATTTTTGACACCTTTTGAAGCTCTTCATATTTTTCACACCTTTTCAGGCTCTTCATGTTTTTGAACACCGCTTCATGCTCCTCCAATTTTTCAGACCGTTTCATGTTTCTCATATTTTTGACACCTTTTGAAGCTCTTCATATTTTTCACACCTTTTGAAGCTCTTCATATTTTTCATATTTTTGAAGCTCTTCATATTTTTCACACCTTTTCAGGCTTTTCATGTATTTGAACACCGGTTCATGTTCCTCCTATTTTTCAGACCGTTTCATGCTCCTCCTATTTTTCACTCCTTTTGAAGCTCTTCATATTTTTCACACCTTTTCAGTCTCTACATGTTTTTGAACACCGCTTCATGCTCCTCCTATTTCTCAGACCATTTCATGCTCCTCATGTATTTCACACCTTTTGAAGCTCTTCGTATTTTGCACACATTTTCAGGCTTTTCATGTTTTTCACAACCACTTCATGCTCCTCATATTTTTCAGACCGTTTCATGCACATTTCATTTTTGACTCCTTTTGAAGCTCTTCATATTTTTCACACCATTTTCAGGCTCTTCATGTTTTTCAACACCGCTTTATGATCCTCCTATTTTTCAGACCGTTTCATATTCCTCATATTTTTGACATTTTTTGAGGCTCTTCATATTTTTCACACCTTTTCAGGCTCTTCATGTTTTTGAACACCGTTTCATGCTCCTCCTATTTTTCAGACCGTTTCATGCACATCTCATTTTTGACACCTTTTGAAGCTCTTGATATTTTTCACACCATTTTCAGGCTCTTCATGTTTTTCAACACCGCTTTATGATCCTCCTATTTTTCAGACCGTTTCATGCTCCTCATATATTTGACACCTTTTGAAGCTCTTCGTATTTTTCATAACTTTTCAGGCTCTTCATATTTTTCACACATTTTCAAGCTGTTCATGTTTTTGAACACGGCTTCATGCTCCTCCAATTTTTCAGACCATTTCATGTTCCTCATATTTTTGACACCTTTTGAAGCTCTTCATTCTTTTCACACCTTTTGAAGCTCTTCATATTTTTCACACCTTTTGAATCTCTTCATATTTTTCACACGTTTTCAGGCTCTTTATCTATTTCAACACCGCTTCATGCTGCTTCTATTTTTCAGACCGTTTCATGCTCCTCATATTTTTGACACCTTTTGAAGCTCTTCATATTTTTCACATCTTTTCAGGCTCTTCATGTTTTTCAAAACCACTTCATGCTCCTCGTATTTTTCAGACCGTTTCATTCTCCTCATACCTTTGACACCTTTTGAAGGTCTTCATATATTCCACACCTTTTCAGACTCTTCATGTTTTTGAACACCGCTTCATGCTCCTCTTATTTTTCAGACCGTTTCAGTCTCCTCATATTTTTGATACCTTTTGAAACTCTTCATATTTCTCACACCTTTTCAGGCTCTTCAGGTTTTTCAAAACCACTTCATGTTCCTCCTATTTTTCAGACCGTTTCATGCTCATCTCTTTTTGACACATTTTGAAGCTCTTCATATTTTTCACACCTTTTGAAGTTCTTCATATTTTTCACAACTTTTCAGGGTCTCCATGTTTATGAACACCGCTTCATGCTCCTCCTATTATTCAGACCGTTACATGCTCCTCATATTTTTCACACCTTTTGAAGTTCTTCATATTTTTCACACCTTTTCAGGTTCTTCATGTTTTTCAACACCGCTTCTTGCTCCTCCTATTTTTCAGACCGTATCATGCTCCTCATATTTTTGACACGTTTTGAAGCTCGTCACATTTTTCACACCTTTTCAGGCTCTTCAGGTTTTTGAACACCGTTTCATGCTCCTCCGATTTTTCAGACCGTTTCATGCTACTCATTTTTTTGAGACCTTTTGAAGCTCTTCACTTTTTTCACACCTTTTCAGGCTCTTCATGTTTTTGAATACCGCTTCATGCTCCTCCTACTTTTCAGACCGTTTCATGCTCTTCATATTTTTGATTTCTTTTGAAAGTCTGCATATTTTTCACACCTTTTTAGGCTCTTCATTTTTTTGAACACCACTTCATGCTCCTCCCATTTTTCAGACAGTTTCATGCTCATCTCATTTTTGACACCTTTTGAAGCTCTTCATATTTTTCACACCTTTTGAAGATCTTCATATTTTCACACGTTTTCAGGCTCTTCATGTTTTTCAACATCTTTTCATGCTCCTCCTATTTTTCAGACCGTTTCATGCTCCTCATATTTTTGACAAGTTTTGAGTCTCTTCATATTTTTCAACACCTTTTCAGGCTCTTCATGTTTTTAAACACCGCTTCATTCTCCTCCTATTTTTCAGACCATTTCATGCTCCTCATATTTTTGACAGCTTTTGAAGCTCTTCATCTTTTTCACACCTTTTCAGGCTCTTCATGTTTTTGAACACCGCTTCTTGCTCCTCCTATTTTTCAGACCTTTTCATGCTCATCATATTTTTCACACCTTTTGAAACTCTTGATATTTTTCACACCATTTCAGGCTCTTCATGTTTTTGAACATCGCTTCATGCTCTTCCTATTTTTCAGACGGTTTCATGCTCCTCATGTATTTCACACCTTTTGAAGCTCTTCGTATTTTTCACACCTTTTCAGGATCTTCATGTTTTTGAACACCGCTTCATGCTCCTCCTATTTTTCAAACCGTTACTTGCTCCACATATTTTTGACACCTTTTGAAGCTCTTAATATGGTTCACACCTTTTCAGGCTCTTCATGTTTTTCAACACAGCTTCATGCTCCTCCTATTTTTCAGACCGTTTCATGCTCCTCATATTTTTGACACCTTTTGAAGCTCTTTACATATTTCACACCTTTTCAGGCTCTTCATATTTTTCAACACCACTTCATGCTCCTCCTATTTTTCAGACCGTTTCTTGCTCCTCATATTTTTGACAACTTTTGAAGCTCTTCATATTTTTCACACCTTTTCAGGCTCTTCATGTTCTTCAACACCGCTTCATGCTCCTCCAATATTTCAGATCATGTCATGTTTCTCATATTTTTCACACCTTTTGAGGCTCTTCATATTTTTCACACCTTTTCACGCTCTTCATGTTTTTCACCAACACTTCATGCTCCTCCTATTTTTTAGGCCATTTCATGCTCAT
Source organism: Dama dama (assembly GCF_033118175.1). NCBI lineage: Eukaryota > Metazoa > Chordata > Mammalia > Artiodactyla > Cervidae > Dama > Dama dama. Next base: position 797,234 of record NC_083714.1, on the reverse strand, counting down.
CTCATTTTTGACACCGTTTGAAGCTCTTCATATTTTTCACACCTTTTGAAGCTCTTTATATTTTCACACCTTTTGAAGCTGTTCATATTTTTCACAGGTTTTCAGGCTCTTCATGTTTTCAACACCGCTTCATGCACCTCCTATTTTTCAGACCGTTTCATGCCCCTCATATTTTTCACACCTTTTGAAGATCTTCATATATTTCACACCTTTTCAGGCTCTTCATGTTTTTGAACAAAACTTCATGCTTCTATTTTTCAGAGCGTTTAATGCTCCTCATGTACTTCACACCTTTTGAAGTTCTTCATATATTTCACACTTTTTCAGGCTCTTCATGTTTTTCAACACCGCTTCATGCTCCTCCTATTTTTCAGACCGTTCATTCTCCTCATAATTTTGAAACATTTTGAAGCTCTTCTTATTTTTCACACCTTTTCAGGCTCTTCATGGTTTTCAAGACCGCTTCATGCTCCTGCTATTTTCTGGACCGTTCATGCTCATCATATTTTTGACAACTTTTGAAGCTCTTCATATTTTTCACACCTTTTCAGGCTCTTCATGTTTTTCAACACCGCTTCATGCTCCTCCTATTTTTCAGACCGTTTCATGCTCCTCATATTTTTGACACCTTTTGAAGCTCTTCATATATTTCACACTTTTTCAGGCTCATCATGTTTTTCAACACCACTTCATGCTCCTCCTATTTTTCAGGCCGTTTCATGCTCATCTCATTTTTGACACCTTTTGAAGCTCTTCATATTTTTCACACCTTTAGAAGCTCTTCATATTTTTCACACGTTCTCAGGCTCTTCATGTTTTTCGACACCGCTTCATGCACCTCCTATTTTTCAGACCGTTTCATGCTCCTCATATTTTTCACACCTTTTGAAGCTTGTCTTATTTTCGCAGCTTTTCAGGAACTTCATGTTTTTCAACACCGCTTCATGCTCCTCCCATTTTTCAGACGGATTCATGCTCCTCCTATTTTTCAGACCGTTTCATGCTCCTCATGTATTTCCAACCTTTTGAAGCTCTTCATATTTTTCACACCTTTTCAGGCTCTTCATGTTTTTGAACACCCCTTCATGCTCCTCCTATTTTTCAGACCGTTTCATGCTCCTCATAATTTTCACACCTTTTGAAGCTCTTCATATTTTTCACACCTTTTCCGGTTATTCATGTTTTTGAACACTGCTTCATGCTCCTCCTATTTTTCAACTGTTTCATGCTCCTCATAATTTTGACATCTTTTGAAGTGCTTCATATTTTTCACACCTTTTCAGGCTCTTCATGTTTTTCAACACTGCATCATGCTCTTCCTATTCTTCAGAACTTTTCATGCTCCTCAAATTTTTGACACCTTTTGAAGCTCTTCATATTTTTCACAACTTTTCAGACTCTTCATGTTTTTCAACACCGCTTCATGCTCCTCCTATTTTTCAGACCGTTTCATGCTCCTCCTATTTTTCAGACCGTTTTATGCTTTTCATATTTTTCACAACTTTTGAAGCTCTTCATATTTTTCACACCTTTTAAACTCTTCATGTTTTTGAACACCGCTTCACACTCCTCCTATTTTTCATACCGTTTCTTGCTCCTCAAATTTTTGACAGCTTTTGAAGCTCTTCATATACTTTCCACCTTTTCAGGCTCTTCATTTTTGTGGACTCCGCTTCATGCTCCTCCTATTTTTCAACCCGTTTTATGCTCCTCCTATTTTTCACACCGTTTCATTCTCCTCATAATTTGACACCTTTTGAAGCTCTTCATATTTTTCACACCTTTTCAGGCTCTTCATGTTTTTGAACATGGCTTCATGCTCCTCCTATTTTTCAGACCGTTTCATGCTCCTCACATTTTTGACACCTTTTGAAGCTCTTCATATTTCACACCTTTTCATGATCTTCATGTTTTTCAATAACACTTCATGCTCCTCCTAGATTTCAGACCGTTTCATACTCCTCCTATTTTTGACACCTTTTGAAGCTCTTCATATATTTCACCCCATTTCAAGCTCTTCATGTTTTTCAACACCGCTTCATGCTCCTCCTATTTTTCAGACCGTTACAGGCGCCTCATATTTTTGACACCTTTTAAAGCCCTTCATATTTTTCACACATTTTCAGGCTCTTCATGTTTTTCAACACCGCTTCATGCTCCTCCTATTTTTCAGACCGTTTCTTGCTCCTAATATTTTTGACACCTTTTGAAGCTCTTCATATTTTTCACACCTCTTCATGCTCTTCATGTTTTCAACATCGATTCATGCTCCTATTATTTTTCAGACCGGTTCATCCTCCTCCTATTTTCACACCGTTTCATGCTCCTCATATTTTTGACACCTTTTGAAGCTCTTCATATATTTCACACCTTTTCAGGCTCTTCATGTTTTTCAACAACACTTCATGCTTCTCCTATTTTTCAGACCGTTTCATGATCCTCGTATTTTTGACACTTTTTGAAGCTCTTCATATTTTTCACAACTTTTGAGGCTCTTCATATTTTTGACACCGCTTCATGCTCCTCCTATTTTTCTGACCGTTTCATGCTCCTCACATTTTTGACACCTTTTGAAGCTCTTCATATTTTTCACATCTTTACAGGTTCTTCATGTTTTTCAGTACCACTTCATGCTCCTCCTAGATTTCAGACCGTTTCAGACTCCTCCTATTTTTGACACCTTTTGAAGCTCTTCAAGTATTTCACACCTTTTCAGGCTCTTCATGTTTTTCAACATCGCTTCATGCTCCTCCTATTTTTCCGACCGTTTCATGCTGCTCCCATTTTTGATACCTTTTGAAGCTCTTCATATTTTTGGCACCTTTTCATGCTCTTCATGTTTTTCAACACCGCTTCATGCTCCTCCTATACTTCAGAACGTTTTATGCTCCTCATATTTTTAACACCATTTGAAGCTCTTCATGTTTTGGGCATCTTTTCATGCTCTTCATGTTTTTCAACACCGCTTCATGCTCCTCCTGTTTTTCAGACGGTCTCTTGCTCCTCAAATTTTTGACACCTTTTGAAGCTCTTCATATTTTTCACACCTTTTGAAGCTCTTCATATTTTTTCACACGTTTTCAGGCTCTTCATGTTTTTCAACACCGCTTCATGCTCCTCCTATTTTTCAGACCGTTTCATGCTCCTCATATTTTTGACACCTTTTGATGCTCTTCATATTTTTCACACTTTTCAAGCTCTTTTTTTTTTCAACACCACTTCATGCTTCTCCTATTTTTCAGACCTTTTCATGCTCCTCATATTATTGACACCTTTAGAAGCTCTTCATATTTTTCACACTTTTCAAGCTCTTCATGTTTTTCAACACCACTTCATTCTCCTCCTATTTTTAGACCGTTTCATTCTCCTCATACTTTTGACACCTTTTGAAGCTCTTCCTATATTTCACACCTTTTCAGGCTCTTCATGTTTTTAACACCACTTCATGCTCCTCCTATTTTTCAGACCATTTCCTGCTCTTCGATTTTTGATACCTTTTGAAGTTCTTCATATTTTTCACACCTTTTGAAGCTCTTAATATTTTTCACACATTTTCAGGCTCTTCACTTTTTTCAACAACGCTTCATGCTCCTCCTATTTTTCAGACCGATTCATGCTCCTAATATTTTTCACACCTTTTGAAGCTCTTAATATTTTTCACACGTTTTCAGGCTCTTCACGTTTTTCAACGACGCTTCATGCTCCTCCTATTTTTCAGACCGTTTCATGCTCCTCATATTTTTGACACCTTTTGAAGCTCTTAATATTTTTCACACGTTTTCAGGCTCTTCATGGTTTTGAACACACCTACATGCTACTCCTATTTTTCAGACCGATTCATGCTCCTCATATTTTTCACACCTTTTGAAGCTCCTATTATTTTTCAGACCTTTTCAGGCTCTTCATGTTTTTCAATATCGTTTCATGATCCTCCTATTTTTCAGTCCGTTTCATGCACATCTCATTTTTGACCCCTTTTGAAGCTTTTCATATTTTTCAACCTTTTCTGGCTCTTCATGTTTTTCAACACCGTTACATGATCATCCTATTTTTCGGACCGTTTCATGCTCATCTCATTTTTGACCCCTTTTGAAGCTTTTCATATTTTTCACAACTTTTTAGGCTCTTCATGTTTTTCAACACCGCTTCTTGCTCCTCCTATTTTTCAGAGCGTTTCATGCTCATCTCATTTTTGACACCTTTTGAAGCTCTTCATATTTCTCACAACTTTTTAGGCTCTTCATGTTTTTGACATCGCTTCATGCTCCTCCTATTTTTCAGAGACTTTCTTGCTCCTCATGTATTTCACATCTTTTGAAGCTCGTCATATTTTTCACACCTTTTGATGCTCTTCATATTTTTCACACGTTTTCAGGCTCTTCATGTTTTTCAACACCGCTTCATGCTATTTCTATTTTTCAGAGAGTTTCATGCTCCTCATGTATTTCACACCTTTTGAAGCTCTTCATATTTTTCAAAACTTTTCAGGCTCTTCATGTTTTTCCACACCCCTTCATGCTTCTCCTATTTTTCAGCCCGTTTCATGCTCCTCATGTATATCACACCTTTTGAAGCTCTTCATATTTTTCACACCTTTTCAGGCTCTTCATGTTTTTCACACCTTTTCAGGCTCTTCATGTTTTTGAACACCATTTCAGGCTTCTCCGAATTTGCAGACCGTTTCATTCTCCTCATATTTTTGACACCTTTTGAAGCTCTTTATATATTTCACACCTTTTCAGGCTCTTCATTTTTTTCAACACCACTTCATGCTCCTCCTATTTTTCAGACCGTTTCATGCTCATCTCATTTTGACACCTTTTGAAGCTCTTCAAATTTTTCACGTCTTTTGAAGCTCTTCATATTTTTCACAACTTTTCAGGCTCTTTATGATTTTCAACACCGCTTCATGCTCCTCCTATTTTTCAGACCGTTTCATGCTCATCTCATTTTGACACATTTTGAAGCTCTTCAAATTTTTCACACCTTTTGAAGCTCTTCATATTTTTCATATTTTTGAAGCTCTTCATATTTTCACACGTTTTCAGGCTCTTCATGTTTTTCAACACCGCTTCATGCTATTTCTATTTTTCAGAGAGTTTCATGCTCCTCATGTATTTCACACCTTTTGAAGCTCTTCATATTTTTCATATTTTTGAAGCTCTTCATATTTTCACACGTTTTCAGGCTCGTCATGTTTTTCAACAACGCTTCATGCTATTTCTATTTTTCAGAGAGTTTCATGCTCCTCATGTATTTCACACCTTTTGAAGCTCTTCATATTTTTCAAACCTTTTCAGGCTCTTCATGTTTTTCCACACCCCTTCATGCTTCTCCTATTTTTCAGCCCGTTCCATGCTCCTCATGTATTTCACACCTTTTGAAGCTCTTCATATTTTTCACATCTTTTCAGGCTCTTCATGTTTTTTATCACCGTTTCATGCTCCTCCTATTTTTCAGACCGTTTCATGCTCCTCATATTTTTGACACCTTTTGAAGCTTTTCATATTTTCACACCTTTTCAGGCTCTTCATATTTTTCAACACCGCTTCATGCTTCTCCTATTTTTCATACAGTTTCATGCTCCTCCTAATTTTCAGACTGTTTCATGCACCTCTTATTATTGATACCTTTTGAAGCTCTCATATTTTTCACACCCTTTCAGGCTCTTCATGTTTTTCAACACCGCTTCATGCTTCTCCTATTTTTCAGACAGTTTAATGCTCCTCCAATTTTTCAGACTGTTTCATGCACCTCTTATTATTGACACCTTTTGAAGCTCTCATATTTTTCACACCATTTCAGGCTCTTCATGTTTTTCAACACCGCTTCATGCTCCTCCTATTTTTGCGAGCGTTTCATGCTCCTCATATTTCTGACACCTTTGAAGCTCTTCATGTTTTATCACACGTTTTCAGGCTCTTCATGTTTTTCATCACCGCTTCCCGCTCCTCCTGTTTTTGAGACCGTCTCACGCTCCACATATTTTTGACAACTTTTGCAGCTCTTCATATTTTTCACACCTTTTCAGGCTCTTCATGTTTTTTAACCGCTGCATGCTCCTCCTATTTTTCAGACCGTTTCATGCTCCTCATATTTTTCACACCTTTTGAAGCTCTTCATATTTTTCACACATTTTCAGGCTCTTCATGTTTTTGAACACCGCTTCATGCTCCTCCTATTTTTCAGACCGTTTCATGCTCCTCATATTTTTGACAGCTTTGGAAGCTCTTCATATTTTTCACACCTTTTCAGACTCTTCATGTTTTTCAACACCGTTGCATGATCCTCCTATTTTTCAGACCGTTTCATGCTCCTCATATACTTGACACATTTTTAAGCTCTTCATATATTTCACACATTTTCAGGCTATTCATGTTTTTCAACACCGCTTCATGCTCCTTGTATTTTTAAGACCGTTTCATGCTCCTCATATTTTTGACACCTTTTGAAGCTCTTCATATTTTTCACACATTTTCTGGCTCTTCATGTTTTTCAACAACTCTTCATGCACCTCCAATTTTTCAGACCGTTTCATGCTCATCTCATTTTTGACACTTTTTGAAGCTCTTCATATTTTTCACACCTTTTCAGGCTCTTCATGTTTTTGAACACCGCTTCATGCTCCTCCTATTTTTAAGACCGTTTCATGCTCCTCATATTTTTGACACATTTTGAAGCTCTTCATATTTCTCACACCTTTTCAGGCTCTTCATGGTTTTCAACAACGCTTCATGCACCTCCTATTTTTCAGAACGTTTCATGCTCATCTCATTTTTGACACCTTTTGAAGCTTTTCATATTTTTCACACCTTTTCAGGCTCTTCATGTTTTTGAACACCGCTTCATGCTAATCCTATTTTTCAAACCATATCATGCTCCTCATATTTTTCACACCTTTTTAAGCTCTTCATATTTTTCACACCTTTTCAGGCTCTTCATGTTTTTGAACACTACTTCATGCTCCTTCTATTTTTCAGAGAGTTTCATGCTCCTCATGTATTACACACCTTTTGAAGCTCTTCATATTTTTCACACCTTTACAGGCTCTTCATGTTTTTCCACACCACTTCATGCTTCTCCTATTTTTCAGCTCATTTCATGCTCCTCATGAATTTCACACCTTTTGAAGCTCTTCATATTTTTCACACTTTTTCAGGCTCTTCATGTATTTGATCACCGTTTCATGCTCCTCCTATTTTTCAGACCGTTTCATGCTCCTCATATTTTTGACACCTTTTGAAGCTCTTCATATTTTTCACACCTTTTCAGGCTCTTCATGTTTTTGAACACCGCCTCATGCTCCTCCTATTTTTCAGACCATTTCATGCTCCTCATATTTTTGACACATTTTGAAGCTCTTCATATTTTTCACACCTTTTCAGGCTCTTCATGTTTTTGGACACCACTTCATTCTCCTCCTGTTTTTCAGACCGTTTCCTGCTCTTCAAATTTTTACACCTTTTGAAGCTCTTCATATTTTTCACACATTTATAGGCTCTTCATGATTTTGAAAACAGCTTCATTCTCCTCCTATTTTTCAGACCTTTTCATGCTCCTCATATTTTGACACCTTTTGAAGCTCTTCATATTTTTCACACCTTTTCAGGCTCTTATTGTTTTTCAACACCGTTTCATCATCCTCCTATTTTTCAGACCGTTTCATGCTCCTCATATATTTGACACATTTTTAAGCTCTTCATATATTTCACACATTTTCAGGCTATTCATGTTTTTCAACACCGCTTCATGCTCCTCCTATTTTTCAGACCGTTTCATGCTAATCATATTTTTGACACCTGTTGAAGCTCTTCATATTTCTCACACATTTTCAGGCTATTCATGTTTTTCAACACCGCTTCATGCTCCTCCTATTTTTCAGACAGTTTCATGCTCCTCATATTTTTGACACCTTTTGAAGCTCTTCATATTTTTCACATCTTTTGAAGCTCTTTATATTTTTCACACATTTTCAGGCTCGTCATGTATTTCAACACCCCTTGTTGCTCCTCCGATTTTCAGACCGTTTCATGCTCCTCATATCTTTGACACCTTTTGAAGTTCTTCATATTTCTGACACCTCGTCAGTCTCTTCATGTTTTTCAACACCGTTTCTTGCTCCTCCTATTTTTCAGACCGTTTCATGCTCCTCATGTATTTCACACCTTTTGAAGCTCTTCATATTTTGCACGCGTTCTCAGGCTCTTCATGTTTTTTCACAACCAATTCATGCTCCTCCTATTTTTCAGACCGTATCATGCCCCTCTTTATTTTCACACCTTTTGAAGCTCTTCATATATTTCACACCTTTTCAGGCTCTTCATTATTTTCAACACCACTTCATGCTCCTCCCACATTTCAGACCGTTTTACACTCATCTCATTTTTGACACCTTTTGAAGCTCTTCATATTTTTCACACCTTTTGAAGCTCTTCATTTTTTTCACACGTTTTCAGGCTCTTCATGTTTTTCAACACCACTTCATGCTCCTCCTATTTTGCAGACCGTTTCATGCTCCTCATATTTTTGACACCTTTTGAAGCTCTTCATATTTTTCCCACCTTTTCAGGCTCTTCATGTTTTTGAACACCGCTTCATGCTCCTCCTATTTTTCAGACCGTTTCATGCTCCTCATATTTTTGACAGCTTTGGAAGCTCTTCATATTTTTCACACCTTTTCAGACTCTTCATGTTTTTCAACACCGTTGCATGATCCTCCTATTTTTCAGACCGTTTCATGCTCCTCATATACTTGACACATTTTTAAGCTCTTCATATATTTCACACATTTTCAGGCTATTCATGTTTTTCAACACCGCTTCATGCTCCTTGTATTTTTAAGACCGTTTCATGCTCCTCATATTTTTGACACCTTTTGAAGCTCTTCATATTTTTCACACATTTTCTGGCTCTTCATGTTTTTCAACAACTCTTCATGCACCTCCAATTTTTCAGACCGTTTCATGCTCATCTCATTTTTGACACTTTTTGAAGCTCTTCATATTTTTCACACCTTTTCAGGCTCTTCATGTTTTTGAACACCGCTTCATGCTCCTCCTATTTTTAAGACCGTTTCATGCTCCTCATATTTTTGACACATTTTGAAGCTCTTCATATTTCTCACACCTTTTCAGGCTCTTCATGGTTTTCAACAACGCTTCATGCACCTCCTATTTTTCAGAACGTTTCATGCTCATCTCATTTTTGACACCTTTTGAAGCTTTTCATATTTTTCACACCTTTTCAGGCTCTTCATGTTTTTGAACACCGCTTCATGCTAATCCTATTTTTCAAACCATATCATGCTCCTCATATTTTTCACACCTTTTTAAGCTCTTCATATTTTTCACACCTTTTCAGGCTCTTCATGTTTTTGAACACTACTTCATGCTCCTTCTATTTTTCAGAGAGTTTCATGCTCCTCATGTATTACACACCTTTTGAAGCTCTTCATATTTTTCACACCTTTACAGGCTCTTCATGTTTTTCCACACCACTTCATGCTTCTCCTATTTTTCAGCTCATTTCATGCTCCTCATGAATTTCACACCTTTTGAAGCTCTTCATATTTTTCACACTTTTTCAGGCTCTTCATGTATTTGATCACCGTTTCATGCTCCTCCTATTTTTCAGACCGTTTCATGCTCCTCATATTTTTGACACCTTTTGAAGCTCTTCATATTTTTCACACCTTTTCAGGCTCTTCATGTTTTTGAACACCGCCTCATGCTCCTCCTATTTTTCAGACCATTTCATGCTCCTCATATTTTTGACACATTTTGAAGCTCTTCATATTTTTCACACCTTTTCAGGCTCTTCATGTTTTTGGACACCACTTCATTCTCCTCCTGTTTTTCAGACCGTTTCCTGCTCTTCAAATTTTTACACCTTTTGAAGCTCTTCATATTTTTCACACATTTATAGGCTCTTCATGATTTTGAAAACAGCTTCATTCTCCTCCTATTTTTCAGACCTTTTCATGCTCCTCAAATTTTGACACCTTTTGAAGCTCTTCATATTTTTCACACCTTTTCAGGCTCTTATTGTTTTTCAACACCGTTTCATCATCCTCCTATTTTTCAGACCGTTTCATGCTCCTCATATATTTGACACATTTTTAAGCTCTTCATATATTTCACACATTTTCAGGCTATTCATGTTTTTCAACACCGCTTCATGCTCCTCCTATTTTTCAGACCGTTTCATGCTAATCATATTTTTGACACCTGTTGAAGCTCTTCATATTTCTCACACATTTTCAGGCTATTCATGTTTTTCAACACCGCTTCATGCTCCTCCTATTTTTCAGACAGTTTCATGCTCCTCATATTTTTGACACCTTTTGAAGCTCTTCATATTTTTCACATCTTTTGAAGCTCTTTATATTTTTCACACATTTTCAGGCTCTTCATGTATTTCAACACCCCTTGTTGCTCCTCCGATTTTTCAGACCGTTTCATGCTCCTCATATCTTTGACACCTTTTGAAGTTCTTCATATTTCTGACACCTCGTCAGTCTCTTCATGTTTTTCAACACCGTTTCTTGCTCCTCCTATTTTTCAGACCGTTTCATGCTCCTCATGTATTTCACACCTTTTGAAGCTCTTCATATTTTGCACGCGTTCTCAGGCTCTTCATGTTTTTTCACAACCAATTCATGCTCCTCCTATTTTTCAGACCGTATCATGCTCCTCTTTATTTTCACACCTTTTGAAGCTCTTCATATATTTCACACCTTTTCAGGCTCTTCATTATTTTCAACACCACTTCATGCTCCTCCCACATTTCAGACCGTTTTACACTCATCTCATTTTTGACACCTTTTGAAGCTCTTCATATTTTTCACACCTTTTGAAGCTCTTCATTTTTTTCACACGTTTTCAGGCTCTTCATGTTTTTCAACACCACTTCATGCTCCTCCTATTTTGCAGACCGTTTCATGCTCCTCATATTTTTGACACCTTTTGAAGCTCTTCATATTTTTCCCACCTTTTCAGGCTCTTCATGTTTTTGAACACCGCTTCATGCTCCTCCTATTTTTCAGACCGTTTCATGCTCCTCATATTTCTGACGCCTTTTGAAGCTTTTCATATTTTTCACACCTTTTGAAGCTCTTCATATTTATCAAACCTTTTGAAGCTCTTCATATTTTTTACCCCTTTTCAGACTCTGCATGTTTTTGAACACCGCTTCATGCTCCTCCTATTTTTGAGACCGTTTCATGCTCCTCATGTATTTCACACCTTTTGAAGCTCTTCATATTTGTCACACCTTTTCAGGCTCCTCATGTTTTTCAACACCGCTTCATGCTCCTCCTATTTTTCAGACCGTTTCATGCTCCTCATATTTTTCACACCTTTTGAAGCTGTTCATATATTTCACACCTTTTCAGGCTCTTCATGTTTTTGAACACTGGTTCATGCTCCTCCTATTTTTCAGACCGTATCATGCTCCTCATATTTTTCACACCTTTTGGAGCTCTTCATATTTTTCACACCTTTTCAGGCTCTTCATGTTTTTCGACACCGGTTCATGCTCCTCATATTTTTCAGACCGTTTCATGCTTCTCATATTTTTCACACCTTTTGAAGCTCTTCATATATTTCACACCTGTTCAGGCTCTTCATGTTTTTCCACACCCCTTCATGCTTCTCCTATTTTTCAGCCCGTTCCATGCTCCTCATGTATTTCACACCTTTTGAAGCTCTTCATATTTTTCACACGTTTTCAGGCTCGTCATGTTTTTCAACAACGCTTCATGCTATTTCTATTTTTCAGAGAGTTTCATGCTCCTCATGTATTTCACACCTTTTGAAGCTCTTCATATTTTTCAAACCTTTTCAGGCTCTTCATGTTTTTCCACACCCCTTCATGCTTCTCCTATTTTTCAGCCCGTTCCATGCTCCTCATGTATTTCACACCTTTTGAAGCTCTTCATATTTTTCACATCTTTTCAGGCTCTTCATGTTTTTTATCACCGTTTCATGCTCCTCCTATTTTTCAGACCGTTTCATGCTCCTCATATTTTTGACACCTTTTGAAGCTTTTCATATTTTCACACCTTTTCAGGCTCTTCATATTTTTCAACACCGCTTCATGCTTCTCCTATTTTTCATACAGTTTCATGCTCCTCCTAATTTTCAGACTGTTTCATGCACCTCTTATTATTGATACCTTTTGAAGCTCTCATATTTTTCACACCCTTTCAGGCTCTTCATGTTTTTCAACACCGCTTCATGCTTCTCCTATTTTTCAGACAGTTTAATGCTCCTCCAATTTTTCAGACTGTTTCATGCACCTCTTATTATTGACACCTTTTGAAGCTCTCATATTTTTCACACCATTTCAGGCTCTTCATGTTTTTCAACACCGCTTCATGCTCCTCCTATTTTTGCGAGCGTTTCATGCTCCTCATATTTCTGACACCTTTGAAGCTCTTCATGTTTTATCACACGTTTTCAGGCTCTTCATGTTTTTCATCACCGCTTCCCGCTCCTCCTGTTTTTGAGACCGTCTCACGCTCCACATATTTTTGACAACTTTTGCAGCTCTTCATATTTTTCACACCTTTTCAGGCTCTTCATGTTTTTTAACCGCTGCATGCTCCTCCTATTTTTCAGACCGTTTCATGCTCCTCATATTTTTCACACCTTTTGAAGCTCTTCATATTTTTCACACATTTTCAGGCTCTTCATGTTTTTGAACACCGCTTCATGCTCCTCCTATTTTTCAGACCGTTTCATGCTCCTCATATTTTTGACAGCTTTGGAAGCTCTTCATATTTTTCACACCTTTTCAGACTCTTCATGTTTTTCAACACCGTTGCATGATCCTCCTATTTTTCAGACCGTTTCATGCTCCTCATATACTTGACACATTTTTAAGCTCTTCATATATTTCACACATTTTCAGGCTATTCATGTTTTTCAACACCGCTTCATGCTCCTTGTATTTTTAAGACCGTTTCATGCTCCTCATATTTTTGACACCTTTTGAAGCTCTTCATATTTTTCACACATTTTCTGGCTCTTCATGTTTTTCAACAACTCTTCATGCACCTCCAATTTTTCAGACCGTTTCATGCTCATCTCATTTTTGACACTTTTTGAAGCTCTTCATATTTTTCACACCTTTTCAGGCTCTTCATGTTTTTGAACACCGCTTCATGCTCCTCCTATTTTTAAGACCGTTTCATGCTCCTCATATTTTTGACACATTTTGAAGCTCTTCATATTTCTCACACCTTTTCAGGCTCTTCATGGTTTTCAACAACGCTTCATGCACCTCCTATTTTTCAGAACGTTTCATGCTCATCTCATTTTTGACACCTTTTGAAGCTTTTCATATTTTTCACACCTTTTCAGGCTCTTCATGTTTTTGAACACCGCTTCATGCTAATCCTATTTTTCAAACCATATCATGCTCCTCATATTTTTCACACCTTTTTAAGCTCTTCATATTTTTCACACCTTTTCAGGCTCTTCATGTTTTTGAACACTACTTCATGCTCCTTCTATTTTTCAGAGAGTTTCATGCTCCTCATGTATTACACACCTTTTGAAGCTCTTCATATTTTTCACACCTTTACAGGCTCTTCATGTTTTTCCACACCACTTCATGCTTCTCCTATTTTTCAGCTCATTTCATGCTCCTCATGAATTTCACACCTTTTGAAGCTCTTCATATTTTTCACACTTTTTCAGGCTCTTCATGTATTTGATCACCGTTTCATGCTCCTCCTATTTTTCAGACCGTTTCATGCTCCTCATATTTTTGACACCTTTTGAAGCTCTTCATATTTTTCACACCTTTTCAGGCTCTTCATGTTTTTGAACACCGCCTCATGCTCCTCCTATTTTTCAGACCATTTCATGCTCCTCATATTTTTGACACATTTTGAAGCTCTTCATATTTTTCACACCTTTTCAGGCTCTTCATGTTTTTGGACACCACTTCATTCTCCTCCTGTTTTTCAGACCGTTTCCTGCTCTTCAAATTTTTACACCTTTTGAAGCTCTTCATATTTTTCACACATTTATAGGCTCTTCATGATTTTGAAAACAGCTTCATTCTCCTCCTATTTTTCAGACCTTTTCATGCTCCTCATATTTTGACACCTTTTGAAGCTCTTCATATTTTTCACACCTTTTCAGGCTCTTATTGTTTTTCAACACCGTTTCATCATCCTCCTATTTTTCAGACCGTTTCATGCTCCTCATATATTTGACACATTTTTAAGCTCTTCATATATTTCACACATTTTCAGGCTATTCATGTTTTTCAACACCGCTTCATGCTCCTCCTATTTTTCAGACCGTTTCATGCTAATCATATTTTTGACACCTGTTGAAGCTCTTCATATTTCTCACACATTTTCAGGCTATTCATGTTTTTCAACACCGCTTCATGCTCCTCCTATTTTTCAGACAGTTTCATGCTCCTCATATTTTTGACACCTTTTGAAGCTCTTCATATTTTTCACATCTTTTGAAGCTCTTTATATTTTTCACACATTTTCAGGCTCGTCATGTATTTCAACACCCCTTGTTGCTCCTCCGATTTTCAGACCGTTTCATGCTCCTCATATCTTTGACACCTTTTGAAGTTCTTCATATTTCTGACACCTCGTCAGTCTCTTCATGTTTTTCAACACCGTTTCTTGCTCCTCCTATTTTTCAGACCGTTTCATGCTCCTCATGTATTTCACACCTTTTGAAGCTCTTCATATTTTGCACGCGTTCTCAGGCTCTTCATGTTTTTTCACAACCAATTCATGCTCCTCCTATTTTTCAGACCGTATCATGCCCCTCTTTATTTTCACACCTTTTGAAGCTCTTCATATATTTCACACCTTTTCAGGCTCTTCATTATTTTCAACACCACTTCATGCTCCTCCCACATTTCAGACCGTTTTACACTCATCTCATTTTTGACACCTTTTGAAGCTCTTCATATTTTTCACACCTTTTGAAGCTCTTCATTTTTTTCACACGTTTTCAGGCTCTTCATGTTTTTCAACACCACTTCATGCTCCTCCTATTTTGCAGACCGTTTCATGCTCCTCATATTTTTGACACCTTTTGAAGCTCTTCATATTTTTCCCACCTTTTCAGGCTCTTCATGTTTTTGAACACCGCTTCATGCTCCTCCTATTTTTCAGACCGTTTCATGCTCCTCATATTTTTGACAGCTTTGGAAGCTCTTCATATTTTTCACACCTTTTCAGACTCTTCATGTTTTTCAACACCGTTGCATGATCCTCCTATTTTTCAGACCGTTTCATGCTCCTCATATACTTGACACATTTTTAAGCTCTTCATATATTTCACACATTTTCAGGCTATTCATGTTTTTCAACACCGCTTCATGCTCCTTGTATTTTTAAGACCGTTTCATGCTCCTCATATTTTTGACACCTTTTGAAGCTCTTCATATTTTTCACACATTTTCTGGCTCTTCATGTTTTTCAACAACTCTTCATGCACCTCCAATTTTTCAGACCGTTTCATGCTCATCTCATTTTTGACACTTTTTGAAGCTCTTCATATTTTTCACACCTTTTCAGGCTCTTCATGTTTTTGAACACCGCTTCATGCTCCTCCTATTTTTAAGACCGTTTCATGCTCCTCATATTTTTGACACATTTTGAAGCTCTTCATATTTCTCACACCTTTTCAGGCTCTTCATGGTTTTCAACAACGCTTCATGCACCTCCTATTTTTCAGAACGTTTCATGCTCATCTCATTTTTGACACCTTTTGAAGCTTTTCATATTTTTCACACCTTTTCAGGCTCTTCATGTTTTTGAACACCGCTTCATGCTAATCCTATTTTTCAAACCATATCATGCTCCTCATATTTTTCACACCTTTTTAAGCTCTTCATATTTTTCACACCTTTTCAGGCTCTTCATGTTTTTGAACACTACTTCATGCTCCTTCTATTTTTCAGAGAGTTTCATGCTCCTCATGTATTACACACCTTTTGAAGCTCTTCATATTTTTCACACCTTTACAGGCTCTTCATGTTTTTCCACACCACTTCATGCTTCTCCTATTTTTCAGCTCATTTCATGCTCCTCATGAATTTCACACCTTTTGAAGCTCTTCATATTTTTCACACTTTTTCAGGCTCTTCATGTATTTGATCACCGTTTCATGCTCCTCCTATTTTTCAGACCGTTTCATGCTCCTCATATTTTTGACACCTTTTGAAGCTCTTCATATTTTTCACACCTTTTCAGGCTCTTCATGTTTTTGAACACCGCCTCATGCTCCTCCTATTTTTCAGACCATTTCATGCTCCTCATATTTTTGACACATTTTGAAGCTCTTCATATTTTTCACACCTTTTCAGGCTCTTCATGTTTTTGGACACCACTTCATTCTCCTCCTGTTTTTCAGACCGTTTCCTGCTCTTCAAATTTTTACACCTTTTGAAGCTCTTCATATTTTTCACACATTTATAGGCTCTTCATGATTTTGAAAACAGCTTCATTCTCCTCCTATTTTTCAGACCTTTTCATGCTCCTCAAATTTTGACACCTTTTGAAGCTCTTCATATTTTTCACACCTTTTCAGGCTCTTATTGTTTTTCAACACCGTTTCATCATCCTCCTATTTTTCAGACCGTTTCATGCTCCTCATATATTTGACACATTTTTAAGCTCTTCATATATTTCACACATTTTCAGGCTATTCATGTTTTTCAACACCGCTTCATGCTCCTCCTATTTTTCAGACCGTTTCATGCTAATCATATTTTTGACACCTGTTGAAGCTCTTCATATTTCTCACACATTTTCAGGCTATTCATGTTTTTCAACACCGCTTCATGCTCCTCCTATTTTTCAGACAGTTTCATGCTCCTCATATTTTTGACACCTTTTGAAGCTCTTCATATTTTTCACATCTTTTGAAGCTCTTTATATTTTTCACACATTTTCAGGCTCTTCATGTATTTCAACACCCCTTGTTGCTCCTCCGATTTTTCAGACCGTTTCATGCTCCTCATATCTTTGACACCTTTTGAAGTTCTTCATATTTCTGACACCTCGTCAGTCTCTTCATGTTTTTCAACACCGTTTCTTGCTCCTCCTATTTTTCAGACCGTTTCATGCTCCTCATGTATTTCACACCTTTTGAAGCTCTTCATATTTTGCACGCGTTCTCAGGCTCTTCATGTTTTTTCACAACCAATTCATGCTCCTCCTATTTTTCAGACCGTATCATGCTCCTCTTTATTTTCACACCTTTTGAAGCTCTTCATATATTTCACACCTTTTCAGGCTCTTCATTATTTTCAACACCACTTCATGCTCCTCCCACATTTCAGACCGTTTTACACTCATCTCATTTTTGACACCTTTTGAAGCTCTTCATATTTTTCACACCTTTTGAAGCTCTTCATTTTTTTCACACGTTTTCAGGCTCTTCATGTTTTTCAACACCACTTCATGCTCCTCCTATTTTGCAGACCGTTTCATGCTCCTCATATTTTTGACACCTTTTGAAGCTCTTCATATTTTTCCCACCTTTTCAGGCTCTTCATGTTTTTGAACACCGCTTCATGCTCCTCCTATTTTTCAGACCGTTTCATGCTCCTCATATTTCTGACGCCTTTTGAAGCTTTTCATATTTTTCACACCTTTTGAAGCTCTTCATATTTATCAAACCTTTTGAAGCTCTTCATATTTTTTACCCCTTTTCAGACTCTGCATGTTTTTGAACACCGCTTCATGCTCCTCCTATTTTTGAGACCGTTTCATGCTCCTCATGTATTTCACACCTTTTGAAGCTCTTCATATTTGTCACACCTTTTCAGGCTCCTCATGTTTTTCAACACCGCTTCATGCTCCTCCTATTTTTCAGACCGTTTCATGCTCCTCATATTTTTCACACCTTTTGAAGCTGTTCATATATTTCACACCTTTTCAGGCTCTTCATGTTTTTGAACACTGGTTCATGCTCCTCCTATTTTTCAGACCGTATCATGCTCCTCATATTTTTCACACCTTTTGGAGCTCTTCATATTTTTCACACCTTTTCAGGCTCTTCATGTTTTTCGACACCGGTTCATGCTCCTCATATTTTTCAGACCGTTTCATGCTTCTCATATTTTTCACACCTTTTGAAGCTCTTCATATATTTCACACCTGTTCAGGCTCTTCATTTTTTTTAACACTACATCATGCTCCTCCTATTTTTCAGACCGTTTCATGTTCATCTCATTTTTGACACCTTCTGAAGCTCTTCATATTTTTCACACCTTTTGAAGCTCTTCATATTTTTCACAAGATTTCAGTCTCAGCATGTTTTTGAACACCGCTTCATGCTCCTCCTATTTTTCAGCTCGTTTCATGCTCCTCATATTTTTGACACCTTTTGAAGCTCTTCATATTTTTCACACCTTTTCAGGCTCTTCATGTTTTTGAACACCGCCTCATGCTCTGCCTATTTTTCAGACCGTTTCATGCTCCTCATATTTTTGACACATTTTGAAGCTCTTCATATTTTTCATACCTTTTCAGGCTCTTCATGTTTTTCAACACCACTTCATGCTCCTCCTATTTTTCAGACCGTTTCATGCTCCTCATATTTTTACACCTTTTGAATTTCTTCATTTTTTTCACACCTTTTCAGGCTCTTCATGTTTTTGAACACAACTTCATGCTCCTCCTATTTTTCAGCCCGTTTCATACTCCTCATATTTTTCACACCTTTTGAAGCTCTTCATATTTTTCACACATTTTCAGGCTCTTCATGTTTTTGAACACAGCTTCATGCTCCTCCTATTTTTCAGACCGTTTCATGCTCCTCATATTTTTGACAGCTTTGGAAGCTCTTCATATTTTTCACACCTTTTCAGACTCTTCATGTTTTTCAACACCGTTGCATGATCCTCCTATTTTTCAGACCGTTTCATGCTCCTCATATACTTGACACATTTTTAAGCTCTTCATATATTTCACACATTTTCAGGCTATTCATGTTTTTCAACACCGCTTCATGCTCCTTGTATTTTTAAGACCGTTTCATGCTCCTCATATTTTTGACACCTTTTGAAGCTCTTCATATTTTTCACACATTTTCTGGCTCTTCATGTTTTTCAACAACTCTTCATGCACCTCCAATTTTTCAGACCGTTTCATGCTCATCTCATTTTTGACACTTTTTGAAGTTCTTCATATTTTTCACACCTTTTCAGGCTCTTCATGTTTTTGAACACCGCTTCATGCTCCTCCTATTTTTAAGACCGTTTCATGCTCCTCATATTTTTGACACATTTTGAAGCTCTTCATATTTCTCACACCTTTTCAGGCTCTTCATGGTTTTCAACAACGCTTCATGCACCTCCTATTTTTCAGAACGTTTCATGCTCATCTCATTTTTGACACCTTTTGAAGCTTTTCATATTTTTCACACCTTTTCAGGCTCTTCATGTTTTTGAACACCGCTTCATGCTAATCCTATTTTTCAAACCATATCATGTTCCTCATATTTTTCACACCTTTTTAAGCTCTTCATATTTTTCACACCTTTTCAGGCTCTTCATGTTTTTGAACACTACTTCATGCTCCTTCTATTTTTCAGAGAGTTTCATGCTCCTCATGTATTACACACCTTTTGAAGCTCTTCATATTTTTCACACCTTTACAGGCTCTTCATGTTTTTCCACACCACTTCATGCTTCTCCTATTTTTCAGCTCATTTCATGCTCCTCATGAATTTCACACCTTTTGAAGCTCTTCATATTTTTCACACTTTTTCAGGCTCTTCATGTATTTGATCACCGTTTCATGCTCCTCCTATTTTTCAGACCGTTTCATGCTCCTCATATTTTTGACACCTTTTGAAGCTCTTCATATTTTTCACACCTTTTCAGGCTCTTCATGTTTTTCAACCCCGCTTCATGCTCCTCCTATTTTTCAGACCGTTTCATGATCCTCATATTTTTCACACTTTTTGAAGCTCTTCATATTTTTCACACATTTTAAGGCTCTTCATGTTTTTCAACATCGCTTCATGCTCCTCCTATTTTTCAGACCGTTTCAAGCTTCTCATGTATTTCACACCTTTGAAGCTCGTCATATTTTGCACACGTTTTCCGGCTCTTCATGTTTTTTCACAACCACTTCATGCTCCTCCTATTTTTCAGACCGTATCATGCTCCTCATATTTTTCACACCTTTTCAGGCTCTTCATTATTTTCAACACAACTTCATGCTCCTCCCATTTTTCATACCGTTTTTTACTCATCTCATTTTTGACACCTTTTGAAGCTGTTCATATTTTTCACACCTTTTGAAGCTCCTCATGTTTTTGAACACCGTTTCATGCTCCTCCTATTTTTCAGACCGTTTCATGCTCCTCATATATTTCACAACTTTTGAAGCTCTTCATATATTTCACACCTTTTCAGGAACTTCATGTTTTTCAACACCTCTTCATGATCCTCCTATTTTTAAGACCGTTTCATATTCCTCATATTTTTGACACCTTTTTAGGCTCTTCATGTTTTTTACACCTTTTCAGGCTCTTCATGTTTTTCAACACCGCTTCATGCTCCTCCTATTTTTCAGACCGTGTCATGCTCCTCCTATTTTTGACACATTTTGAAGCTCTTCATATTTTTCACACCTTTTGAAGCTCTTCATATTTTTCAAACCTTTACAGGCTCTTCATGTATTTCAACACCGCTTCATGCTCCTCCTATTTTTCAGACCGAGTCTTTCTCCTCTTATTTTTGACAAATTTTGAAGCTCTTCATATTTTTCACACCTTTTGAAGCTCTTCATATTTTTCAAACCTTTACAGGCTCTTCATGTATTTCAACACCGCTTCATGCTCCTCCTATTTTTCAGACAATTTCATGCTCCTCATATTTTTCACACCTTTTGAAACTCTTCATATTTTTCACACTTTTTGAAGCTCTTCATATTTTTCACAGTTTTCAGGCTCTTCATGCTTCTGAACACCGCTTCATGCTCCACCTATTTTTCAGACCGTTTCATGCTCTTCATATTTTTCACACCTTTTCAGGCTCTTCATGTTTTTCAACACGGCTTCATGCTACTCCTATTTTTGATACCTTTTGAAGCTCCTCATATTCTTCAAACCATTTCATGCTCTTCTTTTTTTTCATCACCGCTTCATGCTCCTCCTATTTTTCAGACCGTTTCATGCTCCTCCTATTTTGAGACCGTTTCATGCTCCTCATATTTTTCACACCTTTAGAAGCTCTTCTTATTTTTCACACCTTTAGAAGCTCTTCGTATTTTTCTCACCTTTTCAGGCTCTTCATGTTTTTGAACACCACTTCATGCTCCTCCGATTTTTCAGACCATTACATGCTCCTCATATTTTTGACACGTTTTGAAGCTCCTCATAAGTTTCACACATTTTGAAGGTCTTCATATATTTCACACCATTTCAGGATCTTCATGTGTTTCAACACCACTTCATGCTCCTCCTATTTTTCAGACCGTTTCATGCTCCTCATAATTTTGACACCTTTTGAAGCTCTTTATATTTTTCACACCTTTTCAAGCTCTTCATGTTTTTCAACACCACTTCATGCTCCTCCAATTTTTCAGGCCGTTTCATTGTCCTCATATATTTGACACCTTTAGAAGATCTTCATATTTTTCACACATTTTCAGGCTCTGCATGTTTTTCAACATCGCTTCATGCCCCTCCTATTTTTTAGACCGTTTCAGGCTCCTCATATTTTTGACACCTTTAGAAGCTCTTCATATTTTTCACACCTTTTCAGGCTCTTCATTTTTTTCAACACCTCTTCATGCTCCTCGTATTTTTCAACACCGCTTCATGCTCCTCCTATTTTTCAGACCGTTTCATGCTCCTCATAATTTTGACACTTTTTGAAGCTCCTCATATTTTTCACACGTTTTGAAGGTGTTCATATATTTCACACCATTTCAGGCTCTTCATGTTTTTCAACACCACTTCATGCTCCTCCTATTTTTCAGACCGTTTCATGCTCATCTAATTTTTGACAACTTTTGAAGCTCTTCATATTTTTCACACCTTTTCAGGCTCTTCATTTTTTTCAACACCTCTTCATGCTCCTCGTACTTTTCAACACCGCTTCATGCTCCTCCTATTTTTCAGACCGTTTCATGCTCCTCATAATTTTGACACTTTTTGAAGCTCCTCATATTTTTCACACGTTTTGAAGGTGTTCATATATTTCACACCATTTCAGGCTCTTCATGTTTTTGAACACCACTTCATGCACCTCCTATTTTTCAGACCGTTTCATGCTCATCTAATTTTTGACAACTTTTGAAGCTCTTCATATTTTTCACATTTTTGAAGCTCTTCATATTTCTCACACCTTTTCAGGCTCTTCATGTTTTTCAACACTGATTCATGCTCCTCCTATTTTTCAGACCGTTTCATGCTCATCTCTTTTTTGACACCTTTTGAAGCTGTTCATACTTTTCACACCTTTTCAGGATCTTCATGTTTTTGATCACCGCTTCATGATCCTCCTATTTTTCAAACCGTTTCATGCTCTTCATATTTTTGACAACTTTTGAAGCTCTTCATTTTTTTCACAACTTTTCAGGCTCTTCATGTTTTTCCACACCACTTCATGCTTCCCCTAATTTTCAGACCGTTTCATGCTCCTCATGTATTTCACACGTTTTGAAGCTCTTCATATTTTTCACACCTTTCAGGCTCTTCATGTTTTTCAACACCGTTTCATGCTGCTTCTATTTTTCAGACCGTTTCATGGTCCTCATATTTTTCACACCTTTTGAAGCTCTTCATATTTTTCACACCTTTTCAGGCTCTTCATGTTTTTGAACACATCTTCATGCTCCTCCTATTTTTTCACACCGTTTCATGCTCCTCATATTTTGACACATTTTGAAGCTCTTTATATTTTTCACAACTTTTCAGGCTCTTCATGTTTTTCAACACCGTTTCATGATCCTCCTATTGTTCAGACCGTTTCATGCTCATCTCATTTTTGACACCTCTTGAAGCTTTTCATATTTTTCACAACTTTTTAAGCTCTTCATGTTTTTGAAAACCGCTTCATGCTCCTCCTGTTTTTCAGAGAGTTTCATGCTCCTCTTGTATTTCACACGATTTGAAGCTCTTCATATTTTTCACACCTTTTCAGGCTCTTCAAATTTTTCACACCTTTTCAGGCTCTTCAAATGTTTCACACCTTTTCAGGCTCTTCAAATTTTTCACACCTTTTCAGGCTCTTCATATTTTTCACACCTTTTCAGGCTCTTCAAATTTTTCACACCTTTTCAGGCTCTTCAAATTTTTCCACACCACTTCATGCTTCTCCTATATTTCAGCCCGTTTCAAACTCCTCATGTATTTCACACCTTTTGAAGCTCTTCATATTTTTCACACCTTTTCAGGCTCTTCATGTTTTTGATCACTGTTTCATGCTCCTCCTATTTTTCAGACAGTTTCATGCTCATCTCAATTTTGACACCTTTTGAAGCTCTTCATATATTTCACACCTTTTCAAGCTCTTCATATTTTTCACACCTTTTCAGGCTCTTCATGTTTTTCAACACCGCTTCATGCTTCTCCTATTTTTCAGACCGTTACTTGCTCCTCATATTTTTGACACCTTTAGAAGTTCTTCATATTTTTCACACCTTTTCAGGCTCTTCATATTTTTCAGCACCGCTTCATGCTCCTCCTATTTTTCAGACCGTTTCAAGGTCCTCATATTTTTGACACCTTTTGAAGCTTTTCATATTTTTCACACCCTTTCAGGCTCTTCATTTTTTTAAACAGTACTTCTTGCTCCTCCAATTTTTCAGACCGTTTCATGCTCATCTAATTTTTGACACCTTTTGAAGCTATGCATATTTTTCACAACTTTTCAGGCTCTTCATGTTTTTCAACACCACTGCATGCTCCTCGTATTTTTAAGACCGTTTCATGCTCCTCATATTTTTGACACCTTTAGAAGCTCTTCATATTTTTCACACCTTTTCAGGCTCTTCATGTTTTTCAACACCGCTTCATGCTCCTCTTCTTTTTCAGACCGTTTCATGCTCCTCATATTTTTGACACCTTTTTAAGCTCTTCATGTTTTTCACACATTTTCAGGCTCTTCATGTATTTCAACACCGCTTCATGCTCCTCCTATTTTTCAGAACGTTTCATGCTCCTCATATTTTTGACACATTTTGAAGCTCTTCATATTTTTCTCACCCTTTGAAGCTCTTCATATTTTTCATATTTTTGAAGCTCTTCATATTTTCACACGTTTTCAGGCTCTGCATGTTTTTCAAAACCGCTTCATGCTCCTCCTATTTTTAAAACTGTATCATGCTCCTCATATTTTTCATACCTTTTGAAGCTCTTCATATTTTTCACACCTTTTCAGGCTCTTCATGTTTTTCAACATCGCTTCATGCTCCGCCTATTTTTCAGACCGTTTCATGCTCCTCATATTTTTGACACCTTTTGAAGCTCTTCATATTTTTCTCACCCTTTGAAGCTCTTCATATTTTTCATATTTTTGAAGCTCTTCATATTTTCACAACTTTTCAGGCTCTTCATGTTTTTGAACACCACTTCATGCTCCTTCTATTTTTCAGAGAGTTTCATGCTCCTCATGTATTTCACACCTTTTGAAGCTTTTCATATTTTTCACACTTTTTCAGGCTCTTCATGTTTTTTAACACCACTTCATTCTTCTCCTATTTTTCAGCCCGTTTCATGCTCCTCATGTCTTTCACACCTTTTGAAGCTCTTCACATTTTTCACACCTTTTCAGGCTCTTCATGTTTTTGATCACCATTTCATACTCCTCCCATTTTTCAGACCGTTTCATGCTCCTCATATTTTTGACACCTTTTGAAGCTGTTCATATTTTTCACACCTTTTCAGACTCTTCATGTTTTGAACACCGCTTCATGCTCCTCCTATTATTCAGACAGTTTCATGCTTCTCATATTTTTGACACCTTTTGAAGCTCTTCATATTTTTCACACCCTTTCAGGCTCTTAATGTTTTTCAACACCACTTCATGCTCCTCCAATTTTTCATACGTTTTCATGCTCCTCATATTTTTGACACCTTTTGAAGCTCTTCATATTGTTCACACCTTTTCAGTCTCTTCATGTTTTTGAACACCGTTTTATGTTCCTCGTATTTTTCAGGCCATTTCATGCTCGTCATGTATTTCACACTTTTGAAGCTCTTCATATTTTTCACACCTTTTCAGGATCTTCATGTTTTTCAACACCACTTCATGCTTCTCCTATTTTTCAGCCCGTTTCATGCTCCTCATATTTTTGACACCTTTTGAAGCTTTTCATATTTTTCACACCTTTTCAGGCTCTTCATGTTTTTGAACACCACTTCATGCTCCTTCTATTTTTCAGAGAGTTTCATGCTCCTCATGTATTTCACACGTTTTGAAGCTCTTCATATGTTTCACTCCTTTTGAATTCTTCATATTTTTCACACCTTTTCAAGCTCTTCATATTTTTCACACCTTTTCAGGCTCTTCATGTTTTTCAACACCGCTTCATGCTCCTCCTATTTTTCAGACCGTTTCATGCTCCACACATTTTGAAACCTTTTGAAGCTCTTCATATTTTTCACACCTTTTCAGGCTCTCCATGTTTTTCATCACCGATTCATGCTCCTCCTATTTTTGAGGCCGTTTCATGCTCCTCATATTTTTGACACCTTTTGAATCTCTTCATATTTTTCACACCTTTTAGGCTCTTCAAGTTTTTGAACAGCGCTTCATGCTCCTCATATTTTTCAGACCGTTTCATGCTCCTCATATTTTTCACACCTTTTGAAGCTCTTCATATTTTTCATATTTTTGAAGCTCTTCATATTTTTCACACTTTTTCAGGCTCTGCATGTTTTTGAGCACACCTTCTTGCTCCTCCTATTTTTCAGACCGTTTCATGCTCCTCATGTATTTCACACCATTTGAAGCTCTTCATGTTTTTCACACCTTTTCAGGCTCTTCAAATTTTTCACACAATTTCAGGCTCTTCAAATTTTTCACACCTTTTCAGGCTCTTCAAATTTTTCACACCTTTTCAGGCTCTTCAAAATTTTCACACCTTTTCAGGCTCTTCATATTTTTCACACCTTTTCAGGCTCTTCAAATTTTTCACACCTTTTCAGGCTCTTCAAATTTTTCCACACCACTTCATGCTTCTCCTATATTACAGCCCGTTTCAAACTCCTCATGTATTTCACACGTTTTGAAGCTCTTCATATTTTTCACACCTTTTCAGGCTCTTCATGTTTTTGATCACCGTTTCATGCTCCTCCTATTTTTCAGACAGTTTCATGCTCATCTCAATTTTGACACCTTTTGAAGCTCTTCATATATTTCACACCTTTTCAAGCTCTTCATATTTTTCACACCTTTTCAGGCTCTTCATGTTTTTCAACACCGCTTCATGCTTCTCCTATTTTTCAGACCATTACTTGCTCCTCATATTTTTGACACCTTTAGAAGTTCTTCATATTTTTCACACCTTTTCAGGCTCTTCATATTTTTCAACACCGCTTCATGCTCCTCCTATTTTTCAGACCGTTTCAAGGTCCTCATATTTTTGACACCTTTTGAAGCTTTTCATATTTTTCACACCCTTTCAGGCTCTTCATTTTTTTAAACAGTACTTCTTGCTCCTCCAATTTTTCAGACCGTTTCATGCTCATCTAATTTTTGACACCTTTTGAAGCTATGCATATTTTTCACAACTTTTCAGGCTCTTCATGTTTTTCAACACCACTGCATGCTCCTCGTATTTTTAAGACCGTTTCATGCTCCTCATATTTTTGACACCTTTAGAAGCTCTTCATATTTTTCACACCTTTTCAGGCTCTTCATGTTTTTCAACACCGCTTCATGCTCCTCTTCTTTTTCAGACCGTTTCATGCTAGTCATATTTTTGACACCTTTTTAAGCTCTTCATGTTTTTCACACATTTTCAGGCTCTTCATGTATTTCAACACCGTTTCATGCTCCTCCTATTTTTCAGAACGTTTCATGCTCCTCATATTTTTGACACCTTTTGAAGCTCTTCATATTTTTCTCACCCTTTGAAGCTCTTCATATTTTCCATATTTTTGAAGCTCTTCATATTTTCACACGTTTTCAGGCTCTTCATGTTTTTCAACACCGCTTCATGCTCCTCCTATTTTTAAAACTGTATCATGCTCCTCATATTTTTCATACCTTTTGAAGCTCTTCATATTTTTCACACCTTTTCAGGCTCTTCATGTTTTTCAACATCGCTTCATGCTCCGCCTATTTTTCAGACCGTTTCATGCTCCTCATATTTTTGACACCTTTTGAAGCTCTTCATATTTTTCTCACCCTTTGAAGCTCTTCATATTTTTCATATTTTTGAAGCTCTTCATATTTTCACACGTTTTCAGGCTCTTCATGTTTTTCAACACCGCTTCATGCTCCTCCTATTTTTAAAACTGTATCCTGCTCCTCATATTTTCATACCTTTTGAAGCTCTTCATATTTTCACAACTTTTCAGACTCTTCATGTTTTTGAACACCGCTTCATGCTCCTCCTATTATTCAGACAGTTTCATGCTTCTCATATTTTTGACACCTTTTGAAGCTCTTCATATTGTTCACACCTGTTCAGGCTCTTCATGTTTTTGAACACCGTTTCATGTTCCTCGTATTTTTCAGGCCATTTCATGCTCGTCATGTATTTCACACTTTTGAAGCTCTTCATATTTTTCACACCTTTTCAGGATCTTCATGTTTTTCAACACCACTTCATGCTTCTCCTATTTTTCAGCCCGTTTCATGCTCCTCATATTTTTGACACCTTTTGAAGCTTTTCATATTTTTCACACCTTTTCAGGCTCTTCATGTTTTTGAACACCACTTCATGCTCCTTCTATTTTTCAGAGAGTTTCATGCTCCTCATGTATTTCACACGTTTTGAAGCTCTTCATATGTTTCACACCTTTTGAAGTTCTTCATATTTTTCACACCTTTTCAAGCTCTTCATATTTTTCACACCTTTTCAGGCTCTTCATGTTTTTCAACACCGCTTCATGCTCCTCCTATTTTTCAGACCGTTTCATGCTCCACACATTTTGAAACCTTTTGAAGCTCTTCATATTTTTCACACCTTTTCAGGCTCTCCATGTTTTTCATCACCGATTCATGCTCCTCCTATTTTTGCGGCCGTTTCATGCTGCTCATATTTTTGAAACCTTTTGAATCTCTTCATATTTTTCACACCTTTTAGGCTCTTCATGTTTTTGAACAGCGCTTCATGCTCCTCATATTTTTCAGACCGTTTCATGCTCCTCATATTTTTCACACCTTTTGAAGCTCTTCATATTTTTCATATTTTTGAAGCTCTTCATATTTTTCACACTTTTTCAGGCTCTTCATGTTTTTGAGCACACCTTCTTGCTCCTCCTATTTTTCAGACCGTTTCATGCTCCTCATATTTTTCACACCATTTGAAGCTCTTCATGTTTTTCACACCTTTTCAGTCTCTTCATGTATTTGAACACCATTTCATGCTCCTCCGATTTTTTAGACCATTTCATGCTCCTCATATTTTTGACACCTTTTGAAGCTCTTCATATTTTTCACACCTTTTCAGGCTCTTCATGTTTTTGAACACCGCTTCATGCTCCTCCAATTTTTCAGACCGTTTCATGTTTCTCATATTTTTGACACCTTTTGAAGCTCTTCATATTTTTCACACCTTTTGAAGCTCTTCATATTTTTCATATTTTTGAAGCTCTTCATATTTTTCACACCATTTCAGGCTTTTCATGTATTTGAACACCGGTTCATGCTCCTCCTATTTTTCAGACCGTTTCGTGCTCCTCATGTATTTCACACCTTTTGAAGCTCTTAGTATTTTGCACACATTTTCAGGCATTTCATGTTTTTCACAACCACTTCATGCTCCTCATATTTTTCAGACCGTTTCATGCACATTTCATTTTTGACTCCTTTTGAAGCTCTTCACATTTTTCACACCTTTTCAGTCTCTACATGTTTTTGAACACCGCTTCATGCTCCTCCTATTTCTCAGACCATTTCATGCTCCTCATGTATTTCACACCTTTTGAAGCTCTTAGTATTTTGCACACATTTTCAGGCTTTTCATGTTTTTCACAACCACTTCATGCTCCTCATATTTTTCAGACCGTTTCATGCACATTTCATTTTTGACTCCTTTTGAAGCTCTTCATATTTTTCACACCATTTTCAGGCTCTTCATGTTTTTCAACACCGCTTTATGATCCTCCTATTTTTCAGACGGTTTCATATTCCTCATATTTTTGACATTTTTTGAGGCTCTTCATATTTTTCACACCTTTTCAGGCTCTTCATGTTTTTGAACACCGTTTCATGCTCCTCCTATTTTTCTGACCGTTTCATGCACATCTCATTTTTGACACTTTTTGAAGCCTTTGATATTTTTCACACCATTTTCAGGCTCTTCATATTTTTCAACACCGCTTTATGACCCTCCTATTTTTCAGACCGTTTCATGCTCCTCATATATTTGACACCTTTTGAAGTACTTCATATTTTTCACACCTTTTCAGGCTCTTCATATTTTTCACACATTTTCAGGCTGTTCATGTTTTTGAACACGGCTTCATGCTCCTCCAATTTTTCAGACCGTTTCATGTTCCTCATATTTTTGACACCTTTTGAAGCTCTTCATATTTTTCACACCTTTTGAAGTTCTTCATATTTTTTACACCATTTTCAGGCTCTTCATGTTTTTGAACACCGCTTCATGCTCCGCCTATTTTTCAGACCGTTTCATGCTCCTCATATTTTTGACACCTTTTGAAGCTCTTCATATTTTTCACACCCTTTCAGGCTCTTAATGTTTTTCAACACAACTTCATGCTCCTCCTATTTTTCAGACGTTTTCATGCTCCTCATATTTTTGACACCTTTAGAAATTCTTCATTTCTTTCACACCTTTTCAGGCTCTTCATGTTTTGCCACACCGCTTCATGCTCCTCCTATTTTTCAGCCCGTTTCATGCTCCTCATGTATTTCACACCTTTTGAAGCTCTTCATATATTTCACACATTTTAAGGCTCTTCATTTTTTTCAACACCGCTTCATGCTCCTCCTATTTTTCAGACCGTTTCATGTTTCTCATATTTTTGACACCTTTTGAAGCTCTTCATATTTTTCACACCTTTTGAAGCTCTTCATATTTTTCATATTTTTGAAGCTCTTCATATTTTTCACACCTTTTCAGGCTTTTCATGTATTTGAACACCGGTTCATGCTCCTCCTATTTTTCAGACCGTTTCATGCTCCTCCTATTTTTCACTCCTTTTGAAGCTCTTCATAATTTTCACACCTTTTCAGTCTCTACATGTTTTTGAACACCGCTTCATGCTCCTCCTATTTCTCAGATCATTTCATGCTCCTCATGTATTTCACACCTTTTGAAGCTCTTCATATTTTGCACACATTTTCAGGCTTTTCATGTTTTTCACAACCACTTCATGCTCCTCATATTTTTCAGACAGTTTCATGCACATTTCATTTTTTACTCCTTTTGAAGCTCTTCATATTTTTCACACCATTTTCAGGCTCTTCATGTTTTTCAACACCACTTTATGATCCTCCTATTTTTCAGACCGTTTCATATTCCTCATATTTTTGACATTTTTTGAGGCTCTTCATATTTTTCACACCTTTTCAGGCTCTTCATGTTTTTGAACACCGTTTCATGCTCCTCCTATTTTTCAGACCGTTTCCTGCTCCTCATATTTTTGACAACTTTTGAAGGTCTTCATATATTTCACACCTTTTCAGGCTCTTCATATTTTTCAACACCACTTCATGCTCCTCCTATTTTTCAGACCGTTTCTTGCTCCTCATATTTTTGACAAATTTTGAAGCTCTTCATATTTTTCACACCTTTTCAGGCTCTTCATGTTCTTCAACACCGCTTCATGCTCCTCCAATATTTCAGATCATGTCATGTTTCTCATATTTTTCACACCTTTTGAGGCTCTTCATATTTTTTACACCTTTTCACGCTCTTCATATATTTCCACACCACTTCATGCTTCTCCTATTTTTCAGCCCGTTTCATGCTCCTCATGTATTTCACACCTTTTGAAGCTCTTCATATTTTTCACACCTTTTCACGCTCTTCATATTTTTCCACACCACTTCATGCTTCTCCTATTTTTCAACCCGTTTCATGCTCCTCATGTATTTCACACCTTTTGAAGCTCTTCATATTTTTCACAACTTTTGAAGCTCTTCATATTTTTCACACGTTTTCAGGCTCTCCATGTATTTCAACACCGCTTCATGCTCCTCCTATCTTTCAGACCATTTCATGCTTATCTCATTTTTGACACCTTTTGAAGCTCTTCATATATTTCACACCTTTTGAAGCTCTTCATAATTTTCACACGTTTTCAGGCTCTTCATGTTTTTCAACACGACTTCATGATCCTCCTATTTTTCATACCGTTCCTGCTCCTCATATTTTTGACACCTTTTGAAGTTCTTCCTATTTTTCACAACTCTTCATGCTCTTCATGTTTTTCGACACCGCTTCATGCTCCTCCTATTTTACAGCCTGTTTCATGCTCTTCATATTTTTGACACCTTTTGAAGCTCTTCATATTTTTCACACCTTTTCCCGCTCTTCATGTTTGTTAAAACCGTTTCTTGCTCCTCCTATTTTTCAGACCGTTTCATGCACATCTCATTTTTGACATCTTTTGAAGCTCTTGATATTTTTCACACCATTTTCAGGCTCTTCATGTTTTTCAACACCGCTTTATGATCCTCCTAATTTTCAGACCGTTTCATGCTCATCTCTTTTTGACACATTTTGAAGCTCTTCATATTTTTCACACCTTTTGAAGTTCTTCATATTTTTCACACCTTTTCAGGGTCTCCATGTTAATGAACACCGCTTCATGCTCCTCCTATTATTCAGACCGTTACATGCTCCTCATATTTTTGACACCTTTTGAAGCTCTTCATATTTTTCAGACCTTTTCCGGCTCTTCATGTTTTCATCACCGCTTCATGCTCCTACTATGTTTCAGACAGTTTCATGCTCCTCATATTTTTGACACCTTTTAAAGCTCTACATATTTTTCACACCTTTTCAGGCTCTTCATATTTTTCACACCTTTTCTGGCTCTTCATGTTTTTCACCACCGCTTCATGCTCCTACTATGTTTCAGACTGTTTCATGCTCCTCCTATTTTTGACACCTTTTGAAACTCTTCATATTTTTCACACCTTCTCAGGCTCTTCATGTTTTTGAACTCCGTTTCATGCTCCTCCTATTTTTCAGACCGTTTCATGCTCCTCATATTTTTGACATCTTTTGAAGCTCTTCATATTTTTCATACCTTTTCAGGCTCTCCATATTTTTGAACACCTCTTCATGCTCCTCCTGTTTTTGAGACCGTTTCATGCTGCTCATATTTTTGACACCTTTTGAAGCTCTTCATATTTTTCACACCTTTTCAGGCTCTTCATGTTTTTGAACACCGCTTTATGCTCTTCCTATTTTTCAGATCGTTTCATGCTCTTAATATTTTTCACACCTTTTGAAGCTCTTCATATTTTTCACACCTTTTCAGGCTCTTCATGTTATTAAACACCACTTCATGCTCCTTCTATTTTTCAGACCGTTTCATGCACCTCATATTTTTGACACCTTTTGAAGCTCTTCCTTTTTTTCACACCTTTTCATGCTCTTCGTGTTTTTCACATCGTTTCATGCTCCCCTATTTTTAAGTCCGTTCATGCTCCTCATATTTTTCACACCTTTTGAAGCTCTTTATATTTGTCACACCTTTTCAGGCTTTCATGTTTTTCTACACCGCTTCATGCTCCTCCAATTTTTCAGACCGTTTCATGCTCCTCATATTTTTGACACCTTTTGAAGCTCTTTACATATTTCACAACTTTTCAGGCTCTTCATATTTTTCAACACCGCTTCATGCTCCTCCTATTTTTCAGACCGTTTCATGCTCCTCATATACTTCTCACCTTTTGAAGCTCTTCCTATTTTTCACACCTTTTCAGGCTCTTCTTGTTTTTGAACACCGTTTTATGCTCCTCATATTTTACATACCGTTTCATGCTCTTCTTTTTTTGACATCTTTTGAAGCTCTTCATATATTTCACACCTTTTCATACTGTTCATGTTTTTCAACACCACTTCATGCTCCTCCTATTTTTCAGACCGTTTCATGCTCCTCATATTTTTGACTCGTTTTGAAGCTCTTCATATTTTCACAATTTTTTAAGCTCTTCATATTTTTCACACGTTTTCAGGTTCTTCATGTTTTTCAACACCGCTTCTTGCTCCTCCTATTTTTCAGACCGTTTCATGCTCCTCATATTTTTGACACGTTTTGAAGCTCGTCATATTTTTCACACCTTTTCAGGCTCTTCAGGTTTTTGAACACCGTTTCATGCTCCTCCGATTTTTCAGACCGTTTCATGCTACTCATTTTTTTGACACCTTTTGAAACTCTTGATATTTTTCACACCATTTCAGGCTATTCATGTTTTTGAACATCGCTTCATGCTCTTCCTATTTTTCAGACGGTTTCTAGCTCCTCATGTATTTCACACCTTTTGAAGCTCTTCGTATTTTTCACACTTTTTCAGGATCTTCATGTTTTGAACACCGCTTCATGCTCCTCCTATTTTTCAAACCGTTACTTGCTCCACATATTTTTGACACCTTTTGAAGCTCTTAATATTGTTCACACCTTTTCAGGCTCTTCATGTTTTTCAACACAGCTTCATGCTCCTCCTATTTTTCAGACCGTTTCATGCTCCTCATATTTTTGACACCTTTTGAAACTCTTTACATATTTCACACCTTTTCAGGCTCCTCATATTTTTCAGACCGTTTCATGCCCCTAATATTTTTCACACATTTTCAGGCTCTTCATGTTTTTGAACACCGCTTCATGCTCCTCCTATTTTGCAGACCGTTTCATGCTCCTCATATTTTTGACACATTTTGAAGCTCTTCATATTTTTCACACCTTTTCAGGCTCTTCATGCTTTTCAACACCACTTCATGCTCCTCCCATTTTTCAGACCGTTTCCTGCTCCTCATATTTTTGACAACTTTTGAAGGTCTTCATATATTTCACACCTTTTCAGGCTCTTCATATTTTTCAACACCACTTCATGCTCCTCCTATTTTTCAGACCGTTTCTTGCTCCTCATATTTTTGACAAATTTTGAAGCTCTTCATATTTTTCACACCTTTTCAGGCTCTTCATGTTCTTCAACACCGCTTCATGCTCCTCCAATATTTCAGATCATGTCATGTTTCTCATATTTTTCACACCTTTTGAGGCTCTTCATATTTTTTACACCTTTTCACGCTCTTCATATATTTCCACACCACTTCATGCTTCTCCTATTTTTCAGCCCGTTTCATGCTCCTCATGTATTTCACACCTTTTGAAGCTCTTCATATTTTTCACACCTTTTCACGCTCTTCATATTTTTCCACACCACTTCATGCTTCTCCTATTTTTCAACCCGTTTCATGCTCCTCATGTATTTCACACCTTTTGAAGCTCTTCATATTTTTCACAACTTTTGAAGCTCTTCATATTTTTCACACGTTTTCAGGCTCTCCATGTATTTCAACACCGCTTCATGCTCCTCCTATCTTTCAGACCATTTCATGCTTATCTCATTTTTGACACCTTTTGAAGCTCTTCATATATTTCACACCTTTTGAAGCTCTTCATAATTTTCACACGTTTTCAGGCTCTTCATGTTTTTCAACACGACTTCATGATCCTCCTATTTTTCATACCGTTCCTGCTCCTCATATTTTTGACACCTTTTGAAGTTCTTCCTATTTTTCACAACTCTTCATGCTCTTCATGTTTTTCGACACCGCTTCATGCTCCTCCTATTTTACAGCCTGTTTCATGCTCTTCATATTTTTGACACCTTTTGAAGCTCTTCATATTTTTCACACCTTTTCCCGCTCTTCATGTTTGTTAAAACCGTTTCTTGCTCCTCCTATTTTTCAGACCGTTTCATGCTCCTCATATTTTTGACATCTTTTGATACTCTTCATATTTTTCACTCCTTTTCAGATCTTCATGTTTTTCAACACCACTTCATGCTCCTTCTATATTTCAAACCGATTCTTGCTCCTCATATTTTTGACACGTTTTGAAGCTCTTCATATTCTTCACAGCTTTTCATGCTCTTCATGTTTTTCAACACCGCTTCATGCTCCTCCTATTTTTCAGACCGTTTCATGCTCCTCATATTTTTGACACCTTTTGAAGCTCTTCATATATTTCACACCTTTTCAGGTCTTCATGTTTTTCAATACCACTTCATGCTCCTCCTATTTTTCAGACCGTTTCATGCTCCTCTTATTTTTGACACCTTTTGAAGATCTCCATATTTCTCACACCTTTTCAGGCTCTTCATGTTTTTCAACACCGCTTCATGCTCCTCCTATTTTTCAGACCGTTTCATGCTCCTCATATTTTTGACACCTTTTGAAGCTCTTCATATATTTCACACTTTTTCAGGCTCATCATGTTTTTCAACACCACTTCATGCTCCTCCTATTTTTCAGGCCGTTTCATGCTCATCTCATTTTTGACACCTTTTGAAGCTATTCATATTTTTCACACCTTTAGAAGCTCTTCATATTTTTCACACGTTCTCAGGCTCTTCATGTTTTTCGACACCGCTTCATGCACCTCCTATTTTTCAGACCGTTTCATGCTCCTCATATTTTTCACACCTTTTGAAGCTCGTCATATTTTTCACACCTTTTTAGGCTCTTCACGTTTTTCAACACCACTTCATGCTCCTCCTATTTTTCAGACAGTTTCATGCTCCTAATATTTTTGACACCTTATGACGCTCTTCATATTTTTCACACCTTTTCAGACTCTTCATGCTTTACAAAACCACTTCATTCTCCTCCTATTTTTCAGACCGGTTCATGCTCCTCATATTTTTCACATCTTTTGATACTCTTCATATTTTTCACACCTTTTCAGGCTCTTCAGGTTTTTAAACATCACTTCTTGCTCCTCCTATTTTTCAGACCGTTTCATGCTCCTCATATTTTTGACACATTTTGAAGATCTTCATATTTCTCACACCTTTTCAGGCTCTTCATGTTTTTCAAAACCGCTTCATGCCCCTCCTATCTTTCAGACCATTTCATGCTCATCTCATTTTTGACATCTTTTGAAGCTCTTCATATATTTCACACCTTTTGAAGCTCTTCATAATTTTCACACGTTTTCAGGCTCTTCATGTTTTTCAACACGGCTTCATGATCCTCCTATTTTTCATACCGTTCATGCTCCTCATATATTTGACACCTTTTGAAGTTCTTCATATTTTTCACAACTCTTCATGCTCTTCATGTTTTTCGACACCGCTTCATGCTCCTCCTATTTTTCAGCCTGTTTCATGCTCCTCATATTTTTGACACCTTTTGAAGCTCTTCATATATTTCACACCTTTTCACGCTCTTCATGTTTGTTTAAACCGTTTCTTGCTTCTTCTATTTTCCAAACCTTTTCTTGCTCCTCATATTTTTGACACCTTATGAAGCTCTTCATATTTTTCACACCTTTTCAGACTCTTCATGTTTTTCAACACCACTTCATGCTCATCCTATTTTTCAGACCGATTCAACCTCCTCATATTTTTGACACCTTTTGAAGCTCTTCAAATTTTTCACACATTTTCAGGCTCTTCATGTTTTTCAACACCGCTTCATGCTCCTCCTATTTTTCAGACCTTTTTCTGCTCCTCATATTTTTGACGTCTTTTGAAGCTCTTCATATTTTTCACACCTTTTCAGGCTCTTCATGTTTTTGAACACCGCTTTATGCTCTTCCTATTTTTCAGATCGTTTCATGCTCTTAATATTTTTCACACCTTTTGAAGCTCTTCATATTTTTCACACCTTTTCAGGCTCTTCATGTTATTAAACACCACTTCATGCTCCTTCTATTTTTCAGACCGTTTCATGCACCTCATATTTTTGACACCTTTTGAAGCTCTTCCTTTTTTTCACACCTTTTCATGCTCTTCGTGTTTTTCACACCGTTTCATGCTCCCCTATTTTTAAGACCGTTCATGCTCCTCATATTTTTCACACCTTTTGAAGCTCTTTATATTTGTCACACCTTTTCAGGCTTTCATGTTTTTCTACACCGCTTCATGCTCCTCCAATTTTTCAGACCGTTTCATGCTCCTCATATTTTTGACACCTTTTGAAGCTCTTTACATATTTCACAACTTTTCAGGCTCTTCATATTTTTCAACACCGCTTCATGCTCCTCCTATTTTTCAGACCGTTTCATGCTCCTCATATACTTCTCACCTTTTGAAGCTCTTCCTATTTTTCACACCTTTTCAGGCTCTTCTTGTTTTTGAACACCGTTTTATGCTCCTCATATTTTACATACCGTTTCATGCTCTTCTTTTTTTGACATCTTTTGAAGCTCTTCATATATTTCACACCTTTTCATACTGTTCATGTTTTTCAACACCACTTCATGCTCCTCCTATTTTTCAGACCGTTTCATGCTCCTCATATTTTTGACTCGTTTTGAAGCTCTTCATATTTTCACAATTTTTTAAGCTCTTCATATTTTTCACACGTTTTCAGGTTCTTCATGTTTTTCAACACCGCTTCTTGCTCCTCCTATTTTTCAGACCGTTTCATGCTCCTCATATTTTTGACACGTTTTGAAGCTCGTCATATTTTTCACACCTTTTCAGGCTCTTCAGGTTTTTGAACACCGTTTCATGCTCCTCCGATTTTTCAGACCGTTTCATGCTACTCATTTTTTTGACACCTTTTGAAACTCTTGATATTTTTCACACCATTTCAGGCTATTCATGTTTTTGAACATCGCTTCATGCTCTTCCTATTTTTCAGACGGTTTCTAGCTCCTCATGTATTTCACACCTTTTGAAGCTCTTCGTATTTTTCACACTTTTTCAGGATCTTCATGTTTTGAACACCGCTTCATGCTCCTCCTATTTTTCAAACCGTTACTTGCTCCACATATTTTTGACACCTTTTGAAGCTCTTAATATTGTTCACACCTTTTCAGGCTCTTCATGTTTTTCAACACAGCTTCATGCTCCTCCTATTTTTCAGACCGTTTCATGCTCCTCATATTTTTGACACCTTTTGAAGCTCTTTACATATTTCACACCTTTTCAGGCTCCTGATATTTTTCAGACCGTTTCATGCCCCTAATATTTTTCACACATTTTCAGGCTCTTCATGTTTTTGAACACCGCTTCATGCTCCTCCTATTTTGCAGACCGTTTCATGCTCCTCATATTTTTGACACATTTTGAAGCTCTTCATATTTTTCACACCTTTTCAGGCTCTTCATGCTTTTCAACACCACTTCATGCTCCTCCCATTTTTCAGACCGTTTCCTGCTCCTCATATTTTTGACAACTTTTGAAGGTCTTCATATATTTCACACCTTTTCAGGCTCTTCATATTTTTCAACACCACTTCATGCTCCTCCTATTTTTCAGACCGTTTCTTGCTCCTCATATTTTTGACAAATTTTGAAGCTCTTCATATTTTTCACACCTTTTCAGGCTCTTCATGTTCTTCAACACCGCTTCATGCTCCTCCAATATTTCAGATCATGTCATGTTTCTCATATTTTTCACACCTTTTGAGGCTCTTCATATTTTTTACACCTTTTCACGCTCTTCATATATTTCCACACCACTTCATGCTTCTCCTATTTTTCAGCCCGTTTCATGCTCCTCATGTATTTCACACCTTTTGAAGCTCTTCATATTTTTCACACCTTTTCACGCTCTTCATATTTTTCCACACCACTTCATGCTTCTCCTATTTTTCAACCCGTTTCATGCTCCTCATGTATTTCACACCTTTTGAAGCTCTTCATATTTTTCACAACTTTTGAAGCTCTTCATATTTTTCACACGTTTTCAGGCTCTCCATGTATTTCAACACCGCTTCATGCTCCTCCTATCTTTCAGACCATTTCATGCTTATCTCATTTTTGACACCTTTTGAAGCTCTTCATATATTTCACACCTTTTGAAGCTCTTCATAATTTTCACACGTTTTCAGGCTCTTCATGTTTTTCAACACGACTTCATGATCCTCCTATTTTTCATACCGTTCCTGCTCCTCATATTTTTGACACCTTTTGAAGTTCTTCCTATTTTTCACAACTCTTCATGCTCTTCATGTTTTTCGACACCGCTTCATGCTCCTCCTATTTTACAGCCTGTTTCATGCTCTTCATATTTTTGACACCTTTTGAAGCTCTTCATATTTTTCACACCTTTTCCCGCTCTTCATGTTTGTTAAAACCGTTTCTTGCTCCTCCTATTTTTCAGACCGTTTCATGCTCCTCATATTTTTGACATCTTTTGATACTCTTCATATTTTTCACTCCTTTTCAGATCTTCATGTTTTTCAACACCACTTCATGCTCCTTCTATATTTCAAACCGATTCTTGCTCCTCATATTTTTGACACGTTTTGAAGCTCTTCATATTCTTCACAGCTTTTCATGCTCTTCATGTTTTTCAACACCGCTTCATGCTCCTCCTATTTTTCAGACCGTTTCATGCTCCTCATATTTTTGACACCTTTTGAAGCTCTTCATATATTTCACACCTTTTCAGGTCTTCATGTTTTTCAATACCACTTCATGCTCCTCCTATTTTTCAGACCGTTTCATGCTCCTCTTATTTTTGACACCTTTTGAAGATCTCCATATTTCTCACACCTTTTCAGGCTCTTCATGTTTTTCAACACCGCTTCATGCTCCTCCTATTTTTCAGACCGTTTCATGCTCCTCATATTTTTGACACCTTTTGAAGCTCTTCATATATTTCACACTTTTTCAGGCTCATCATGTTTTTCAACACCACTTCATGCTCCTCCTATTTTTCAGGCCGTTTCATGCTCATCTCATTTTTGACACCTTTTGAAGCTATTCATATTTTTCACACCTTTAGAAGCTCTTCATATTTTTCACACGTTCTCAGGCTCTTCATGTTTTTCGACACCGCTTCATGCACCTCCTATTTTTCAGACCGTTTCATGCTCCTCATATTTTTCACACCTTTTGAAGCTCGTCATATTTTTCACACCTTTTTAGGCTCTTCACGTTTTTCAACACCACTTCATGCTCCTCCTATTTTTCAGACAGTTTCATGCTCCTAATATTTTTGACACCTTATGACGCTCTTCATATTTTTCACACCTTTTCAGACTCTTCATGCTTTACAAAACCACTTCATTCTCCTCCTATTTTTCAGACCGGTTCATGCTCCTCATATTTTTCACATCTTTTGATACTCTTCATATTTTTCACACCTTTTCAGGCTCTTCAGGTATTTAAACATCACTTCTTGCTCCTCCTATTTTTCAGACCGTTTCATGCTCCTCATATTTTTGACACATTTTGAAGATCTTCATATTTCTCACACCTTTTCAGGCTCTTCATGTTTTTCAACACCGCTTCATGCCCCTCCTATCTTTCAGACCATTTCATGCTCATCTCATTTTTGACATCTTTTGAAGCTCTTCATATATTTCACACCTTTTGAAGCTCTTCATAATTTTCACACGTTTTCAGGCTCTTCATGTTTTTCAACACGGCTTCATGATCCTCCTATTTTTCATACCGTTCATGCTCCTCATATATTTGACACCTTTTGAAGTTCTTCATATTTTTCACAACTCTTCATGCTCTTCATGTTTTTCGACACCGCTTCATGCTCCTCCTATTTTTCAGCCTGTTTCATGCTCCTCATATTTTTGACACCTTTTGAAGCTCTTCATATATTTCACACCTTTTCACGCTCTTCATGTTTGTTTAAACCGTTTCTTGCTTCTTCTATTTTCCAAACCTTTTCTTGCTCCTCATATTTTTGACACCTTATGAAGCTCTTCATATTTTTCACACCTTTTCAGACTCTTCATGTTTTTCAACACCACTTCATGCTCATCCTATTTTTCAGACCGATTCAACCTCCTCATATTTTTGACACCTTTTGAAGCTCTTCAAATTTTTCACACATTTTCAGGCTCTTCATGTTTTTCAAAACCGCTTCATGCTCCTCCTATTTTTCAGACCTTTTTCTGCTCCTCATATTTTTGACGTCTTTTGAAGCTCTTCATATTTTTCACACCTTTTTTGGCTCTTCATGTTTTTCAACATCACTTCATGATCCTCCTATTTTTCAGACCGTTTCATGCTCCTCATATTTTTGACACCTTTTGAAGATCTCCATATTTCTCACACCTTTTCAGGCTCTTCATGTTTTTCAACACTGCTTCATGCTCCTCCTATCTTTCAGACAATATCATGCTCATCTCATTTTTTACTTCTTTTGAAGCTCTTCATATATTTGACACCTTTTGAAGCTCTTCATATTTTTCACAGCTTTTCAGTCTCTTCATGTTTTTCAACACCAATCCATGTTCCTCCTAATATTCAGACCGTTTCATGCTCATCTCATTTTTGACACATTTTGAAGCTCTTCATATTTTTCACACCTTTTGAAGCTCTTCATATTTTTCACACCTTTTCAGACTCTTCTTGTTTTTCAACACCGCTTCATGCTCCTCCTATTTTTCAGACCGTCTCATGCTCCTCATATTTTTCACACCTTTTGAAGCTCTTCATATTTTGCACACCTTTTCAGGCTCTTCATGTTTTTCAAGAACGCTTAATTCTCCTTCTATTTTTCAGACCGTTTCATGCTCCTCATATTTTTGACACCTTTTGAATCTCTTCATATACTTCACACTTTTTCAGGCTCTTCATGTTTTTCACCAACCCTTCATGCTCCTCCTATTTTTTAGGCCATTTCATGCTCATCTCTTTTTTGACACCTTTTGAAGCTCTTCATATTTTTCACACCTTTTTAGGCTCTTCACGTTTTTCAACACCACTTCATGCTCCTCCGATTTTTCAGACAGTTTCATGCTCCTAATATTTTTGACACCTTATGAAGCTCTTCATATTTTTCACACCTTTTCAGACTCTTCATGCTTTTCAAAACAGCTTCATGCTCCTCCTATTTTTCAGACCGGTTCATGCTCCTCATATATTTCACATCTTTTGATGCTCTTCATATTTTTCACACCTTTTCTGGCTCTTCATGTTTTTAAACATCACTTCTTGCTCCTTCTATTTTTCAGACCGTTTCATGCTCCTCATGTTTTTGACACATTTTGAAGATCTTCATATTTCTCACACATTTTCAGGCTCTTCATGTTTTTCAACACCGCTTCATGCCCCTCCTATCTTTCAGAACATTTCATGCTCATCTCATTTTTGACACCTCTTGAAGCTCTTCATATATTTAACACCTTTTGAAGCTCTTCATAATTTTCACACTTTTTCAGGCTCTTCATGTTTTTCAAAAAGATTTCATGCTCCTCCTGTTTTTCATACCGTTTTATGGTCCTCATGTATTTCACACCATTTGAAGCTCTTCATAATTTTCACAACTTTTCAGGCTCTTCATGTTTGTAAAAACCGTTTCTTGTTCCTCCTATTTTTCAGACCGTTTCATGCTCCTCATATTTTTGACACCTTATGAAGCTCTTCAAATTTTTCACTCCTTTTCAGATCTTCATGTTTTTCAACACCGTTTCATGCTCCTCCTATTTTTCAGACCATTTCATGCTCCTCATATTTTTGACACCTTATGAAGCTCTTCAAATTTTTCACTCCTTTTCAGATCTTCATGTTTTTCAACACCGTTTCATGCTCCTCCTATTTTTCAGACCGTTTCATGCTCCTCATATTTTTGACACCTTTTGAAGCTCTTCATATATTTCACACCTTTTCAGGCTCTTCATGTTTTTCAACACCACTTCATGCTCCTCATATTTTTCAGAGCGTTTCATGCTCCTCATATTTTTGACACCTTTTGAAGTTCCTCATATTTTTCACACCATTTCAGGCTCTTCGTGTTTTTGAACACCGTTTCATGCTCCTCCTATTTTTCAGACCGTTTCATGCTCCTCATATTTTTGACACCTTTTGAAGCTCTTCATATATTTCACACCTTTTCACGCTCTTCATGTTTGTTAAAACCGTTTCTTGCTTCTCCTATTTTTCAGACCGTTTCATGCTCCTCATATTTTTGACACCTTTTGAAGCTCTTCAAATTTTTCACACATTTTCAGGCTCTTCATGTTTTTCAACACCGCTTCATTCTCCTCCTATTTTTCAGAACTTTTCATGCTCCTCATATTTTTGACACCTTTTGAAGCTCTTCATATTTTTCACACCTTTTTTGGCTCTTCATATTTTTCAACATCAATTCATGATCCTCCTTATTTTCAGACCGTTTCATGCTCCTCATATTTTTGACACCTTTTGAAGATCTCCATATTTCTCACACCTTTTCAGGCTCTTCATGTTTTTCAACACCGCTTCATGCTCCTCCTATCTTTCAGACAATATCATGCTCATCTCATTTTTGACTTCTTTTGAAGCTCTTCATATAATTCTCACCTTTTGAAGCTCTTCATATTTTTCACAGCTTTTCAGTCTCTTCATGTTTTTCAACACCAATTCATGTTCCTCCTAATATTCAGACCGTTTCATGCTCATCTCATTTTTGACACATTTTGAAGCTCTTCATATTTTTCACACCTTTTGAAGCTCTTCATATTTTTCACACCTTTTCAGACTCTTCTTGTTTTTCAACACCGCTTCATGCTCCTCCTATTTTTCAGACCGTTTCATGCTCCTCATATTTTTGACACGTTTTGAATCTCTTCATATACTTCACACTTCTTCAGGCTCTTCATGTTTTTCACCAACACTTCATGCTCCTCCTATTTTTTAGGCCATTTCTTGCTCATCTCATTTTTGACACCGTTTGAAGCTCTTCATATTTATCACACCTTTTGAATCTCTTCATATTTTTCACACCTTTTGAAGCTGTTCATATTTTTCACACGTTTTCAGTCTCTTCATGTTTTCAACACCGCTTCATGCACCTCCTATTTTTCAGACCGTTTCATGCCCCTCATATTTTTGACACCTTTTGAAGCTCTTCATATATTTCACACCTTTTCAGGCTCTTCATGTTTTTCAACACCACTTCATGCTCCTCCTATTTTTCAGAGCGTTTCATGCTCCTCATATTTTTGACACCTTTTGAAGTTCCTCATATTTTTCACACCATTTCAGGCTCTTCGTGTTTTTGAACACCGTTTCATGCTCCTCCTATTTTTCAGACCGTTTCATGCTCCTCATATTTTTGACACCTTTTGATGCTCTTCATATATTTCACACCTTTTCACGCTCTTCATGTTTGTTAAAACCGTTTCTTGCTTCTCCTATTTTTCAGACCGTTTCATGCTCCTCATATTTTTGACACCTTTTGAAGCTCTTCAAATTTTTCACACATTTTCAGGCTCTTCATGTTTTTCAACACCGCTTCATTCTCCTCCTATT
The DNA here is from genome assembly GCF_033118175.1 of Dama dama. NCBI lineage: Eukaryota > Metazoa > Chordata > Mammalia > Artiodactyla > Cervidae > Dama > Dama dama. Next base: position 752,682 of record NC_083714.1, on the reverse strand, counting down.
TTTCAGAACTTTTCATGCTCCTCATATTTTTGACACCTTTTGAAGCTCTTCATATTTTTCACACCTTTTTTGGCTCTTCATATTTTTCAACATCACTTCATGATCCTCCTTATTTTCAGACCGTTTCATGCTCCTCATATTTTTGACACCTTTTGAAGATCTCCATATTTCTCACACCTTTTCAGGCTCTTCATGTTTTTCAACACCGCTTCATGCTCCTCCTATCTTTCAGACAATATCATGCTCATCTCATTTTTGACTTCTTTTGAAGCTCTTCATATAATCCTCACCTTTTGAAGCTCTTCATATTTTTCACAGCTTTTCAGTCTCTTCATGTTTTTCAACACCAATTCATGTTCCTCCTAATATTCAGACCGTTTCATGCTCATCTCATTTTTGACACATTTTGAAGCTCTTCATATTTTTCACACCTTTTAAGCTCTTCATATTTTTCACACCTTTTCAGACTCTTCTTGTTTTTCAACACCGCTTCATGCTCCTCCTATTTTTCAGACCGTTTCATGCTCCTCATATTTTTGACACGTTTTGAATCTCTTCATATACTTCACACTTCTTCAGGCTCTTCATGTTTTTCACCAACACTTCATGCTCCACCTATTTTTTAGGCCATTTCTTGCTCATCTCATTTTTGACACCGTTTGAAGCTCTTCATATTTATCACACCTTTTGAATCTCTTCATATTTTTCACACCTTTTGAAGCTGTTCATATTTTTCACACGTTTTCAGTCTCTTCATGTTTTCAACACCGCTTCATGCACCTCCTATTTTTCAGACCGTTTCATGCCCCTCATATTTTTCACACCTTTTGAAGATCTTCATATATTTCACACCTTTTCAGGCTCTTCATGTTTTTGAACAAAACTTCAATCTTCTCCTATTTTTCAGAGGGTTTAATGCTCCTCATGTACTTCACACATTTTGAAGGTCTTCATATATTTCACACCTTTTCAGGCTCTTCATGTTTTTCAACACCGCTTCATGCTCCTCCTCTTTTTTGGACCATTCATTCTCCTCATAATTTTGAAACATTTTGAAGCTCTTCTTATTTTTCACACCTTTTCAGGCTCTTCATGGTTTTCAAGACCGCTTCATGCTCCTGCTATTTTCTAGACCGTTCATGCTCCTCATATTTTTGATACCTTTTGAAGCTCTTCATATTTTTCACAACTTTTCAGGCTCTTCATGTTTTTCAACCACGCTTCATGCTCCTCCTATTTTTCATACCGTTTCATGCTCCTCATATTTTTGACACCTTTTGAAGCTCTTCATATATTTCACACTTTTTCAGGCTCATCATGTTTTTCAACACCACTTCATGCTCCTCCTATTTTTCAGGCCGCTTCATGCTCATCTCATATTTGACACCTTTTGAAGCTCTTCATATTTTTCACACCTTTAGAAGCTCTTCATATTTTTCACACGTTTTCAGGCTCTTCATGTTTTTCAACACCACTTCATGCACCTCCTTTTTTTCAGACCGTTTCATGCTCATCTCATTTTTGACACGTTTTGAAGGTCTTCCTATTTTTCACAACTCTTCATGCTCTTCATGTTTTTCGACACCGCTTCATGCTCCTCCTGTTTTTCAGCCTGTTTCATGCTCCTCATATTTTTGACACCTTTTGAAGCTCTTCATATTTTTCACACCTTTTCATGCTCTTCATGATTATCAACAACATCTCATGCTCCTCCTATTTTTTTGACCGTTTCATGCTCCTCATATTTTTGACACCTTTTTAAGCTCTTCATGTTTTTCATACCCTTTCATGGTCTTCATATATTTCAAAACCGTTTCATGCTTCTTCTAATTTTCATACCGTTTCATGCTCCTCATAATTTTGACGCCTTTTGCAGCTCTTCTTATTCTTCACAACTTTTCAGGCTCTTCATGATTTTCAACACCTTTTCAGGCTCCTCCTAATTTTCATACCGTTTCGTGCACCTCATATTTTTTACACCTTTTGACGCTCTATATATTATTCAGACCTTTCCATGCTCTTCATGTTTTTGAACACCGCTTCATGCTCCTCCTTTTTTTTCAGATCGTTTCATGCTCCTCATTTTTTGACACCTTTTGAAGCTCTTCATATATTTCACACCTTCAGGCTCTTCATGTTTTTCAACACCACTTCATGCTCCTCCTATTTTTCAGACCTTTTCATGCTCCTCATATGTTTCACACCTTTTCAAGCTCTTCATGTTTTTCAACACCGTTTCATGCTCCTCCTATTTTTCAGACCGTTTCTGGCTCCTCATATTTTGACACCTTTTGAAGCTCTTCATATTTTTCACACCTTTCCATGCTCTTCATATTTTTCAAAACCGTTTCATGCTCCTCCTATGTTTCAGACCGTTTCAGGCTCCTCATATTTTTCAGATCGTTTTATGGTCCTCATATTTTTTACACCTTTTGAAACTCTTCATATTTTTCACTCTTTTTCAGGCTCCTCATGTGTTTCAACACCGTTTCTTGCTCCTCATATTTTTGACACCTTTTTAAGCTCTTCATATTTTTAACACCTTTTCATGCTCTTCAGGTTTATCATCAACGTCTCATGCTCCTCCTATTTTTTGACCCTTTCATGCTCCTCATATTTTTGACAACTTTTTAAGCTCTTCATGTTTTTCACACCCTTTCATGGTCTTCATATTTTTCAACACCGTTTCATGCTTCTTCTAATTTTCAGACCGTTTCATGCTCCTCATAATTTTGACGCCTTTTGCAGCTCTTCTTATTCTTCACACCTTTTCAGGCTCTTCATGATTTTCAACACCTTTGCAGGCTCCTCCTATTTTTCAGACCGTTTCGTGCTCCTCATATTTTTTACACCTTTTGACGCTCTTTATATTATTCACACCTTTCCATGATCTTCATGTTTTTCAACACTGCTTCATGCTCCTCCTATTTTTCAAACCGTTTACTGCTCCTCATATTTTGACACCTTTTGAAGCTCTTCATATTTTTCACACCTTTTCAGGCTCTTCATGTTTTTGAACACCGTTTCATGCTCCTCCTATTTTTCAGACCGTTTCAGGCTCCTCATATTTTTCAGATCGTTTTATGGTCCTCATATTTTTGACACCTTTTGAAGCTCTTCATATTTTTCACACCTTTTCAGGCTCTTCATGTGTTTCAACACCGTTTCTTGCTCCTCATATTTTTGACACCTTTTTAAGCTCTTCATATTTTTAACACCTTTTCATGCTCTTCAGGTTTATCATCAACGTCTCATGCTCCTCCTATTTTTTGACCGTTTCAAGCTCCTCATATTTTTGACACCTTTTTAAGCTCTTCATGTTTTTCACACCCTTTCATGGTCTTCATATTTTTCAACACCGTTTCATGCTTCTTCTAATTTTCAGACCGTTTCATGCTCCTCATAATTTTGACGCCTTTTGCAGCTCTTCTTATTCTTCACACCTTTTCAGGCTCTTCATGATTTTCAACACCTTTGCAGGCTCCTCCTATTTTTCAGACCGTTTCGTGCTCCTCATATTTTTTACACCTTTTGACGCTCTTTATATTATACACACCTTTCCATGATCTTCATGTTTTTCAACACTGTTTCATGCTCCTCCTATTTTTCAAACCGTTTACTGCTCCTCATATTTTGACACCTTTTGAAGCTTCATATATTTCACACCGTTTCTGGCTCTTCATGTTTTTCTATACCGCTTCATTCTCCTCCTAATTTTAAGACGGTTTCATGCTCTTCATAATTTTGGCACCTTTTAAAGCTCTTCATATTTTCCACACGTTTTCAGGCTCTTCATGTTTTTCAACACCGCTTCATGCTCCTCCTATTTTTCAGACCGTTTCATGCTCCTCATATTTTTCACACCTTTTAAAGCTCTTCATATTTTTCACACCTTTTCAGGCTCTTCACGTTTTTCAACACCGCTTCATGTTCCTTCTATTTTTCAGACCGTTTCATGCATCTCATATTTTTGACTCCTTTTAAGTTCTTCATATATTTCACACATTTTCAGGCTCTTCATGTTTTTCAACACCGTTTCATGCTCCTCCTATTTATCAGACCATTTCATGCTCCTCCTATTTTTCAGACAGTTTCATGCTCTTCATATTTTTGACACCTTTTGAAGCTCTTCATATATTTCACACCTTTTCAGGCTGTTCATGTTTTTGAACACCGTTTCATGCTCCTCATATTTTTCAGACCATATCATGCTCTTCATATTTTTGACACCTTTTGAAGCTCTTCATATTTTTCACACCTTTTCAGGCTCTTCATGTTTTTCAACGCCGCTTCATGCTCCTCCTATTTTTCAGACCGTTTCATGCTCTTCATATTTTTGACACCTTTTGAAACTCTTCATATATTTCACACCTTTTCAGACTCTTCATGTTTTTGAACACAGTTTCATGCTCCTCCTATTTTTTTGACCGTTTCTCACTCTTCATAATTTTGCCTACTTTTGAAGCTCTTCATATTTTTCACACTTTTTCAGGCTCTTCATGGTTTTCTACACCGCTTCATGCTCCTCTTATTTTTCAGCCCGTTTCATGCTCCTCATATTTTCCACACCTTTTGAAGCTCTTCATATTTTTCAAACCTTTTCAGGCTTTCATGTTTTTCAGCACCAGTTCATGCTCCTCCTATTTTTCAGACCGTTTCATGCTCCACATATTCTTGACACCTTTTGAAGCTCTTCATATTTTGCACACCTTTTCAGGCTCTTCATGTTTTTGAACACCTCTTCATGCTCCTCCTATATTTCAGACCGTTTCATGCTCCTCCTATTTTTCAGACTGTGTCATGCACGTCTTATTATTGACACCTTTTGAAGCTCTTCATATTTTTCACACCTTTTCAGGCTCTTCATGTTTTTGAACACCGCTTCATGCTCTTCCTATTTTTCAGACCGTTTCATGCTCCTCATATTTTTCCCACCTTTTGATGCCGTTCTATTTCTCACACCTTTTCAGGCTCTTCATGTTTTTCAACACCACTTCATGCTCCTCCTATTTTTCAGACCGTTTCAGGCTCCTCATATTTTTCACACCTTTTGAATCCGTTCTATTTCTCACACCTTTTCAGGCTCTTCATGTTTTTCACACCGTTTCATGATCCTCCTATTTTTCATACCGTTTCATGCTCCTCATATTTTTGACACCTTTTGAAGCTCTTCATATTTGTCACCCCTTTTCAGGCTCTTCATTTTTTTTGAACACCTCTTTATCCTCCTCCTATTTTTCAGACCGTTCCATGCTCTTCATATTTTTCAAACCTTTTGAAGCTCTTCATATTTTTCACACCTTTTCAGGCTCTTCATGTTTTTAAACACCGCTTCATGCTCTTCCTATTTTTCAGACCGTTTCATGCTCCTCATATTTTTCACACCTTTTGAAGCCGTTCTATTTCTTACACCTTTTCAGGCTCTTCATGTTTTTCAACACCACTTCATGCTCCTCCTATTTTTCAGACCGTTTCAGGCTCCTCATATTTTTCACACCTTTTGAAGCCGTTCTATTTCTCACACCTTTTCAGGCTCTTCATGTTTTTCACACCGTTTCATGCTCCTCATACTTTTGACACGTTTTGGGGCTCTGATATTTTTCACACCATTCCAGGCTCTTCATATTTTTGACACCTTTTGAAGCTCTTCATATATTTCACACCTTTTCAGGCTGTTCATGTTTTTGAACACCGTTTCATGCTCCTCATATTTTTCAGACCATATCATGCTCTTCATATTTTTGACACCTTTTGAAGCTCTTCATATTTTTCACACCTTTTCAGGCTCTTCATGTTTTTCAACGCCGCTTCATGCTCCTCCTATTTTTCAGACCGTTTCATGCTCTTCATATTTTTGACACCTTTTGAAACTCTTCATATATTTCACACCTTTTCAGACTCTTCATGTTTTTGAACACAGTTTCATGCTCCTCCTATTTTTTTGACCGTTTCTTACTCTTCATAATTTTGCCTACTTTTGAAGCTCTTCATATTTTTCACACTTTTTCAGGCTCTTCATGGTTTTCTACACCGCTTCATGCTCCTCTTATTTTTCAGCCCGTTTCATGCTCCTCATATTTTTCACACCTTTTGAAGCTCTTCATATTTTTCAAACCTTTTCAGGCTTTCATGTTTTTCAGCACCAGTTCATGCTCCTCCTATTTTTCAGACCGTTTCATGCTCCACATATTCTTGACACCTTTTGAAGCTCTTCATATTTTGCACACCTTTTCAGGCTCTTCATGTTTTTGAACACCGCTTCATGCTCCTCCTATATTTCAGACCGTTTCATGCTCCTCCTATTTTTCAGACTGTGTCATGCACGTCTTATTATTGACACCTTTTGAAGCTCTTCATATTTTTCACACCTTTTCAGGCTCTTCATGTTTTTGAACACCGCTTCATGCTCTTCCTATTTTTCAGACCGTTTCATGCTCCTCATATTTTTCCCACCTTTTGATGCCGTTCTATTTCTCACACCTTTTCAGGCTCTTCATGTTTTTCAACACCACTTCATGCTCCTCCTATTTTTCAGACCGTTTCAGGCTCCTCATATTTTTCACACCTTTTGAAGCCGTTCTATTTCTCACACCTTTTCAGGCTCTTCATGTTTTTAACACCGTTTCATGATCTTCCTATTTTTCATACCGTTTCATGCTCCTCATATTTTTGACACCTTTTGAAGCTCTTCATATTTGTCACCCCTTTTCAGGCTCTTCATTTTTTTGAACACCTCTTTATCCTCCTCCTATTTTTCAGACCGTTCCATGCTCTTCATATATTTCAAACCTTTTGAAGCTCTTCATATTTTTCACACCTTTTCAGGCTCTTCATGTTTTTAAACACCGCTTCATGCTCTTCCTATTTTTCAGACCGTTTCATGCTCCTCATATTTTTCACACCTTTTGAAGCCGTTCTATTTCTTACACCTTTTCAGGCTCTTCATGTTTTTCAACACCACTTCATGCTCCTCCTATTTTTCAGACCGTTTCAGGCTCCGCATATTTTTCACACCTTTTGAAGCCGTTCTATTTCTCACACCTTTTCAGGCTCTTCATGTTTTTCACACCGTTTCATGCTCCTCATACTTTTGACACGTTTTGGGGCTCTCATATTTTTCACACCATTCCAGGCTCTTCATATTTTTGAACACCGCTTCATGCCCCTCCTATCTTTCAGACCATTTCATGCTCATCTCATTTTTGACACCTTTTGAAGCTCTTCATATATTTCACACCTTTTGAAGCTCTTCATAATTTTCACACGTTTTCAGGCTCTTCATGTTTTTCAACAAGATTTCATGCTCCTCCGGTTTCTCAGACCATTTCAAGGTCCTCATGTATTTCACACCATTTGAAGCTCTTCATATTTTTCACACCTTTTCAGACTCTTCATGTTTTTCAACACCGCTTCATGCCCCTCCTATCTTTCAGACCATTTCATGCTCATCTCATTTTTGACACCTTTTGAAGCTCTTCATATATTTCACAGCTTTTGAAGCTCTTCATAATTTTCACACGTTTTCAGGCTCTTCATGTTTTTCAACACGGCTTCATGATCCTCCTATTTTTCATACCGTTCATGCTCCTCATATTTTTGACACCTTTTGAAGTTCTTCCTATTTTTCACAACTCTTCATGCTCTTCATGTTTTTCGACACCGCTTCATGCTCCTCCTATTTTACAGCCTGTTTCAGGCTCCTCATATTTTTGACACCTTTTGAAGCTCTTCATATATTTCACACCTTTTGAAGCTCTTCATATTTTTCATACCTTTTCAGGCTCTCCATATTTTTGAACACCGCTTCATGCTCCTCCTATTTTTGAGACCGTTTCATGCTCCTCATATTTTTGACACCTTTTGAAGCTCTTCATATTTGTCACACCTTTTCAGGCTCTTCATGTTTTTGAACACCGCTTCATGCTCCTCCTATTTTTGAGACTGTTTCATGCTCCTCATATTTTTGACACCTTTTGAAGCTCTTCATATTTGTCACACCTTTTCAGGCTCTTCATGTTTTTGAACACCGCTTTATCCTCCTCCTATTTTTCAGACCGTTCCATGTTCTTCATATTTTTCAAACCTTTTGAAGCTCTTCATATTTTTCACACCTTTTCCCGCTCTTCATGTTTGTTAAAACCGTTTCTTCCTCCTCCTATTTTTCAGACCGATTCATGCTCCTCATATTTTTGACAGGTTTTGAAGCTCTTCATATTCTTCACAGCTTTTCATGCTCTTCATGTTTTTCAACACCGCTTCATGCTCCTCCTATTTTTCAGACCGTTTCATGCTCCTCATATTTTTGACACCTTTTGAAGCTCTTCATATATTTCACACCTTTTCAGGTTCTTCATGTTTTTCAGCACCAGTTCATGCTCCTCCTATTTTTCAGACCGTTTCATGCTCATCTCATTTTTTACACCTTTTGAAGCTCTTCATATTTTGCACACCTTTTCAGGCTCTTCATGTTTTTCAGCTCCACTTCATGTTCCTCCTATTTTTCAGACCGTTTCTTGCTCCTCATATTTTTGACACTTTTTGAAGCTCTTCTTATTTTTCACACCTTTTCTGGCTCTTCATGTTTTTGAACACAGCTTCATGCTCCTCCTATTTTTCAGACCGTTTCATTCTCCTCATGTTTTTGACACCTGTTGAAGCTCTTCACATTTTTCACACCTTTTCAGGCTCTTCACGATTTTCAACATCGCTTCATGATCCTCCTATTTTTCAGACCGTTTCATACTCTTCCTATTTTTGAGACTGTTTCAGGCTCCTCATATTTTTGACAGGTTTTGAATCTCTTCATATTTTGCACACCTTTTGAAGCTCTTCATATTTTTCACACCTTTTCAGGCTAATTATGATTTTCAACACAGCTTAATGCTCCTCCTATTTTTCAGACCGTTTCATGCTCATCTCATTTTTGACACCTTTTGAAGCTCTTCATATTTTTCACATTTTTGAAGCTCTTCATATTTTTCACACCTTTTCAGGCTCGTTATGATTTTCAACACAGCTTAATGCTCCTCCTATTTTTCAGACCGTTTCATGCTCATCTCAATTTGACACCTTTTGAAGCTCTTCATATTTTTCACACCTTTTGAAGCTCTTCATATTTTTCACACATTTTCAGGCTCTTCATGTTTTTCAACACCGCTTCTTGCTCCTCCTATTTTTCCGACCGTTTCATGCTCCTCATATTTTTGACACGTTTTGAAGCTCTTCATATTTTTCACACCTTTTCAGGCTCTTCATGTTTTTCAACACCGGTTCATGCTCCTTCTATTTTTCAGAAAGTTTCTTGCTCCTCATATTTTTGAAACCTTTTGAAGCTCTTCATATTTTTCTCACATTTTCAGGTTCCTACTGTTTTTCAACACCATTTCATGCTCCTCTTATTTTTCAGACCGTTTCATGCTCCTCCTATTTTTCAGACCGTTTCATGATCCTCATATATTTGAAACCTTTTGAAGCTCTTCATATTTTTCACACCTTTTCAAGCTCTTCAAGATTTTCAACAACGCTTCATGCTCCTGCTTTTTTTCAGACCGTTTCGTGCTCCTCATATATTTGACAGCTTTTGAAGCTCTTCATATTTTTCACACCTTTTCAGGCTCTTCATGTTTTTGAACATCACTTCATGCTCTTCCTTTTTTTCAGACCATTTCTTTCCCCTCATATATTTGACACATTTTGAAGCTGTTCATACTTTTCACAACTTGTCAGGCTCTTCATGTTTTTGAACACCGCTTCATGCTCCTCCTATTTTTCAGACCGTTTCATGCTCGTCATATTTTTCACACCTTTTAAAGCTCTTCATATTTTTCACACCTTTTCAGGCTCTTCATGTTTTTCAACACCACTTCATGCTCCTCCTATCTTTCAGACCATTTCATGCTCATCTCATTTTTGACACCTTTTGAAGCTCTTCATATATTTCACACCTTTTGAAGCTCTTCATAATTTTCACACGTTTTCAGGCTCTTCATGTTTTTCAACAAGATTTCATGCTCCTCCTGTTTTTCAGACCGTTTCAAGCTCCTCATGGATTTCACACCATTTGAAGCTCTTCATATTTTTCACACCTTTTCAGGCTCTTCATGTTTTTCAACACTGCTTCATGCTCCTCCTATCTTTCAGACCATTTCATGCTCATCTCATTTTTGACACCTTTTGAAGCTCTTCATATATTTCACACCTTTTGAAGCTCTTCATAATTTTCACACGTTTTCAGGCTCTTCATGTTTTTCAACACGGCTTCATGATCCTCCTATTTTTCATACCGTTCATGCTCCTCATATTTTTGACACCTTTTGAAGTTCTTCCTATTTTTCACAACTCTTCATGCTCTTCATGTTTTTCGACACCGCTTCATGCTCCTCCTATTTTACAGCCTGTTTCATGCTCCTCATATTTTTGAAACCTTTTGAAGCTCTTCATATTTTTCACACCTTTTCCCGCTCTTCATGTTTGTTAAACCCGTTTCTTGCTCCTCCTATTTTTCAGACCGTTTCATGCTCCTCATATTTTTGACACCTTATGAAGCTCTTCATATTTTTCACTCCTTTTCAGATCTTCATGTTTTTCAACACCACCTCATGCTCCTTCTATTTTTCAGACCGATTCATGCTCCTCATATTTTTGACACGTTTTGAAGCTCTTCATATTCTTCACAGCTTTTGATGCTCTTCATGTTTTTCAACACCTTTTCATGCTCCTGATATATTTCAGACAGTTTCATGCTCCTCATATTTTGACACATTTAGAAGCTCTTCATATTTTTCACACCATTCAGGGTCTTCATGTCTTTCAACACCGCTTCATGCTCCTCGTATTTTTCATACCGTTTCATGCTCCTCATATTTTTGACACCTTGTGAAGCTTGTCTTATTTTCACAGCTTTTCAGGAACTTCATGTTTTTCAACACTGCTTCATGCTCCTCCCATTTTTCAGACCGTTTCATGCTCCTCCTATTTTTCAGACCGTTTCATGCTCCTCATATTTTTGACACCTTTTGAAGCTTGTCTTATTTTCACAGCTTTTCAGGAACTTCATGTTTTTCAACACCGCTTCATGCTCCTCCCATTTTTCAGACCGATTCATGCTCCTCCTATTTTTCAGACCGTTTCATGCTCCTCATGTATTTCCAACCTTTTGAAGCTCTTCATATTTTTCACACCTTTTCAGGCTCTTCATGTTTTTGAACACCGCTTCATGCTCCTCCTATTTTTCAGACCGTTTCATGCTCCTCATAATTTTCACACCTTTTGAAGCTCTTCATATTTTTCACACCTTTTCCGGTTCTTCATGTTTCTGAACACAGCTTCATGCTCCTCCTATTTTTCAACTGTTTCATGCTCCTCATAATTTTGACATCTTTTGAAGTGCTTCATATTTTTCACACCTTTTCAGGCTCTTCATGTTTTTCAACACTGCATCATGCTCTTCCTATTCTTCAGAACTTTTCATGCTCCTCAAATTTTTGACACCTTCTGAAGCTCTTCATATTTTTCACACCTTTTCAGACTCTTCATGTTTTTCAACACCGCTTCATGCTCCTCCTATTTTTCAGACCGTTTCATGCTCCTCCTATTTTTCAGACCGTTTTATGCTTTTCATATTTTTCACAACTTTTGAAGCTCTTCATATTTTTCACACCTTTTAAACTCTTCATGTTTTTGAACACCGCTTCACACTCCTCCTATTTTTCATACCGTTTCATGCTCCTCAAATTTTTGACAGCTTTTGAAGCTCTTCATATACTTTCCACCTTTTCAGGCTCTTCATTTTTGTGGACTCCGCTTCATGCCCCTCCTATCTTTCAGACCATTTCATGCTCATCTCATTTTTGACACCTTTTGAAGCTCTTCATATATTTCACAGCTTTTGAAGCTCTTCATAATTTTCACACGTTTTCAGGCTCTTCATGTTTTTCAACACGGCTTCATGATCCTCCTATTTTTCATACCGTTCATGCTCCTCATATTTTTGACACCTTTTGAAGTTCTTCCTATTTTTCACAACTCTTCATGCTCTTCATGTTTTTCGACACCGCTTCATGCTCCTCCTATTTTACAGCCTGTTTCAGGCTCCTCATATTTTTGACACCTTTTGAAGCTCTTCATATATTTCACACCTTTTGAAGCTCTTCATATTTTTCATACCTTTTCAGGCTCTCCATATTTTTGAACACCGCTTCATGCTCCTCCTATTTTTGAGACCGTTTCATGCTCCTCATATTTTTGACACCTTTTGAAGCTCTTCATATTTGTCACACCTTTTCAGGCTCTTCATGTTTTTGAACACCGCTTCATGCTCCTCCTATTTTTGAGACTGTTTCATGCTCCTCATATTTTTGACACCTTTTGAAGCTCTTCATATTTGTCACACCTTTTCAGGCTCTTCATGTTTTTGAACACCGCTTTATCCTCCTCCTATTTTTCAGACCGTTCCATGTTCTTCATATTTTTCAAACCTTTTGAAGCTCTTCATATTTTTCACACCTTTTCCCGCTCTTCATGTTTGTTAAAACCGTTTCTTCCTCCTCCTATTTTTCAGACCGATTCATGCTCCTCATATTTTTGACAGGTTTTGAAGCTCTTCATATTCTTCACAGCTTTTCATGCTCTTCATGTTTTTCAACACCGCTTCATGCTCCTCCTATTTTTCAGACCGTTTCATGCTCCTCATATTTTTGACACCTTTTGAAGCTCTTCATATATTTCACACCTTTTCAGGTTCTTCATGTTTTTCAGCACCAGTTCATGCTCCTCCTATTTTTCAGACCGTTTCATGCTCATCTCATTTTTTACACCTTTTGAAGCTCTTCATATTTTGCACACCTTTTCAGGCTCTTCATGTTTTTCAGCTCCACTTCATGTTCCTCCTATTTTTCAGACCGTTTCTTGCTCCTCATATTTTTGACACTTTTTGAAGCTCTTCTTATTTTTCACACCTTTTCTGGCTCTTCATGTTTTTGAACACAGCTTCATGCTCCTCCTATTTTTCAGACCGTTTCATTCTCCTCATGTTTTTGACACCTGTTGAAGCTCTTCACATTTTTCACACCTTTTCAGGCTCTTCACGATTTTCAACATCGCTTCATGATCCTCCTATTTTTCAGACCGTTTCATACTCTTCCTATTTTTGAGACTGTTTCAGGCTCCTCATATTTTTGACAGGTTTTGAATCTCTTCATATTTTGCACACCTTTTGAAGCTCTTCATATTTTTCACACCTTTTCAGGCTAATTATGATTTTCAACACAGCTTAATGCTCCTCCTATTTTTCAGACCGTTTCATGCTCATCTCATTTTTGACACCTTTTGAAGCTCTTCATATTTTTCACATTTTTGAAGCTCTTCATATTTTTCACACCTTTTCAGGCTCGTTATGATTTTCAACACAGCTTAATGCTCCTCCTATTTTTCAGACCGTTTCATGCTCATCTCAATTTGACACCTTTTGAAGCTCTTCATATTTTTCACACCTTTTGAAGCTCTTCATATTTTTCACACATTTTCAGGCTCTTCATGTTTTTCAACACCGCTTCTTGCTCCTCCTATTTTTCCGACCGTTTCATGCTCCTCATATTTTTGACACGTTTTGAAGCTCTTCATATTTTTCACACCTTTTCAGGCTCTTCATGTTTTTCAACACCGGTTCATGCTCCTTCTATTTTTCAGAAAGTTTCTTGCTCCTCATATTTTTGAAACCTTTTGAAGCTCTTCATATTTTTCTCACATTTTCAGGTTCCTACTGTTTTTCAACACCATTTCATGCTCCTCTTATTTTTCAGACCGTTTCATGCTCCTCCTATTTTTCAGACCGTTTCATGATCCTCATATATTTGAAACCTTTTGAAGCTCTTCATATTTTTCACACCTTTTCAAGCTCTTCAAGATTTTCAACAACGCTTCATGCTCCTGCTTTTTTTCAGACCGTTTCGTGCTCCTCATATATTTGACAGCTTTTGAAGCTCTTCATATTTTTCACACCTTTTCAGGCTCTTCATGTTTTTGAACATCACTTCATGCTCTTCCTTTTTTTCAGACCATTTCTTTCCCCTCATATATTTGACACATTTTGAAGCTGTTCATACTTTTCACAACTTGTCAGGCTCTTCATGTTTTTGAACACCGCTTCATGCTCCTCCTATTTTTCAGACCGTTTCATGCTCGTCATATTTTTCACACCTTTTAAAGCTCTTCATATTTTTCACACCTTTTCAGGCTCTTCATGTTTTTCAACACCACTTCATGCTCCTCCTATCTTTCAGACCATTTCATGCTCATCTCATTTTTGACACCTTTTGAAGCTCTTCATATATTTCACACCTTTTGAAGCTCTTCATAATTTTCACACGTTTTCAGGCTCTTCATGTTTTTCAACAAGATTTCATGCTCCTCCTGTTTTTCAGACCGTTTCAAGCTCCTCATGGATTTCACACCATTTGAAGCTCTTCATATTTTTCACACCTTTTCAGGCTCTTCATGTTTTTCAACACTGCTTCATGCTCCTCCTATCTTTCAGACCATTTCATGCTCATCTCATTTTTGACACCTTTTGAAGCTCTTCATATATTTCACACCTTTTGAAGCTCTTCATAATTTTCACACGTTTTCAGGCTCTTCATGTTTTTCAACACGGCTTCATGATCCTCCTATTTTTCATACCGTTCATGCTCCTCATATTTTTGACACCTTTTGAAGTTCTTCCTATTTTTCACAACTCTTCATGCTCTTCATGTTTTTCGACACCGCTTCATGCTCCTCCTATTTTACAGCCTGTTTCATGCTCCTCATATTTTTGAAACCTTTTGAAGCTCTTCATATTTTTCACACCTTTTCCCGCTCTTCATGTTTGTTAAACCCGTTTCTTGCTCCTCCTATTTTTCAGACCGTTTCATGCTCCTCATATTTTTGACACCTTATGAAGCTCTTCATATTTTTCACTCCTTTTCAGATCTTCATGTTTTTCAACACCACCTCATGCTCCTTCTATTTTTCAGACCGATTCATGCTCCTCATATTTTTGACACGTTTTGAAGCTCTTCATATTCTTCACAGCTTTTGATGCTCTTCATGTTTTTCAACACCTTTTCATGCTCCTGATATATTTCAGACAGTTTCATGCTCCTCATATTTTGACACATTTAGAAGCTCTTCATATTTTTCACACCATTTCAGGGTCTTCATGTCTTTCAACACCGCTTCATGCTCCTCGTATTTTTCATACCGTTTCATGCTCCTCATATTTTTGACACCTTGTGAAGCTTGTCTTATTTTCACAGCTTTTCAGGAACTTCATGTTTTTCAACACTGCTTCATGCTCCTCCCATTTTTCAGACCGTTTCATGCTCCTCCTATTTTTCAGACCGTTTCATGCTCCTCATATTTTTGACACCTTTTGAAGCTTGTCTTATTTTCACAGCTTTTCAGGAACTTCATGTTTTTCAACACCGCTTCATGCTCCTCCCATTTTTCAGACCGATTCATGCTCCTCCTATTTTTCAGACCGTTTCATGCTCCTCATGTATTTCCAACCTTTTGAAGCTCTTCATATTTTTCACACCTTTTCAGGCTCTTCATGTTTTTGAACACCGCTTCATGCTCCTCCTATTTTTCAGACCGTTTCATGCTCCTCATAATTTTCACACCTTTTGAAGCTCTTCATATTTTTCACACCTTTTCCGGTTCTTCATGTTTCTGAACACAGCTTCATGCTCCTCCTATTTTTCAACTGTTTCATGCTCCTCATAATTTTGACATCTTTTGAAGTGCTTCATATTTTTCACACCTTTTCAGGCTCTTCATGTTTTTCAACACTGCATCATGCTCTTCCTATTCTTCAGAACTTTTCATGCTCCTCAAATTTTTGACACCTTCTGAAGCTCTTCATATTTTTCACACCTTTTCAGACTCTTCATGTTTTTCAACACCGCTTCATGCTCCTCCTATTTTTCAGACCGTTTCATGCTCCTCCTATTTTTCAGACCGTTTTATGCTTTTCATATTTTTCACAACTTTTGAAGCTCTTCATATTTTTCACACCTTTTAAACTCTTCATGTTTTTGAACACCGCTTCACACTCCTCCTATTTTTCATACCGTTTCATGCTCCTCAAATTTTTGACAGCTTTTGAAGCTCTTCATATACTTTCCACCTTTTCAGGCTCTTCATTTTTGTGGACTCCGCTTCATGCTCCTCCTTTTCTTCAGACCGTTTCATGCTCATCTCATTTTTGACATCTTTTGAAGCTCTTCATATTTTTCACACCTTTTGAATCTCTTCATATTTTTCATATTTTTGAAGCTCTTCATATTTTTCACACGTTTTTAGGCTCTTCATGTTTTTCAATACCACTTCATGCTCCTCCTATTTTTCAGACCGTTTCATGCTCATCTCATTTTTGACACCTTTTGATGCACTTCATATTTTTCACACCTTTTGAAGCTCTTCGTATATTTCACACCTTTTCAGGCACTTCATGTTTTCAACACCACTTCATGCTCCTCCTACTTTTCAGACCCTTTCATGCTAAACTAAATTTGACACCTTATGAAGCTCTTCATGTTTTTCACACCTTTTCATGCTCTTTATGTTTTTGAACACCGGTTCATGCTCCTCCTATTTTTCAACCCGTTTCATGCTCCTCCTATTTTTTACACCTTTTGAAGCTCTTCATATTTTTCACAATTTTTCAGTCTCTGCATTTTTTTGAACACTGCTTCATGCTCCTCCTATTTTTTAGACCGTTTCATGCTCATCTCATTTTTGACACCTTTTGAAGCTCTTCATATTTTTTACACCTTTTGAAGCTCTTCATAATTTTCACACCTTTTCAGGCTCTTCATGTTTTTGAACACCGCTTCATCCTCCTCCTATTTTTAAGAGGGTTTCATGCTCGTCATATTTTTGACACATTTTGAAGCTCTTCATATTTTTCACACCATTTCAGGCTCTTCATCTTTTTGAACACCGCTTCATGCTCGTCCTATTTTCAGACCGTTTCATGCTCCTCATATTTTTGACACGTTTTGAACCTCTTCATATTTTTCACACCTTTTCAGGCTCTTCATGTTTTTCAACAGTGCTTCATGCTCCTCCTATTTTTCCGACCGTTTCATGCTCCTCATATTTGTGACACCTTTTGAAGCTCTTCCTATTTTTCACACCTTTTGAAGCTCTTCATGTTTTTCAACACCACTTCATCCTCCTCCTGTTTTTAAGACCTTTAATGTCCCTCATATTTTTGACACCTTTTGAAGCTCTTCCTATTTTTCACACATTTTCAGGCTCTTCATGTTTTTGAACAACGTTTCATGCTCCTCCTACTTTTCAGACCGTATAATGCTCCTCATATATTTCATACGATTTGAAGCTATTCATATATTTCACACCTTTTCAGGCTCTTCATGTTTTTCAACACCGTTTCATGCTCCTCCTATTTTTCAGACCATTTCATGCTCATCTCTTTTTTGACACCTTTTGAAGCTCTTCATATTTTCACACTTTTTCAGGCTCTTCATGTTTTTCAACACCTTATCAGGCTCATCGTATTTTTCAGAACGTTTCATGCTCCTCATATTTTTGACACGTTTTCAGTCTCTTCATATTTTTCACACATTTTCAGACTCTTCATGTTTTTGAACACCACTTCATGCTCCTCATACTTTTCACACCTTTTGAAGCTCTTCATATTTTTCACACCTTTTCAGGCTCTTCATGTTTTTCAACACCGGTTCATGCTTCTCCTATTTTTCAGAGAGTTTCATGCTCCTCATGTATTTCTCACCTTTTGAAGCTCTTCAAATTTTACACACCTTTTCAGGCTCTTCATGTTTTTCAACACCACTTCATGCTCCTCCTATTTTTCAGACCGTTTCATGCTCCTCATATTTTTGACATCTTTAGAAACTCTACATATCTTTCACACCTTTTCAGACTCTTCATGTTTTTCAACACCGCTTCATGATCCTCCTATTTTTCAGACCGTTTCATTCTCCTCATATTTTTGACACCTTTTGAAGCTCTTCTTATTTTTCACAAGTTCTCAGGCTCTGCATGTTTTTCAACACCGCTTCATGCTCCTCATATTTTTCAGACCGTTTCATGCTTCTCATATTTTTGACACCTTTTGAAGCTCTTCCTTTTTTTCACAACTTTTCACGCTCTTCATGTTTTTGAACACCGCTTAATGCTCCTCCTATTTTTCAGACCGTTTCATGCTTCTCATATTTTTGACACCTTTTATAGCTCTTCATATTTTCACACCTTTTCAGGCTCTTCATGATTTTGAACACCGCTTCGTGCTCCTCCTATTTTTCAGACCGTTTCATGCTCCTAATATTTTTGACACCTTTTGAAGCTCTTCATATTTTTCACACCTTTTCAGGCTCTTCATGTTTGAACACCGCTTCATGCTCCTTCTATTTTTCAGAGAGTTTCATGCTCCTCATGTATTTCACACCTTTTGAAGCTCTTCATATTTTTCACACCTTTTCAGGCTCTTCATGTTTTTCCACACCACTTCATGCTTCTCCTATTTTTCAGCCCGTTTCATGCTCCTCATGTATTTCACACCTTTTGAAGCTCTTCATATTTTTCACACCTTTTCAGGCTCTTCACGTTTTGATCACCATTTCATGCTCCTCTTATTTTTCAGACCGTTTCATGCTCATCTCATTTTTGACACCTTTTGAAGCTCTTCATATATTTCACACATTTTCAACCTCTTCATATTTTTCACACCTTTTCATGCTCTTCATGTTTTTCAACACCGCTTCATGCTTCTCCTATTTTTCAGACAGTTTCATGCTCCTCCTATTTTTCAGACTGTTTCATGCACCTCTCATTATTGACACCTTTTGAAGCTCTCATACTTTTCACACCTTTTCAGGCTCTTCATGTTTCTCAACACCGCTTCATGCTCCTCCTATTTTTGCGACCGTTTCATGCTCCTCATATATTTGACACCTTTGAAGCTCTTCATATTTTATCACACGTTTTCAGGCTTTTCATGTTTTTCATCACAGCTTCACGCTCCTCCTATTTTTGAGACCGTTTCACGCTCCACATATTTTTGACAACTTTTGGGACTCTTCATATTTTTCACACCTTATCAGCCTCTTCATGTTTTTTAACCGCTGCATACTCCTCCTATTTTTCAGACCGTTTCATGCTCCTCATATATTTCACACCTTTTGAAGCTCTTCATATTTTTCACACCTTTTCAGGCTCTTCATTTTTTTCACACCACTCCATGCTCCTCCTATTTTTCAAACCGTTTCTTGCTCATCTCATTTTTGACACCTTTTGAAGCTCTTCA
The DNA here is from genome assembly GCF_033118175.1 of Dama dama. Taxonomy (NCBI): domain Eukaryota; kingdom Metazoa; phylum Chordata; class Mammalia; order Artiodactyla; family Cervidae; genus Dama; species Dama dama. Next base: position 733,352 of record NC_083714.1, on the reverse strand, counting down.
TATTTTTCACACCTTTTGATGCTCTTCATATTTTTCACAAGTTCTCAGCCTCCTCATGTTTTTAAACACCGCTTCATGCTCCTCCTATTTTTCAGACCGTTTCATGCTCCTCATATTTTTCACACCTTTTGAAGCTCTTCCTTTTTTTCACACCTTTTCACGCTCTTCATGTTTTTGAACACCGCTTCATGCTCCTCCTATTTTTCCCGACCCTTTCATGCTCCTCATAATTTTGACACCTTTTGAAGCTCTTCATATGTTTCACAACTTTTCAGGCTCTTCATTTTTTTCAACACCACTCCATGCTCCTCCTATTTTTCAGACGGTTTCATGCTCATCTCATTTTTTACACCTTTTGAAGCTCTTCATATTTTTCACACCTTTTGATGCTCTTCATATTTTTCACACGTTTTCAGGCTCTTCATGTTTTTCAACACCGCTTCATGCTATTTCTATTTTTCAGAGAGTTTCATGCTCCTCATGTATTTCACACCTTTAGAAGCTCTTCATATTTTTCAAACCTTTTCAGGCTCTTCATGTTTTTCCACACCCCTTCATGCTTCTCCTATTTTTCAGCCCGTTTCATGGTCCTCATGTATTTCACACCTTTTGAAGCTCTTCATATTTTTCACACCTTTTCAGGCTCCTCATGTTTTTCACACCTTTTCAGGCTCTTCATGTTTTTGAACACCATTTCAGGCTTCTCCTAATTTGCAGACCGTTTCATTCTCCTCATATTTTTGACACCTTTTGAAGCTCTTTATATATTTCACACCTTTTCAGGCTCTTCATTTTTTTCAACACCACTTCATGCTCCTCCTGTTTTTCAGACCGTTTCATGCTCATCTCATTTTGACACCTTTTGAAGCTCTTCAAATTTTTCACGTCTTTTGAAGCTCTTCATATTTTTCACAACTTTTCAGGCTCTTTATGATTTTCAACACCGCTTCATGCTCCTCCTCTTTTTCAGACCGTTTCATGCTCATCTCATTTTGACACCTTTTGAAGCTCTTCAAATTTTTCACACCTTTGGAAGCTCTTCATATTTTCCATATTTTTGAAGCTCTTCATATTTTCACACGTTTTCAGGCTCTTCATGTTTTTCAACAACGCTTCATGCTATTTCTATTTTTCAGAGAGTTTCATGCTCCTCATGTATTTCACACCTTTAGAAGCTCTTCATATTTTTCAACCCTTTTCAGGGTCTTCATGTTTTTCCACACCCCTTCATGCTTCTCCTATTTTTCAGCCCGTTTCATGCTCCTCATATGTTTCACACCTTTTGAAGCTCTTCATATTTTTTTTAACACCTTTTCACGCTCCTCCTATATTTCAGACCGTTTCAAGCTCCTCATATTTTTGACACTTTTTGTAGCTCTTCATATTTTTCACACCTTTTCAGGGTCTTCATGTTTTTCTACACCACTTCATGCTCCTCCTATTTTTCGGACCGTTTTATTCTACTCATATGTTTCACACCTTTTTCAAGCTCTTCATGTTTTTCAACACCACTTCATGCTCCTCCTAATTATCAGACCGTTTCATGCTCCTCATATTTTTGACACCATTTGAAGCTCTTCATATTTTTCACACCTTTTCAGGCTCTTCATGTTTTTTAACACCTTTTCATGCTCCTCCTGTATTTCAGACCGTTTCATGCTCCTTATGTTTTTGACACCTTTTGAAGCTCTTCATATTTTTCACACGTTTTCAGGCTCTTCATATTTTTCAACACCGCTTCATGCTCCTCCTATTTTTCAGACCGTATCATGCTCCTCATATGTTTCACACCTTTTTCAGGCTCTTCATGTTTTTCAACAACACTTCATGCTCCTCCTATGTTTCAGACCGTTTCATGCTCCTCATATTTTTGACACAGTTTGAAGCTCTTCACATTTTTCACATCTTTTGAGGCTCTTCATGTTTTTGAAAACAGTTTCTTGCTCCTCATTTTTTTCAGACCGTTTCACCCTCTATATATTTGACACCTTTTTGAAGCTCTTCATATTTTTCACACCTTTTGAGGCTCTTCATGTTTTTCAAAACAGTTTCTTGCTCCTCATATTTTTCAGACCGTTTCACCCTCTATATATTTGACCCCTCTTTGAAGCTCTTAATATTTTTCACACCTTTTCAGGCTCTTCTTGTTTTTCAACACCACTTCAAGCTCCTTCTATTTTTCAGACCGTTTCTTGCTCCTCATATTTTTGACACCTTTGAGGCTCTTCCTATATTTCACACTATTTCATGCTCTTCATCTTTTTCAACACCACTTCAAGCTCCTTCTATTTTTCAGACCGTTTCATGTTTCTCATATATTTGACACAGTTTGAAGCTCTTCATATTTTTCACAACTGTTGAGGCTCTTCATGTTTTGAAAACAGTTTCTTGCTCCTCTTGTTTTTCAGACCCTTTCTCCCTCCTCATATTTTTGATACCTTTTTGAAGCTCTTCATTTTTTTCACACCTTTCCAGGCTCTTCAAGTGTATGAACACCGTTTCATGCTCCTCCTATATTTCATACCATTTCATGCTCCTTATATTTTTGACACCTTTTGAAGCTCTGCATATATTTCACACCTTTTCAGGCTCATCATATTTTTCAACACCGCTTCAAGCTCCTCCTATTTTTCAGACCGTTTCTTGCTCCTCATATTTTTGACACCTTTGAGGCTTTTCATATATTTCACACATTTTCAGGCTCTTCATGTTTTTCAACACCGCTTCATGCTCCTCCTAATTTTCAGACCGTTTCATTCTCCTCATATTTTTGACACCATTTGAAGCTGTTCATCTTTTTCACACCTTTTCAGGCTCTTCATGTTTTTTAACACCTTTTCATGCTCCTGCTATATTTCAGACCGTTTCATGCTCCTTATATTTTTGACCCCTTTTGAAGCTCTTCATATTTTTCACACCTTTTCAGGCTCTTCATATTTTTCAACACCACTTCATGCTCCTATTTTTCAGACCGTATCATGCTCCTCATATGTTTCACACATTTTTCAGGCTCTTCATCTTTTTCAACAATACTTCATGCTCATCCTATGTTTCAGACCGTTTCATGCTCCTCATATTTTTGACACAGTTTGAAGCTCTTCACATTTTTCACAAATTTTCAGGCTCTTCATGTTTTTGAAAACAGTTTCTTGCTCCTCATATTTTTCAGACCGTTTCACCCTCTATATATTTGACACCTTTTTGAAGCTCTGCATATTTTTCACACGTTTTCAGTCTCTTCATGTTTTTCAACACCACTTCAAGCTCCTTCTATTTTTCAGACCGTTTCTTGCTCCTCATATTTTTGACACCTTTGAGGCTCTTCATATATTTCACACTGTTTCAGGCTCTTTATGTTTTCAACACCGCTTCATGCTCCTCCTAATTTTCAGACCGTTTCATTCTCCTCATATTTTTGACACCTTTTGAAGCTCTTCATATTTTTCACACTTTTTCAGGCTCTTCATGTTTTTCAACACCACTTCAAGCTCCTTCTATTTTTCAGACCGTTTCATGCTCCTCATATTTATGACACAGTTTGAAGCTCTTCACATTTTTCACAAATTTTCAGGCTCTTCATGTTTTTGAAAACCGTTTCTTGCTCCTCATATTTTTCAGACCGTTTCACCCTCTATATATTTGACACCTTTTTGAAGCTCTGCATATTTTTCACACGTTTTCAGTCTCTTCATGTTTTTCAACACCACTTCAAGCTCCTTCTATTTTTCAGACCGTTTCTTGCTCCTCATATTTTTGACACCTTTGAGGCTCTTCATATATTTCACACTGTTTCAGGCTCTTTATGTTTTCAACACCGCTTCATGCTCCTCCTAATTTTCAGACCGTTTCATTCTCCTCATATTTTTGACACCTTTTGAAGCTCTTCATATTTTTCACACTTTTTCAGGCTCTTCATGTTTTTCAAACCGCTTCATGCTTCTCCTATTTTTCAGACCGTTTCATGCTCCTCATATTTTTGACGCCTTTTGAAGCTCTTCATATTTTTCACACCTTTTCAGGCTCTTCATGTTTTTCAGCACCACTTCATGCTCCTCCTAATTTTCAGTCCGTTTCATGCTTCTCATATTTTTGACCACTTTTGAAGCTCTTCATATTTTTCACACCTTTTCAGGCTCTTCATGTTTTTCAACACCGCTTCATGCTCCTCCTATTTTTCAGATTGTTTCATGCTCCTCATATTTTTGACACCTTTTTAAGCTCTTCATATTTTTCACACCTTTTCACGCTCTTCATGTTTTTCAACATCGCTTGCTGCTCCTCCTCTTTTTCAGAGCGTTTCATGCTCCTCATAATTTTGACACCTTTGAAGCTCTTCATATTTTTCACACCTTTTCAGGCTCTTCATATTTTTCAACACCACTTCATGCTTCTCCTATTTATCAGACCGTTTAATGCTCCTCATATTTTTGACACTTTTTGAAGCTCTTCATATTTTTCACACTTCTCCAGGCTCTTCATTTTTTTGAACACCGATTCATGGTCCTCCTATTTTTCAGACCTTTTCATGCTCCTCATGTTTTTGACACCTTTTGAAGCACTTCATATTTTTCACACCTTTTCAGGCTCTTCATGTTTTTCAACAACGCTTCATGCTCCTCCTATTTTTCAGACTGTTTCATGCTCCTCATATGTTTCACACCTTTTGAAGCTCTTCATATTTTTTTTAACACCATTTCACGTTCCTCCTATATTTCAGACCGTTTCAAGCTCCTCATATTTTTGACACTTTTTGCAGCTCTTCATATTTTTCACACCTTTTCAGGGTCTTCATGTTTTTCTACACCACTTCATGCTCCTCCTATTTTTCAGACCGTTTTATTCTACTCATATGTTTCACACCTTTTTCAAGCTCTTCATGTTTTTCAACACCACTTCATGCTCCTCCTAATTTTCAGACAGTTTCATTCTCCTCATATTTTTGACACCATTTGAAGCTGTTCATCTTTTTCACACCTTTTCAGGCTCTTCATGTTTTTTAACACCTTTTCATGCTCCTGCTATATTTCAGACCGTTTCATGCTCCTTATATTTTTGACACCTTTTGAAGCTCTTCATATTTTTCATACGTTTTCAGGCTCTTCATATTTTTCAACACCGCTTCATGCTCCTCCTATTTTTCAGACCGTATCATGCTCCTCATATGTTTCACACCTTTTTCAGGCTCTTCATGTTTTTCAACAACACTTCATGCTCCTCCTATGTTTCAGACCGTTTCATGCTCCTCATATTTTTGACACAGTTTGAAGCTATTCACATTGTTCACACCTTTTGAGGCTCTTCATGTTTTTGAAAACAGTTTCTTGCTCCTCATATTTTTCAGACCGTTACACCCTCTATATATTTGACACCTTTTTGAAGCTCTTCATATTTTTCACACCTTTTGAGGCTCTTCATGTTTTTGAAAACAGTTTCTTGCTCCTCATATTTTTCAGACCGTTTCACCCTCTATGTATTTGACACCTTTTTGAAGCTCTTCATATTTTTCACACCTTTTCAGGCTCTTCATGTTTTTCAACACCACTTCAAGCTCCTTCTATTTTTCAGACCGTTTCTTGCTCGTCATATTTTTGACACCTTTGAGGCTCTTCATATATTTCACACTTTTTCAGGCTCTTCATGTTTTTCAACACCACTTCAAGCTCCTTCTATTTTTCAGACCGTTTCTTGCTCCTCATATTTTTGACACCTTTGAGGCTCTTCATATATTTCACACTGTTTCAGGCTCTTTATGTTATTCAACACCGCTTCATGCTCCTCCTAATTTTCAGACCGTTTCATTCTCCTCATATTTTTGACACCTTTTGAAGCTCTTCATATTTTTCACACTTTTTCAGGCTTTTCATGTTTTTGAACACCGCTTCATGTTCCTCCTATTTTTCAGACCGTTTGATGCTCCTCATATTTTTGACACCTTTTGAAGCTCTTCATATATTTCACACCTTTTCAGGCTCTTCATGTTTTTGAACACCGCTTCATGCTCCTCCTATTTTTCAGATTGTTTCATGCTCCTCATATTTTTGACACCTTTTGAAGCTCTTCATATTTTTCACACCTTTTCAGGCTCTTCATGTTTTTCAACACCGCTTCATGCTCGTCGTATTTTGCCGACCGTTTCATGCTCCTCATATTTTTGACACCTTTTGAAGCTCTTCAGATATTTCACACCTTTCCAGGCTCTTCATTTTTTCAACACCACTTCATGCTCCTCCTATTTTTCAGATCATTTCATGCTCATCTCATTTTAACACCTTTTGAAGCTATTCATATTTTTTACAAATTTTGAAGGTCTTCATATTTTTCACACGTTTTCAGGCTCTTCATGATTTTCAACACCGCTTCATGCTCCTCCTATTTTTCAGACCTTTTCATGCTCATCTTTTTTTTGACACCTTTTGAAGCTCTTCATATGTTTCACACCTTTTGAAGCTCTTCATATTTTTCACATTTATGAATCTATTCATATTTTCCACACGTTTTCAGACAATTCATGTTTTTCAACATCGCTTCATGCTCCTCCTATTTTTCAGACCGTTTCATGCTCCTCATATTTTTGACACCTTTTGAAGCTCTTCATATATTTCACACTTTTTCAGACTTTTCCTTTTTTTCAACACGACTTCATGCTCCTCCTATTTTTCAGACCGTTTCCTGCTCATCTCATTTTGACACCTTTTGAAGCTCTTCATGTTTTTCACATCTTTTGAAGCTCTTCATATTTTTCACACCTTTCCAGACTCTTCATTTTTTCAACACCTCTTCATGCTCCTCCTATTTTTCAGATCGTTTCATGCTCATCTCATTTTAACACCTTTTGAAGCTCTTCATATTTTTGACAAATTTTGAAGGTCTTCATATTTTTCACACGTTTTCAGGCTCTTTATGATTTTCAACAGCGCTTCATGCTCCTCCTATTTTTCAGACCGTTTCATGCTCCTCATAATTTTGACACCTTTTGAAGCTTTCATATTTTTAACACCTTTTCAGGCTCTTCATCTTTTTCAACACCACTTCATGCTCCTCCTTTTTTGCAGACCGTTTCATGCTACTCATATTTTTAACACCTTTTGAAGCTCTTCATATTTCTCACAGCTTTTTAGGCTCTTCTTGTTTTTCAACAACGCTTCATGCTCCTCCGATTTTGCAGACCGTTTCATCCTCCTCATATTTTTGACACCTTTTGAAGCTCTTCATATTTTTCACACCTTTTCAGGCTCTTCATGTTTTTCAACACCGCTTCATGCTCCTCCTATTTTTCAGACCGTTTCATGCTCCTCATATTTTTGACACCTTTTGAAGCTCTTCATATTTTTCACAACTTTTCAGGCTCTTCATGTTTTTCAACACAGCTTCATGCACGTCCTATTTTTCAGACCGTTTCATGCTCATCTCATTTTTGACACCTTTTGAAGCTTTGCATATTTTTCACAACTTTTCAGGCTCTTCATGTTTTTGAACACCCCTTCATGCTAATCCTTTTTTTCAAACCATATCATGCTCCTCATATTTTTCACACCTATTGAAGCTCTTCATATATTTCACACCTTTTCAGGCTCTTCATGTTTTTGAACACCACTTCATGCTCCTTCTCTTTTTCAGAGAGTTTTATGCTCCTCATGTATTTGACACCTTTTGAAGCTCTTCATATTTTTCACACCTTTTCAGGCTCTTCATGTTTTTCAACACCGCTTCATGCTGCTCATATTTTTCAGACCGTTTCATGCTCCTCATATTTTTGACACCTTTTGAAGCTCTTCATATTTTTCACACCTTTTAAGGCTCTTCATGTTTTTCAACACCGCTTCATGCTCCTCCAATTTTTCAGACCGTTTCATGCTCCTCATATTTTTGACACCTTTTGAAGCTCTTCATATTTTTCACACATTTTCAGGCTCTTCATGTTTTTCAACACCGCTTCATGCTGCTCATATTTTTCAGACCGTTTCATGCTCCTCATATTTTTGACACCTTTTGAAGCTCTTCATATTTTTCACACCTTTTAAGGCTCTTCATGTTTTTCAACACCGCTTCCTGCTCCTCCGATTTTTCAGACCGTTTCATGCTCCTAATATTTTTCACACCTTTTGAAGCCTTTCATATTTTTCACAACTTTTTAAGCTCTTCATGTTTTTGAACATCGCTTCATGCTCCTCCTATTTTTCAGACCGTTTCATTCTCATCTCATTTTTGACACCTTTTGAAGCTTTTCATATTTTTCACAACTTTTCAGGCTCTTCATGTTTTTGAACACAGCTTCATGCTCCTCCTATTTTTCAGACCGTATCATGCTCCTCATATTTTTCAAACCTTTTGAAGCTCTTCATATTTTTCAGACGTTTTCAGTCTATTCATGTTTTTGAACACCATTTCAGGCTCCTCCTATTTTTCAGAGAGTTTCATGCTCCTTATGTATTTCACACATTTTGAATCTCTTCATATTTTTCACACCTTTTCAGGCCCTTCATGCTTTTCCACACCACTTCATGCTCCTCCTATTTTTCAGACCGTATCGTGTTCCTCATATTTTTGACACATTTTGAAGCTCTTCATATTTTTAACAGCTTTTCAGGTTCTTCATGTTTTTCAACACCGCTTCATGTTCCTCATCTTTTTCAGACCGTTTCATGCTCCTCATATTTTTCACACCTTTTGAGGCTCTTCATGTTTTTGATCACCGTTTCACGATCCTCCTATTTTTCAGGCCGCTTCATGCTCCTCATATTTTTGACACCTTTTGAAGCTCTTCATATTTTTCACACATTTTCAGGCTCTTCATGTTTTTCAACACCGCTTCATGATCCTCCTATTTTTCGGACCGTATCATGCAGATCTCATTTTTGACACCTTTTGAAGCTCTTCTTATTTTTCAAAATTTTGAAGCTCTTCATATTTTTCACACATTTTCAGGCTCTTTATGTTTTTGAACACCGCTTCATGGTCCTCCTAATTTTCAGAACTTTTCATGCTCCTCATATAATTCACACCTTTTGAAGCTCTTCACATTTTTCACACCTTTTCAGGCTCTTCATGTTTTTCAACACCGCTTCATGATCCTCCTATTTTTCGGACCGTTTCATGCTCCTCATATTTTTGACACCTTTTGAAGCTCTTCATATTTTTCACACCTTTTCAGGCTCTTCATGTTTTTCAACAACACTTCATGCTCCTCGTATATTTCAGACGGTTTCATTCTCCTCATATTTTTGACACCTTTTGAAGCTCTGCATATATTTCACACCTTTTCAGGCTCTTCATGATTTTCAACACCACTTCATGCTCCTCCTATTTTTCAGACCGTTTCATGCTCATCTCATTTTTGACATCTTTTGAAGCTCTTCATATTTTTCACACTTTTTCAGCCTCTTCATGTTTTTCTACACCTCTTCAGGCTCCTCCTATTTTTCAGACCCTTTCATGCTAATCTAATTTTTGACACTTTTTGAAGCTCTTCATACTTTTCGCACATTTTAAGTCTCTGCATGTTTTTGAACACCTTTTCATGCTCCTCATGTATTTCACTCCTTTTGAAGCTCTTCATATTTTGCACACATTTTCAGGCTCTTCATGTTTTTGAACACCGCTTCATCCTCCTCCTATTTTTTAGAGGGTTTCATGCTCGTCATATTTTTGACACATTTTGAAGCTCTTCATATATTTCACACCTTTTCAGGCTCTTCATGTTTTTGAACACCACTTCATGCTCCTCCTATTTTTCAGACCGTTTCATGCTCCTCATATTTTTGTCACCTTTTGAAGCTTTCATATTTTTCACACCTTTTCAGGCTCTTCATGTTTTTCAACACCACTTCATGCTCCTCCTTTTTTGCAGACAGTTTCATGCTACTCATATATTTGACACCTTTTGAAGCTCTTCATATTTCTCACACCTTTTCAGGCTCTTCATGTTTTTCAACACCGCTTCATGCACCTCCGATTTTTCAGACCGTTTCATGCTCCTCATATTTTTGACACCTTTTGAAGCTCTTCATATTTCTCAAACCTTTTCAGGCTCTTCATGTTTTTCAACACTGCTTAATGCACCTCCTATTTTTCAGACCGTTTCAGGCTCATCTCATTTTTGACACCTTTTGAAGCTTTTCATATTTTTCACATATTTTCAGGCTCTTCATGGTTTTGAACACCGCTTCATGCTAATCCTATTTTTCAAACCATATCATGCACCTCATATTTTTGACACATTTTGAAGCTCTTCATATTTTTCACACCTTTTCAGGCTCTTCATGGTTTTCAACACAACTTCATGCTTCTTGTATTTTTCAGACCGTTACATGCTCCTCATATTTTTGACACTTTTTGAAGCTCTGCATATTTTTCACACCTTTTCAGGCTCTTCATGTTTTTCAACACCACTTCAGGCTCCTCCTATTTTTCAGACACTTTCATGCTAATCTAATTTTTGACACTTTTTGAAGCTCTTCATATTTTTCACACCTTTTCAGTCTCTGCATGTTTTTGAACACCGTTTCATGCTCCTCATATATTTCACACCCTTTGAAGCTCTTCATATTTTGCTCACCTTTTCAGGCTCTTCATGTTTTTGAACACCGCTTCATCCTCCTCCTATTTGTAAGAGGGTTTCATGCTCGTCATATTTTTGACATATTTTGAAGCTCTTCTTAATTTTCACACCTTTTCAGGCTCTTCATGTTTTTGAACCCCGGTTCAGGCTCCTCCTATTTTTCAGACCGTTTCATGCTCCTCATATTTTTCACACCTTTTGAAGCTCTTCATATATTTCACACCTTTTCAGGGTCTTCATGGTTTTGAACACCACTTCATGCTCCTCCTATTTTTCAGACCGTTTCATGCTCCTCATATTTTTGACACCTTTTGAAGCTCTTCATATTTTTCACACCTTTTCAGGCTCTTCATGGTTTTCAACACAACTTCATGCTCCTCGTATTTTTCAGACCGTTACATGCTCCTCATATTTTTGACACCTTTTGAAGCTCTGCATATATTTCACACATTTTCAGGCTCTTCATGATTTTCAACACCACTTCATGCTCCTCCTATTTTTCAGACCGTTTCATGCTCATCTCATTTTTGACATCTTTTGAAGCTCTTCATATTTTTCACACCTTTTCAGTCTCTGCATGATTTTGAACACCGTTTCATGCTCCTCATATATTTCACACCTTTTGAAGCTCTTCATATTTTGCACACCTTTTCAGGCTCTTCATGTTTTTGAACACCGTTTCATGCTCCTCCTATTTTTCACATCTTTTCAGGCTCTTCATGTATTTCAACACCTTTTCATGCTCCTCCTATTTTTCAGACCGCTTCATGCTCATCTCATTTTTCACACTTTTGAAACGGTTCATATTTTTCACACCTTTTGAAGATCTTCATATTTTTACAAGTTTTCAGGTTCTTCATGTTTTTCAACACCGCTTCATGCTCCTCCTATTTTTCACACCGTTTCATGCTCCACATATATTTGACACGTTTTGAAGCTCTTCATATTTTTCACACCTTTACAGGCTTTTTATGTTTTTAACACCACTTCATGCTGCTCCTATATTTCATACCTTTTGAAGCTCTTCATATTTTCCACACCTTTTGAAGCTCTTCATATTTCTCAAACGTTTTCAGGCTCTTCATGTTTTTCAACACCCCTTCTTGCTCATCTATTTTTCAGACCGTTTCATGCTTCTCTCATTTCTGACATCTTTTGAAGCTCTTCATATATTTCACACATTTTCAGGCTCTTCATGTTTTTCAACACCACTTCATGCTCCTCCTATTTTTCAGACCGTTTCATGCTCATCTCACTTTTGACACATTTTGAAGCTCTTCATATTTTCCACACCTTTTGAAGCTCTTCATATTTTTCAAACGTTTTCAGGCTCTTCATGTTTTTCCACACCGCTTCATGCTCCTCCTTTTTTTCAGATAGTTTCATGCCCCCTTTATTTTTGACACCTTTTGAAGCTCTTCATATTTTTCAAACCGTTTCAGGCTCTTCATGTTTTTCAACACCGCTTCATGCTCCTCCTATTTTTCAAACCGTTTCATGCTCCTCATATTTTTGACACCTTTTGAAGCTATTCATATATTTCACACCTTTTCCACCTCTTCATGTTTTTCAACACTGCTTCTTGCTCCTCCAATTTTTCAGACCGTTTCATGCTCCTCCTATTTTTGATACCTTTTGAAACTGTTCATATATTTCACACCTTTTCAGGCGTTTCATGACTTTGAAAACCGTTTCATGCTCGTCATATTTTGACAGTTTTTGATGCTCTTCATATTTTTCACAGCTTTTCAGGCTCTTCATCTTTTTCAACACCACTTCATCCTCCTATTTTTCAGACCGTTTCCTGCTCCTCATATTTTTGACACATTTTCAAACTCTTCATATTTTTCACACCTTTTCAGGCTCTTCTTGTTTTTCAACACCGCTTCATGCTCCTCGTATTTTTCAGACAGTTTCATGTGCCTCCTCTTTTTAACATCTTTTGAAGGTCTTCATATTTTTCACACCTTTTCAGGCTCTTCATGTTTTTCCGCACCGCTTCCTGCTCTTCCTTTTTTTCAGACCGTTCCATGCTCCTCATATTTTTGACACCTTTTGAAGCTCTTCATATTTTGCACACCTTTTGAGGCTCTTTATGTTTTTCAACACCACTTCATGCTCGTCCTATTTTCAGACCGTTTAATGCTCCTCTTATTTTTGACATCTTTTGAAGCTCTTCATATTTTTCAAACCTCTTCAGGTTCTTCATATTTTTCAACACCGCTTCATGCTCCTCCTATTTTTCAGATAGTTTCATGCCCCCTCTATTTTTGACACATTTTGAAGCTCTTCATATTTTTCACACCTTTTCCACCCCTTCATAGTTTTCAACACTGCTTCTTGCTCCTCCAATTTTTCAGACCGTTTCATGCTCCTCCTATTTTTGATACCTTTTGAAGCTGTTCATATATTTCACACCTTTTCAGGCGTTTCATGTCTTGAACACCGTTTCATGCTCCTCATATTTTGGCAGTTTTTGATGCTCTTCATATTTTTCACAGCTTTTCAGGCTCTTCATGTTTTTCAACACCACTTCATGCTCCTATTTTTTAGACCGTTTCCTGCTCCTCATATTTTTGACACATTTTCAAACTCTTCATATTTTTCACACCTTTTCAGGCGCTTCTTGTTTTTCAACACCGGTTCATGCTCCTCCTATTTTTCATACCGTTTCATGCTCCTCATATTTTTGACACCTTTTGAAGCTCTCCATATTTTTCAAACCTTTTCAAGCTCTTCATGTTTTTAAACAGAGCTTCATTTTCCTCCTATTTTTCAGACCGTTTCATGCTCCACATATTTTTGACACCTTTTGAAGCTCTTCATATTTTTCACACCTTTTCAGGCTCCTCATGTTTTGCAACACCGCTTCATGCTCCTCCTATTTTTCAGACTGTTTCATGCTCATCTCATTTTTGACACCTTTGAAAGCTTTTCATATTTTTCACAACTTTTCAGGCTCTTCATGTTTTGAACACCGCTTCATGCTCCTCCTATTTTTCAGACCGTATCATGCTCCTCATATTTTTCACATCTTTTGAAGCTCTTCATATTTTTCACACCTTTTCAGGCTCTTCATATTTTTGAACACCTCTTCATCTTCCTCCTATTTTTCAGACCGTTTCTTGCTCCTCATGTATTTCACACCTTTGGAAGCCCTTCATATTTTTCACACCTTTTCAGGCTCTTGATGTTTTTCCACACCACTTCATGCTTCTCCTATTTTTCAACACGTTTCATGCTCCTCATGTATTTCACACCCTTTGAAGCTCTTCATATTTTTCACACCTTTTCAGGCTCTTCATGTTTTTCAACACCGCTTCATGCTCCTCCTATTTTTCAGACCGTTTCATGCACCTCATATTTTTCTCACCTTTTGAAGCTCTTCATATTTTTCACACCTTTTCAGGCTCCTCATGTTTTGCAACACCGCTTCATGGTCCTCCTATTTTTCAGACCGTTTCATACTCCTCATATTTTTGACAACTTTTGATGCTCTTCATATATTTCACACCTTTTCAGGCTCTTCATTTTTTCAACACCACTTCATGCTCCTCCTATTTTTCAGACCGTTTCATGCTCATCTCATTTTTGACACCTTTTGAAGCTCTTCATATTTTTCACACCTTTTCAGGCTCTTCATGTTTTTGAACACCGCTTCATGCTCCTCCTATTTTTCAGACTGCTTCATACTCCTCTCATTTTTGACACCTTTTGAAGCTCTTCATATTTTTGACACCTTTTGAAGCTCTTCATATTTCTCACACTTTTTCAGGCTCTTCATGATTTTCAACACCGATTCATGCTCCTCCTCTTTTTCAGACCGTTTCATTCTCCTCATATTTTTGATACCTTTTGAATCTCCTCATATTTTTTACACCTTTTGAACCTCTTCATATATTTCACACTTTTTCAGGCTCTTCATGTTTTTCAACACGGCTTCATGCTCCTCCTATTTTTCAGACCGTTTCATGCTCCTCATATTTTTCACACCTTTTGAAGCTCTTCATATTTTTCACACCTTTTAAGCCTCTTCATGTTTTTTAACACCGCTTCATGCTCCTCCTATTTTCAAGACAGTTTCATACTCCTCATGTATTTCATACCTTTTGAAGCTCCTCATATTTTTCACACCTTTTCAGGCTCTTCATATTTTTGAAAACCGCTTCATGCTCCTCCTATTTTTAAGACCATTTCATGCTCCTCATATATTTCACACCTTTTGAAGTTCTTCATATTTTTCACACCTTTTCAGGCTCTGCATGTTTTTCAACACCGTTTCATGCTTCTCCTATTTTTCAGACCATTTCATGCTCCTCATATTTTTGACACATTTTGAAGTCTTGATATATTTCACACCTTCTCAGGCTCTTCATTTTTTGGAACACGACTTCTTGCTCCTCCTATTTTTCAGACCGTTTCATGCTCATCTCATTTTTGACACCTTTTGAAGCTCTTCATATATTTGACACCATTTGAAGCTCTTCATATTTTTCACAACTTTTCAGGCTCTGCATGTATTTGAACACCGTTTCATGCTACTCCTATATTTCAGACCGATTCTTGCTGCTCATATATTTGACACCTTTTGAAACTCTTCATATTTTTAACACCTTTTTAGGCTCTTCATGTTTTTCAACACCGCTTCATGCTCCTCCTATTTTTCAGACCGTTTCATGCTCCTCATATTTTTGACACCTTTTGATGCTCTTCATATTTTTCACACCTTTTCAGGCTTTTCATGTTTTTGCACACCGCTTCATGCTCCTCCTATTTTTCACACCTTTTGAAGCTCTTCATATTTTTCACCCTTTTCAGTCTCTTCATGTTTTTAACACGGTTTCATGCTCCTCCTATTTTTCAGACCGTTTCATGCTCCTCATATTTTTGACACCTTTTGAAGCTCTTCATATTTTTCACATCTTTTCAGGCTCTTCATGTTTTTCAACACCGCTTCATGCTCCACCTATTTTTCAGACGGTTTCATGCTCCTCATATTTTTGACACCTTTTGAAGCTCTTCATATTTTTCAAACCTTTTCAGGCTCTTCATGTTTTTGATCACTGCTTCATGCTCCTCGTATTTTTCAAACCATTTCATGATCCTCATGTATTTCACACCTTTGAACCTCTTCATATTTTTCACACCTTTTCAGGCTCTTCATGTGTTTCAACACCACTTCATGCTCCTCAGCTTTTTCAGACCGTTTCATGCTCATTTCATTTTTGAAACAATTTGAAGCTCTTCATATTTTTCACACCTTTTGAATCTCTTCATATTTTTGACACCTTTTCAGCCTCTTCATGTTTTTGAACACCTCTGCATGCTCCTCCTATTTTTCAGGGCGTTTAATGCTCCTCATGTATTTCACACCTTTTGAAGCTCTTCATATTTTTCTCACCTTTTCAGGCTCTTCATGTTTTTGAACACCGCTTCATGCTCCTCATATTTTTCAGACCGTTTCATGCTTCTCATATATTTCAAACCTTTTGCACCTCTTCATATTTTTCACACCTTTTCAATGTCTTCATGTTTTTGAACACCGTTTCATGCTGCTCCTATTTTTCACAACGTTTCATGCTCCTCATATTTTTGACACCTTTTGAAGCTCTTCATATTTTTCACACCTTTTCAGGCTCTTCATATTTTTGAACACCTCTTCCTCTTCCTCCTATTTTTCAGACCGTTTCTTGCTCCTCATGTATTTCACACCTTTGGAAGCCCTTCATATTTTTCACACCTTTTCAGGCTCTTGATGTTTTTCCACACCACTTCATGCTTCTCCTATTTTTCAACACGTTTCATGCTCCTCATGTATTTCACACCTTTTGAAGCTCTTCATATTTTTCACACCTTTTCAGGCTCTTCATGTTTTTCAACACCGCTTCATGCTCCTCCTATTTTTCAGACCGTTTCATGCACCTCATATTTTTCTCACCTTTTGAAGCTCTTCATATTTTTCACACCTTTTCAGGCTCCTCATGTTTTGCAACACCGCTTCATGGTCCTCCTATTTTTCAGACCGTTTCATACTCCTTATATTTTTGACAACTTTTGATGCTCTTCATATTTTTCACACCTTTTCAGGCTCTTCATTTTTTCAACACCGCTTCATGCTCCTCCTATTTTTCAGAGCGTTTCATGCTCATCTCATTTTTAACACCTTTGGAAGCTTTTCATATTTTTCACACCTTTTCAGGCTCTTCATGTGTTTCAACACCACTTCATGCTCCTCAGCTTTTTCAGACCGTTTCATGCTCATTTCATTTTTGAAACATTTTGAAGCTCTTCATATTTTTCACACCTTTTGAATCTCTTCATATTTTTGACACCTTTTCAGCCTCTTCATGTTTTTGAACACCTCTGCATGCTCCTCCTATTTTTCAGGGCGTTTAATGCTCCTCATGTATTTCACACCTTTTGAAGCTCTTCATATTTTTCACACCTTTTCAATGTCTTCATGTTTTTGAACACCGTTTCATGCTGCTCCTATTTTTCACAACGTTTCATGCTCCTCATATTTTTGACACCTTTTGAAGCTCTTCATATTTTTCACACCTTTTCAGGCTCTTCATATTTTTGAACACCTCTTCCTCTTCCTCCTATTTTTCAGACCGTTTCTTGCTCCTCATGTATTTCACACCTTTTGAAGCCCTTCATATTTTTCACACCTTTTCAGGCTCTTGATGTTTTTCCACACCGCTTCATGCTCCTCCTATTTTTCAACACGTTTCATGCTCCTCATGTATTTCACACCTTTTGAAGCTCTTCATATTTTTCACACCTTTTCAGGCTCTTCATGTTTTTCAACACCGCTTCATGCTCCTCCTATTTTTCAGACCGTTTCATGCTCCTCATATTTTTGACACATTTTGAAGTCTTGATATATTTCACACCTTCTCAGGCTCTTCATTTTTTGGAACACGACTTCTTGCTCCTCCTATTTTTCAGACCGTTTCATGCTCATCTCATTTTTGACACCTTTTGAAGCTCTTCATATATTTGACACCATTTGAAGCTCTTCATATTTTTCACAACTTTTCAGGCTCTGCATGTATTTGAACACCGTTTCATGCTACTCCTATATTTCAGACCGATTCTTGCTGCTCATATATTTGACACCTTTTGAAACTCTTCATATTTTTAACACCTTTTTAGGCTCTTCATGTTTTTCAACACCGCTTCATGCTCCTCCTATTTTTCAGACCGTTTCATGCTCCTCATATTTTTGACACCTTTTGATGCTCTTCATATTTTTCACACCTTTTCAGGCTTTTCATGTTTTTGCACACCGCTTCATGCTCCTCCTATTTTTCACACCTTTTGAAGCTCTTCATATTTTTCACCCTTTTCAGTCTCTTCATGTTTTTAACACGGTTTCATGCTCCTCCTATTTTTCAGACCGTTTCATGCTCCTCATATTTTTGACACCTTTTGAAGCTCTTCATATTTTTCACATCTTTTCAGGCTCTTCATGTTTTTCAACACCGCTTCATGCTCCACCTATTTTTCAGACGGTTTCATGCTCCTCATATTTTTGACACCTTTTGAAGCTCTTCATATTTTTCAAACCTTTTCAGGCTCTTCATGTTTTTGATCACTGCTTCATGCTCCTCGTATTTTTCAAACCATTTCATGATCCTCATGTATTTCACACCTTTGAACCTCTTCATATTTTTCACACCTTTTCAGGCTCTTCATGTGTTTCAACACCACTTCATGCTCCTCAGCTTTTTCAGACCGTTTCATGCTCATTTCATTTTTGAAACATTTTGAAGCTCTTCATATTTTTCACACCTTTTGAATCTCTTCATATTTTTGACACCTTTTCAGCCTCTTCATGTTTTTGAACACCTCTGCATGCTCCTCCTATTTTTCAGGGCGTTTAATGCTCCTCATGTATTTCACACCTTTTGAAGCTCTTCATATTTTTCTCACCTTTTCAGGCTCTTCATGTTTTTGAACACCGCTTCATGCTCCTCATATTTTTCAGACCGTTTCATGCTCCTCATATATTTCAAACCTTTTGCACCTCTTCATATTTTTCACACCTTTTCAATGTCTTCATGTTTTTGAACACCGTTTCATGCTGCTCCTATTTTTCACAACGTTTCATGCTCCTCATATTTTTGACACCTTTTGAAGCTCTTCATATTTTTCACACCTTTTCAGGCTCTTCATATTTTTGAACACCTCTTCCTCTTCCTCCTATTTTTCAGACCGTTTCTTGCTCCTCATGTATTTCACACCTTTTGAAGCCCTTCATATTTTTCACACCTTTTCAGGCTCTTGATGTTTTTCCACACCACTTCATGCTTCTCCTATTTTTCAACACGTTTCATGCTCCTCATGTATTTCACACCTTTTGAAGCTCTTCATATTTTTCACACCTTTTCAGGCTCTTCATGTTTTTCAACACCGCTTCATGCTCCTCCTATTTTTCAGACCGTTTCATGCACCTCATATTTTTCTCACCTTTTGAAGCTCTTCATATTTTTCACACCTTTTCAGGCTCCTCATGTTTTGCAACACCGCTTCATGGTCCTCCTATTTTTCAGACCGTTTCATACTCCTTATATTTTTGACAACTTTTGATGCTCTTCATATTTTTCACACCTTTTCATGCTCTTCATTTTTTCAACACCGCTTCATGCTCCTCCTATTTTTCAGAGCGTTTCATGCTCATCTCATTTTTAACACCTTTGGAAGCTTTTCATATTTTTCACAATTTTTCAGGCTCTTCATGGTTTGAACACCGCTTCATGCTCCTCCTATTTTTCAGACCGTATCATGCTCCTCATATTTTGACACCTTTTGAAGCTCTTCATATATTTCACACCTTTTCAGTCTCTTCTTTTTCTTCAACACCACTTCATGCACCTCCTATTTTTCAGACCGTTTCATGATCATCTCATTTTTGACACCTTTTGAAGCTCTTCATATTTTTCACACCTTTTCAGGCTCCTCATTTTTTTCAACACCACTTCATTCTCCTCCTATTTTTCAGACCGTTTCATGCTCATCTCTTTTTTGACACCTTTTGAAGCTCTTCATATTTTTCACACATTTTGAAGCTCTTAATATTTTTCACACCTTTTCTGGCTCTTCATGTTTTTCAACACCGGTTCATGGTACTCCTATTTTTTAGACCGTTTCATGCTCCTCATATTTTTGACAACTTTTGAAGCTGTTCATATTTTTCACACCTTTTCAGGCTCTTCATTTTTTTCAACACTGCTTCATGCTCCTCCTATTTTTCAGAACGTTTCATGCTCCTTATAATTTTGACACCTTTTGAAGCTCTTCATATTTTTCACACCTTTTCAGGCTCTTCATGTTTTTCAACACTGCTTCATGCTCCTCCTATTTTTCAGACCGTTTCTTGCACCTCATATATTTCACACCTTTAGAAGCTCTTCATATTTTTCACACATTTTCAGGCTCTTCATGTTTCTCAACACCGCTTCCTGCTCCTCCTCTTTTTCAGACCGTTTCATGCTCCTCATATTTTTGACACATTTTGAAGCTCTTCATGTTTCTCACAGCTTTTCAGGTTCTTCATGTTTTTCAACACTACTTCATGCTCCTCCTATTTTTCAGACGGTTTCATGCTCATCTCATTTTTGACACCTTTTGAAGCTCTTCATATTTTTCACATCTTTTGAAGCTCTTCATATTTTTCACACGTTTTCAGGCTCTTCATTTTGTTCAACACCCTTTCTTGCTCCTCCTATTTTTCAGACCATTTCATGCTCCTCATATTTTTGACACGTTTTGAAGCTCTTCATATTTTTCACACCTTTTCAGGCTCTTCATGTTTTTGAACACCGTTTCATAGTCCTCCTATTTTTCAGACCGTTTCATGCTCCTCATATTTTTGACACCTTTTGAAGCTCTTCATATTTTTCACTACTTTTCAGGGTCTTCCTGTTTTGAACACCGCTTCATGCTCCTCCTATTTTTCAGAACTTTTCATGCTCCTCATATTTTTGACACCTTTTGAAGCTCTTCATATTTTTCACACCTTTTCAGGCTCTTCATGTTTTTGAACACCATTTCATGCTCCTCCTATTTTACAGACCGTTTCATTCTCCTCATATTTTTGACACCTTTTGAAGCTCTTCATATATTTCACACCTTTTCAGGCTTTTCATTATTTTCAACACCACTTCATGCTCCTCTTATTTTTCAGACCGTTTCATGCTCATCTCATTTTGACACCTTTTGAAGCTCTTCATGTTTTTCACATCTTCTGAAGCTCTTCATATTTTTCACAAATTTTCAGGCTCTTTATGATTTTCAACACCGCTTCATGCTCCTCCTATTTTTCAGACCGTTTCATGTTCATCTCATTTTGACACCTTTTGAAGCTCTTCATATTTTTCACACCTTTTGAAGCTCTTCATATTTTGCATATTTTTGAAGTTCTTCATAATTTCACACGTTTTCAGACTCTTCATGTTTTTCAACACCACTTCATGCTCCTCCTATTTTTCAGACCGTTTCATGCTCCTCATATTTTTGACACCTTTTGAAGCTCTTCATATTTTTCACACCTTTTCAGGCTCTTCATGTTTTTGAACACCGCTTCATGCTCCTCCTATTTTTCAGACCGTTTCATGCTCCTCATATTTTTGACAACTTTTGAAGCTTTTCATATTTTTCACACCTTGTCAGGCTCTTGAATTTTTTCAACACCACTTCATGCTCCTCCTTTTTTGCAGACCGTTTCATGCTCCTCATATTTTTGACACCTTTTGAAGCTCTTCATATTTTGCACACCTTTTCAGGCTCTTCATGTTTTTGAACACCGCTTCATGATCCTCCTATTTTTCTGACCTTTTCATGCTCCTCATATTTTTGACAACTTTTGAAGCTCTTCATATTTTTCACAACTTTTCAGGCTTTTCCTGTTTTTGAACACCGCTTCATGCTCCTCCTATTTTTCAAACCGTTTCATGCTCCTCATATTTTTGACACCTTTTGAAGCTCTTCATATTTTTCACACCTTTTCAGGCTCTTCATGTTTTTGAACACCGCTTCATGCTCCTCCTATTTTCAGACCGTTTCATTCTCCTCATATTTTTGACACCTTTTGAAGCCCTTCATATATTTCACACCTTTTCCGTCTCTTCTTTTTTTTCAACACCACTTCATGCTCCTCCTATTTTTCAGACCGTTTCATGCTCATCTCATTTTTGACACCTTTTGAAGCTCTTCATATTTTTCACACCTTTTCAAGCTCTTCATGTTTTTGAACACCGCTTCATGCTCCTCCTATTTTTCAGACTGCTTCATACTCCTCTCATTTTTGACACCTTTTGAAGCTCTTCATATTTTTGACACCTTTTGAAGCTCTTCATATTTCTCACACGTTTTCAGGCTCTTCATGATTTTCAACACCGATTCATGCTCCTTCTCTTTTTCAGACCGTTTCATGCTCCTCATATTTTTGATACCTTTTGAATCTCCTCATATTTTTTACACCTTTTGAAGCTCCTCATATTTTTCACACCTTTTCAGGCTCTTCATATTTTTGAAAACCGCTTCATGCTCCTCCTATTTTTAAGACCATTTCATGCTCCTCATATATTTCACACCTTTTGAAGTTCTTCATATTTTTCACACCTTTTCAGGCTCTGCATGTTTTTCAACACCGTTTCATGCTCCTCCTATTTTTCAGACCGTTTCATGCTCCTCATATTTTTGACACATTTTGAAGTTCTTGATATATTTCACACCTTCTCAGGCTCTTCATTTTTTGGAACACGACTTCTTGCTCCTCCTATTTTTCAGACCGTTTCATGCTCATCTCATTTTTGACACCTTTTGAAGCTCTTCATATATTTGACACCATTTGAAGCTCTTCATATTTTTCACAACTTTTCAGGCTCTGCATATATTTGAACACCGTTTCATGCTACTCCTATATTTCAGACCGATTCTTGCTGCTCATATATTTGACACCTTTTGAAACTCTTCATATTTTTAACACCTTTTCAGGCTCTTCATGTTTTTCAACACCGCTTCATGCTCTTCCTATTTTTCAGACCGTTTCATGCTCCTCATATTTTTGACACCTTTTGATGCTCTTCATATTTTTCACACCTTTTCAGGCTTTTCATGTTTTTGCACACCGCTTCATGCTCCTCCTATTTTTCACACCTTTTGAAGCTCTTCATATTTTTCACCATTTTCAGTCTCTTCATGTTTTTAACACGGTTTCATGCTCCTCCTATTTTTCAGACCGTTTCATGCTCCTCATATTTTTGACACCTTTTGAAGCTCTTCATATTTTTCACATCTTTTCAGGCTCTTCATGTTTTTCAACACCGCTTCATGCTCCACCTATTTTTCAGACGGTTTCATGCTCATCTCTTTTTTGACACCTTTTGAAGCTCTTCATATTTTTCATACCTTTTGAAGCTCTTCATATTTTTCACTCGTTTTCACGCTCTTCATGTTTTTCAACACCGCTTCATGCTCCTCCTATTTTTCAGACGGTTTCATGCTCCTCATATTTTTGACACCTTTTGAAGCTCTTCATATTTTTCAAACCTTTTCAGGCTCTTCATGTTTTTGAACACTGCTTCATGCTCCTCGTATTTTTCAAACCATTTCATGATCCTCATGTATTTCACACCTTTGAACCTCTTCATATTTTTCACACCTTTTCAGGCTCTTCATGTGTTTCAACACCACTTCATGCTCCTCAGCTTTTTCAGACCGTTTCATGCTCATTTCATTTTTGAAACATTTTGAAGCTCTTCATATTTTTCACACCTTTTGAATCTCTTCATATTTTTGACACCTTTTCAGGCTCTTCATGTTTTTGAACACCTCTGCATGCTCCTCCTATTTTTCAGGGCGTTTAATGCTCCTCATGTATTTCACACCTTTTGAAGCTCTTCATATTTTTCTCACCTTTTCAGGCTCTTCATGTTTTTGAACACCGCTTCATGCTCCTCATATTTTTCAGACCGTTTCATGCTCCTCATATATTTCAAACCTTTTGCACCTCTTCATATTTTTCACACCTTTTCAATGTCTTCATGTTTTTGAACACCGTTTCATGCTGCTCCTATTTTTCACAACGTTTCATGCTCCTCATATTTTTGACACCTTTTGAAGCTCTTCATATTTTTCACACCTTTTCAGGCTCTTCATATTTTTGAACACCTCTTCCTCTTCCTCCTATTTTTCAGACCGTTTCTTGCTCCTCATGTATTTCACACCTTTGGAAGCCCTTCATATTTTTCACACCTTTTCAGGCTCTTGATGTTTTTCCACACCACTTCATGCTTCTCCTATTTTTCAACACGTTTCATGCTCCTCATGTATTTCACACCTTTTGAAGCTCTTCATATTTTTCACACCTTTTCAGGCTCTTCATGTTTTTCAACACCGCTTCATGCTCCTCCTATTTTTCAGACCGTTTCATGCACCTCATATTTTTCTCCCCTTTTGAAGCTCTTCATATTTTTCACACCTTTTCAGGCTCCTCATGTTTTGCAACACCGCTTCATTGTCCTCCTATTTTTCAGACCGTTTCATACTCCTCATATTTTTGACAACTTTTGATGCTCTTCATATTTTTCACACCTTTTCAGGCTCTTCATTTTTTCAACACCGCTTCATGCTCCTCCTATTTTTCAGACCGTTTCATGCTCATCTCATTTTTAACACCTTTGGAAGCTTTTCATATTTTTCACAATTTTTCAGGCTCTTCATGTTTTGAACACCGCTTCATGCTCCTCCTATTTTTCAGACCGTATCATGCTCCTCATATTTTGACACCTTTTGAAGCTCTTCATATATTTCACACCTTTTCAGTCTCTTCTTTTTCTTCAACACCACCTCATGCACCTCCTATTTTTCAGACCGTTTCATGATCATCTCATTTTTGACACCTTTTGAAGCTCTTCATATTTTTCACACCTTTTCAGGCTCCTCATTTTTTTCAACACCACTTCATTCTCCTCCTATTTTTCAGACCGTTTCATGCTCATCTCTTTTTTGACACCTTTTGTAGCTCTTCATATTTTTCACACATTTTGAAGCTCTTAATATTTTTCACACCTTTTCTGGCTCTTCATGTTTTTCAACACCGGTTCATGGTCCTCCTATTTTTCAGACCGTTTCATACTCCTTATATTTTTGACAACTTTTGATGCTCTTCATATTTTTCACACCTTTTCAGGCTCTTCATTTTTTCAACACCGCTTCATGCTCCTCCTATTTTTCAGAGCGTTTCATGCTCATCTCATTTTTAACACCTTTGGAAGCTTTTCATATTTTTCACAATTTTTCAGGCTCTTCATGGTTTGAACACCGCTTCATGCTCCTCCTATTTTTCAGACCGTATCATGCTCCTCATATTTTGACACCTTTTGAAGCTCTTCATATATTTCACACCTTTTCAGTCTCTTCTTTTTCTTCAACACCACTTCATGCACCTCCTATTTTTCAGACCGTTTCATGATCATCTCATTTTTGACACCTTTTGAAGCTCTTCATATTTTTCACACCTTTTCAGGCTCCTCATTTTTTTCAACACCACTTCATTCTCCTCCTATTTTTCAGACCGTTTCATGCTCATCTCTTTTTTGACACCTTTTGAAGCTCTTCATATTTTTCACACATTTTGAAGCTCTTAATATTTTTCACACCTTTTCTGGCTCTTCATGTTTTTCAACACCGGTTCATGGTACTCCTATTTTTTAGACCGTTTCATGCTCCTCATATTTTTGACAACTTTTGAAGCTGTTCATATTTTTCACACCTTTTCAGGCTCTTCATTTTTTTCAACACTGCTTCATGCTCCTCCTATTTTTCAGAACGTTTCATGCTCCTTATAATTTTGACACCTTTTGAAGCTCTTCATATTTTTCACACCTTTTCAGGCTCTTCATGTTTTTCAACACTGCTTCATGCTCCTCCTATTTTTCAGACCGTTTCTTGCACCTCATATATTTCACACCTTTAGAAGCTCTTCATATTTTTCACACATTTTCAGGCTCTTCATGTTTCTCAACACCGCTTCCTGCTCCTCCTCTTTTTCAGACCGTTTCATGCTCCTCATATTTTTGACACATTTTGAAGCTCTTCATGTTTCTCACAGCTTTTCAGGTTCTTCATGTTTTTCAACACTACTTCATGCTCCTCCTATTTTTCAGACGGTTTCATGCTCATCTCATTTTTGACACCTTTTGAAGCTCTTCATATTTTTCACATCTTTTGAAGCTCTTCATATTTTTCACACGTTTTCAGGCTCTTCATTTTGTTCAACACCCTTTCTTGCTCCTCCTATTTTTCAGACCATTTCATGCTCCTCATATTTTTGACACGTTTTGAAGCTCTTCATATTTTTCACACCTTTTCAGGCTCTTCATGTTTTTGAACACCGTTTCATAGTCCTCCTATTTTTCAGACCGTTTCATGCTCCTCATATTTTTGACACCTTTTGAAGCTCTTCATATTTTTCACTACTTTTCAGGGTCTTCCTGTTTTGAACACCGCTTCATGCTCCTCCTATTTTTCAGAACTTTTCATGCTCCTCATATTTTTGACACCTTTTGAAGCTCTTCATATTTTTCACACCTTTTCAGGCTCTTCATGTTTTTGAACACCATTTCATGCTCCTCCTATTTTACAGACCGTTTCATTCTCCTCATATTTTTGACACCTTTTGAAGCTCTTCATATATTTCACACCTTTTCAGGCTTTTCATTATTTTCAACACCACTTCATGCTCCTCTTATTTTTCAGACCGTTTCATGCTCATCTCATTTTGACACCTTTTGAAGCTCTTCATGTTTTTCACATCTTCTGAAGCTCTTCATATTTTTCACAAATTTTCAGGCTCTTTATGATTTTCAACACCGCTTCATGCTCCTCCTATTTTTCAGACCGTTTCATGTTCATCTCATTTTGACACCTTTTGAAGCTCTTCATATTTTTCACACCTTTTGAAGCTCTTCATATTTTGCATATTTTTGAAGTTCTTCATAATTTCACACGTTTTCAGACTCTTCATGTTTTTCAACACCACTTCATGCTCCTCCTATTTTTCAGACCGTTTCATGCTCCTCATATTTTTGACACCTTTTGAAGCTCTTCATATTTTTCACACCTTTTCAGGCTCTTCATGTTTTTGAACACCGCTTCATGCTCCTCCTATTTTTCAGACCGTTTCATGCTCCTCATATTTTTGACAACTTTTGAAGCTTTTCATATTTTTCACACCTTGTCAGGCTCTTGAATTTTTTCAACACCACTTCATGCTCCTCCTTTTTTGCAGACCGTTTCATGCTCCTCATATTTTTGACAACTTTTGAAGCTCTTCATATTTTTCACAACTTTTCAGGCTTTTCCTGTTTTTGAACACCGCTTCATGCTCCTCCTATTTTTCAAACCGTTTCATGCTCCTCATATTTTTGACACCTTTTGAAGCTCTTCATATTTTTCACACCTTTTCAGGCTCTTCATGTTTTTGAACACCGCTTCATGCTCCTCCTATTTTCAGACCGTTTCATTCTCCTCATATTTTTGACACCTTTTGAAGCCCTTCATATATTTCACACCTTTTCCGTCTCTTCTTTTTTTTCAACACCACTTCATGCTCCTCCTATTTTTCAGACCGTTTCATGCTCATCTCATTTTTGACACCTTTTGAAGCTCTTCATATTTTTCACACCTTTTCAAGCTCTTCATGTTTTTGAACACCGCTTCATGCTCCTCCTATTTTTCAGACTGCTTCATACTCCTCTCATTTTTGACACCTTTTGAAGCTCTTCATATTTTTGACACCTTTTGAAGCTCTTCATATTTCTCACACGTTTTCAGGCTCTTCATGATTTTCAACACCGATTCATGCTCCTTCTCTTTTTCAGACCGTTTCATGCTCCTCATATTTTTGATACCTTTTGAATCTCCTCATATTTTTTACACCTTTTGAAGCTCCTCATATTTTTCACACCTTTTCAGGCTCTTCATATTTTTGAAAACTGCTTCATGCTCCTCCTATTTTTAAGACCATTTCATGCTCCTCATATTTTTGACACATTTTGAAGTTCTTGATATATTTCACACCTTCTCAGGCTCTTCATTTTTTGGAACACGACTTCTTGCTCCTCCTATTTTTCAGACCGTTTCATGCTCATCTCATTTTTGACACCTTTTGAAGCTCTTCATATTTTTGACACCATTTGAAGCTCTTCATATTTTTCACAACTTTTCAGGCTCTGCATATATTTGAACACCGTTTCATGCTACTCCTATATTTCAGACCGATTCTTGCTGCTCATATATTTGACACCTTTTGAAACTCTTCATATTTTTAACACCTTTTCAGGCTCTTCATGTTTTTCAACACCGCTTCATGCTCCTCCTATTTTTCAGACCGTTTCATGCTCCTCATATATTTGACACCTTTTGATGCTCTTCATATTTTTCACACCTTTTCAGGATTTTCATGTTTTTGCACACCGCTTCATGCTCCTCCTATTTTTCACACCTTTTGAAGCTCTTCATATTTTTCACCCTTTTCAGTCTCTTCATGTTTTTAACACGGTTTCATGCTCCTCCTATTTTTCAGACCGTTTCATGCTCCTCATATTTTTGACACCTTTTGAAGCTCTTCATATTTTTCACATCTTTTCAGGCTCTTCATGTTTTTCAACACCGCTTCATGCTCCACCTATTTTTCAGACGGTTTCATGCTCATCTCTTTTTTGACACCTTTTGAAGCTCTTCATATTTTTCATACCTTTTGAAGCTCTTCATATTTTTCACTCGTTTTCACGCTCTTCATGGTTTTCAACACCGCTTCATGCTCCTCCTATTTTTCAGACGGTTTCATGCTCCTCATATTTTTGACACCTTTTGAAGCTCTTCATATTTTTCAAACCTTTTCAGGCTCTTCATGTTTTTGAACACTGCTTCATGCTCCTCGTATTTTTCAAACCATTTCATGATCCTCATGTATTTCACACCTTTGAACCTCTTCATATTTTTCACACCTTTTCAGGCTCTTCATGTGTTTCAACACCACTTCATGCTCCTCAGCTTTTTCAGACCGTTTCATGCTCATTTCATTTTTGAAACATTTTGACGCTCTTCATATTTTTCACACCTTTTGAATCTCTTCATATTTTTGACACCTTTTCAGGCTCTTCATGTTTTTGAACACCTCTGCATGCTCCTCCTATTTTTCAGGGCGTTTAATGCTCCTCATGTATTTCACACCTTTTGAAGCTCTTCATATTTTTCTCACCTTTTCAGGCTCTTCATGTTTTTGAACACCGCTTCATGCTCCTCATATTTTTCAGACCGTTTCATGCTCCTCATATATTTCAAACCTTTTGCACCTCTTCATATTTTTCACACCTTTTCAATGTCTTCATGTTTTTGAACACCGTTTCATGCTGCTCCTATTTTTCACAACGTTTCATGCTCCTCATATTTTTGACACCTTTTGAAGCTCTTCATATTTTTCACACCTTTTCAGGCTCTTCATATTTTTGAACACCTCTTCCTCTTCCTCCTATTTTTCAGACCGTTTCTTGCTCCTCATGTATTTCACACCTTTGGAAGCCCTTCATATTTTTCACACCTTTTCAGGCTCTTGATGTTTTTCCACACCACTTCATGCTTCTCCTATTTTTCAACACGTTTCATGCTCCTCATGTATTTCACACCTTTTGAAGCTCTTCATATTTTTCACACCTTTTCAGGCTCTTCATGTTTTTCAACACCGCTTCATACTCCTCCTATTTTTCAGACCGTTTCATGCACCTCATATTTTTCTCCCCTTTTGAAGCTCTTCATATTTTTCACACCTTTTCAGGCTCCTCATGTTTTGCAACACCGCTTCATGGTCCTCCTATTTTTCAGACCGTTTCATACTCCTCATATTTTTGACAACTTTTGATGCTCTTCATATTTTTCACACCTTTTCAGGCTCTTCATTTTTTCAACACCGCTTCATGCTCCTCCTATTTTTCAGAGCGTTTCATGCTCATCTCATTTTTAACACCTTTGGAAGCTTTTCATATTTTTCACAATTTTTCAGGCTCTTCATGTTTTGAACACCGCTTCATGCTCCTCCTATTTTTCAGACCGTATCATGCTCCTCATATTTTGACACCTTTTGAAGCTCTTCATATATTTCACACCTTTTCAGTCTCTTCTTTTTCTTCAACACCACCTCATGCACCTCCTATTTTTCAGACCGTTTCATGATCATCTCATTTTTGACACCTTTTGAAGCTCTTCATATTTTTCACACATTTTCAGGCTCCTCATTTTTTTCAACACCACTTCATTCTCCTCCTATTTTTCAGACCGTTTCATGCTCATCTCTTTTTTGACACCTTTTGAAGCTCTTCATATTTTTCATACCTTTTGAAGCTCTTCATATTTTTCACTCGTTTTCACGCTCTTCATGGTTTTCAACACCGCTTCATGCTCCTCCTCTTTTTCAGACGGTTTCATCCTCCTCATATTTTTGACACCTTTTGAAGCTCTTCATATTTTTCAAACCTTTTCAGGCTCTTCATGTTTTTGAACACTGCTTCATGCTCCTCGTATTTTTCAAACCATTTCATGATCCTCATGTATTTCACACCTTTGAAACTCTTCATATTTTTCACACCTTTTCAGGCTCTTCATGTGTTTCAACACCACTTCATGCTCCTCAGCTTTTTCAGACCGTTTCATGCTCATTTCATTTTTGAAACATTTTGAAGCTCTTCATATTTTTCACACCTTTTGAATCTCTTCATATTTTTGACACCTTTTCAGGCTCTTCATGTTTTTGAACACCTCTGCATGCTCCTCCTATTTTTCAGGGCGTTTAATGCTCCTCATGTATTTCACACCTTTTGAAGCTCTTCATATTTTTCTCATCTTTTCAGGCTCTTCATGTTTTTGAACACCGCTTCATGCTCCTCATATTTTTCAGACCGTTTCATGCTCCTCATATATTTCAAACCTTTTGCACCTCTTCATATTTTTCACACCTTTTCAATGTCTTCATGTTTTTGAACACCGTTTCATGCTGCTCCTATTTTTCACAACGTTTCATGCTCCTCATATTTTTGACACCTTTTGAAGCTCTTCATATTTTTCACACCTTTTCAGGCTCTTCATATTTTTGAACACCTCTTCCTCTTCCTCCTATTTTTCAGACCGTTTCTTGCTCCTCATGTATTTCACACCTTTGGAAGCCCTTCATATTTTTCACACCTTTTCAGGCTCTTGATGTTTTTCCACACCACTTCATGCTTCTCCTATTTTTCAACACGTTTCATGCTCCTCATGTATTTCACACCTTTTGAAGCTCTTCATATTTTTCACACCTTTTCAGGCTCTTCATGTTTTTCAACACCGCTTCATGCTCCTCCTATTTTTCAGACCGTTTCATGCTCCTCATAAATTTCACACCTTTTGAAGCTCTTCATATTTTTCACACCTTTTGAAGCTCTTCATATTTTTCATATTTTTGAAGCTCTTCATATTGTTCACACCTTTTCAGGCTCTTCATATTTTTGAACACCGCTTCATGTTCCTCCTATTTTTCAGAGAGTTTCATGCTCCTCATGTATTTCACACCTTTTGAAGCTCTTCATATTTTTCACACCTTTTCAGGCTCTTCATGTTTTTCCACACCACTTCATGCTTCTCCTAATTTTCAGCTCTTTCATGCTCCTCATGTATTTCACACCTTTTGAAGCTCTTCATATTTTTCACACCTTTTCAGGCTCTTCATGTTTTTCAACACCGCTTCATACTCCTCCTATTTTTCAGACCGTTTCATGCACCTCATATTTTTCTCCCCTTTTGAAGCTCTTCATATTTTTCACACCTTTTCAGGCTCCTCATGTTTTGCAACACCGCTTCATGGTCCTCCTATTTTTCAGACCGTTTCATACTCCTCATATTTTTGACAACTTTTGATGCTCTTCATATTTTTCACACCTTTTCAGGCTCTTCATTTTTTCAACACCGCTTCATGCTCCTCCTATTTTTCAGACCGTTTCATGCTCATCTCATTTTTAACACCTTTGGAAGCTTTTCATATTTTTCACAATTTTTCAGGCTCTTCATGTTTTGAACACCGCTTCATGCTCCTCCTATTTTTCAGACCGTATCATGCTCCTCATATTTTGACACCTTTTGAAGCTCTTCATATATTTCACACCTTTTCAGTCTCTTCTTTTTCTTCAACACCACCTCATGCACCTCCTATTTTTCAGACCGTTTCATGATCATCTCATTTTTGACACCTTTTGAAGCTCTTCATATTTTTCACACCTTTTCAGGCTCCTCATTTTTTTCAACACCACTTCATTCTCCTCCTATTTTTCAGACCGTTTCATGCTCATCTCTTTTTTGACACCTTTTGTAGCTCTTCATATTTTTCACACATTTTGAAGCTCTTAATATTTTTCACACCTTTTCTGGCTCTTCATGTTTTTCAACACCGGTTCATGGTACTCCTATTTTTTAGACCGTTTCATGCTCCTCATATTTTTGACAACTTTTGAAGCTGTTCATATTTTTCACACCTTTTCAGGCTCTTCATTTTTTTCAACACTGCTTCATGCTCCTCCTATTTTTCAGAACGTTTCATGCTCCTTATAATTTTGACACCTTTTGAAGCTCTTCATATTTTTCACACCTTTTCAGGCTCTTCATGTTTTTCAACACTGCTTCATGCTCCTCCTATTTTTCAGACCGTTTTTTGCACCTCATATATTTCACACCTTTAGAAGCTCTTCATATTTTTCACACATTTTCAGGCTCTTCATGTTTCTCAACACCGCTTCCTGCTCCTCCTCTTTTTCAGACCGTTTCATGCTCCTCATATTTTTGACACATTTTGAAGCTCTTCATGTTTCTCACAGCTTTTCAGGTTCTTCATGTTTTTCAACACTACTTCATGCTCCTCCTATTTTTCAGACGGTTTCATGCTCATCTCATTTTTGACACCTTTTGAAGCTCTTCATATTTTTCACATCTTTTGAAGCTCTTCATATTTTTCACACGTTTTCAGGCTCTTCATGTTGTTCAACACCCTTTCTTGCTCCTCCTATTTTTCAGACCATTTCATGCTCCTCATATTTTTGACACGTTTTGAAGCTCTTCATATTTTTCACACCTTTTCAGGCTCTTCATGTTTTTGAACACCGTTTCATAGTCCTCCTATTTTTCAGACCGTTTCATGCTCCTCATATTTTTGACACCTTTTGAAGCTCTTCATATTTTTCACTACTTTTCAGGGTCTTCCTGTTTTGAACACCGCTTCATGCTCCTCCTATTTTTCAGAACTTTTCATGCTCCTCATATTTTTGACACCTTTTGAAGCTCTTCATATTTTTCACACCTTTTCAGGCTCTTCATGTTTTTGAACACCATTTCATGCTCCTCCTATTTTACAGACCGTTTCATTCTCCTCATATTTTTGACACCTTTTGAAGCTCTTCATATATTTCACACCTTTTCAGGCTTTTCATTATTTTCAACACCACTTCATGCTCCTCTTATTTTTCAGACCGTTTCATGCTCATCTCATTTTGACACCTTTTGAAGCTCTTCATGTTTTTCACATCTTCTGAAGCTCTTCATATTTTTCACAAATTTTCAGGCTCTTTATGATTTTCAACACCGCTTCATGCTCCTCCTATTTTTCAGACCGTTTCATGTTCATCTCATTTTGACACCTTTTGAAGCTCTTCATATTTTTCACACCTTTTGAAGCTCTTCATATTTTGCATATTTTTGAAGTTCTTCATAATTTCACACTTTTTCAGACTCTTCATGTTTTTCAACACCACTTCATGCTCCTCCTATTTTTCAGACCGTTTCATGCTCCTCATATTTTTGACACCTTTTGAAGCTCTTCATATTTTTCACACCTTTTCAGGCTCTTCATGTTTTTGAACACCATTTCATGCTCCTCCTATTTTACAGACCGTTTCATTCTCCTCATATTTTTGACACCTTTTGAAGCTCTTCATATATTTCACACCTTTTCAGGCTTTTCATTATTTTCAACACCACTTCATGCTCCTCTTATTTTTCAGACCGTTTCATGCTCATCTCATTTTGACACCTTTTGAAGCTCTTCATGTTTTTCACATCTTCTGAAGCTCTTCATATTTTTCACAAATTTTCAGGCTCTTTATGATTTTCAACACCGCTTCATGCTCCTCCTATTTTTCAGACCGTTTCATGTTCATCTCATTTTGACACCTTTTGAAGCTCTTCATATTTTTCACACCTTTTGAAGCTCTTCATATTTTGCATATTTTTGAAGTTCTTCATAATTTCACACGTTTTCAGACTCTTCATGTTTTTCAACACCACTTCATGCTCCTCCTATTTTTCAGACCGTTTCATGCTCCTCATATTTTTGACACCTTTTGAAGCTCTTCATATTTTTCACACCTTTTCAGGCTCTTCATGTTTTTGAACACCGCTTCATGCTCCTCCTATTTTTCAGACCGTTTCATGCTCCTCATATTTTTGACAACTTTTGAAGCTTTTCATATTTTTCACACCTTGTCAGGCTCTTGAATTTTTTCAACACCACTTCATGCTCCTCCTTTTTTGCAGACCGTTTCATGCTCCTCATATTTTTGACACCTTTTGAAGCTCTTCATATTTTGCACACCTTTTCAGGCTCTTCATGTTTTTGAACACTGCTTCATGATCCTCCTATTTTTCTGACCTTTTCATGCTCCTCATATTTTTGACAACTTTTGAAGCTCTTCATATTTTTCACAACTTTTCAGGCTTTTCCTGTTTTTGAACACCGCTTCATGCTCCTTCTATTTTTCAAACCGTTTCATGCTCCTCATATTTTTGACACCTTTTGAAGCTCTTCATATTTTTCACACCTTTTCAGGCTCTTCATGTTTTTGAACACCGCTTCATGCTCCTCCTATTTTCAGACCGTTTCATTCTCCTTATATTTTTGACACCTTTTGAAGCCCTTCATATATTTCACACCTTTTCCGTCTCTTCTTTTTTTTCAACACCACTTCATGCTCCTCCTATTTTTCAGACCGTTACATGCTCATCTCATTTTTGACACCTTTTGAAGCTCTTCATATTTTTCACACCTTTTCAGGCTCTTCATGTTTTTGAACACCGCTTCATGCTCCTCTTATTTTTCAGACTGCTTCATACTCCTCTCATTTTTGAAACCTTTTGAAGCTCTTCATATTTTTGACACCTTTTGAAGCTCTTCATATTTCTCACACGTTTTCAGGCTCTTCATGATTTTCAACACCGATTCATGCTCCTCCTCTTTTTCAGACCGTTTCATGCTCCTCATATTTTTGATACCTTTTGAATCTCCTCATATTTTTTACACCTTTTGAACCTCTTCATATATTTCACACTTTTTCAGGCTCTTCATGTTTTTCAACACGGCTTCATGCTCCTCCTATTTTTCAGACCGTTTCATGCTCCTCATATTTTTCACACCTTTTGAAGCTCTTCATATTTTTCACACCTTTTAAGCCTCTTCATGTTTTTTAGCACCGCTTCATGCTCCTCCTATTTTCAAGACAGTTTCATACTCCTCATGTATTTCATACCTTTTGAAGCTCCTCATATTTTTCACACCTTTTCAGGCTCTTCATATTTTTGAAAACCGCTTCATGCTCCTCCTATTTTTAAGACCGTTTCATGCTCCTCATATATTTCACACCTTTTGAAGTTCTTCATATTTTTCACACCTTTTCAGGCTCTGCATGTTTTTCAACACCGTTTCATGCTCCTCCTATTTTTCAGACCGTTTCATGCTCCTCATATTTTTGACACATTTTGAAGTTCTTGATATATTTCACACCTTCTCAGGCTCTTCATTTTTTGGAACACGACTTCTTGCTCCTCCTATTTTTCAGACCGTTTCATGCTCATCTCATTTTTGACACCTTTTGAAGCTCTTCATATATTTGACACCATTTGAAGCTCTTCATATTTTTCACAACTTTTCAGGCTCTGCATGTATTTGAACACCGTTTCATGCTACTCCTATATTTCAGACCGATTCTTGCTGCTCATATATTTGACACCTTTTGAAACTCTTCATATTTTTAACACCTTTTCAGGCTCTTCATGTTTTTCAACACCGCTTCATGCTCCTCCTATTTTTCAGACCGTTTCATGCTCCTCATATTTTTGACACCTTTTGATGCTCTTCATATTTTTCACACCTTTTCAGGCTTTTCATGTTTTTGCACACCGCTTCATGCTCCTCCTATTTTTCACACCTTTTGAAGCTCTTCATATTTTTCACCCTTTTCAGTCTCTTCATGTTTTTGAACACGGTTTCATCCTCCTCCTATTTTTCAGACCGTTTCATGCTCCTCATATTTTTGACACCTTTTGAAGCTCTTCATATTTTTCACATCTTTTCAGGCTCTTCATGTTTTTCAACACCGCTTCATGCTCCACCTATTTTTCAGACGGTTTCATGCTCATCTCTTTTTTGACACCTTTTGAAGCTCTTCATATTTTTCATACCTTTTGAAGCTCCTCATATTTTTCACTCGTTTTCACGCTCTTCATGTTTTTCAACACCGCTTCATGCTCCTCCTATTTTTCGGACGGTTTCATGCTCCTCATATTTTTGACACCTTTTGAAGCTCTTCATATTTTTCAAACCTTTTCAGGCTCTTCATGTTTTTGAACACTGCTTCATGCTCCTCGTATTTTTCAAACCATTTCATGATCCTCATGTATTTCACACCTTTGAACCTCTTCATATTTTTCACACCTTTTCAGGCTCTTCATGTGTTTCAACACCACTTCATGCTCCTCAGCTTTTTCAGACCGTTTCATGCTCATTTCATTTTTGACACATTTTGAAGCTCTTCATATTTTTGACACCTTTTCAGGCTCTTCATGTTTTTGAACACCTCTGCATGCTCCTCCTATTTTTCAGGGCGTTTAATGCTCCTCATGTATTTCACACCTTTTGAAGCTCTTCATATTTTTGACACCCTTTCAGGCTCTTCATGTTTTGCAACACCGCTTCATGCTGTTCCTATTTTTCAGACCGTTTCATGCTCCTCATATTTTTGAGACCTTTTGAAGCTCTTCATATCATTCACACCTTTTCAGGCTCTTCATGTTTTTCAATACCACTTCATGCTCCACCTATTTTTCAGACCGTTTCATCCTCATCTCATTTTTGACACCTTTTAAAGCTCTTCATATTTTTCACACCTTTTGAAGCTCTTCATATTCTTCATACGTTTTCATGCTCTTTATGTTTTTCAACACCGCTTCTTGCTCCTCCTATTTTTCAGACCGTTTCATGCTCATCTCATTTTTGACACCTTTTAAAGCTCTTCATATTTTTCACACCTTTTGAGGCTCTTCATATTTTTCACACCTTTTGAGGCTCTTCATATTTTTCATATTTTTGAAGCTCTTCATATTTTTCACACCTTTTCAGGCTCTTCATATTTTTGAACACCGCTTCATGCTCCTCCTATTTTTCAGAGAGTTTCATGCTCCTCATGTATTTCACACCTTATGAAGCTCTTCATATTTTTCACACCTTTTCAGGCTCTTCATGTTTTTCAACACCGCTTCATGCTCCTCCTGTTTTTCAGACCATTTCATGCTAGTCATATTTTTTACACCTTTTGAAGATCTTCATATTTCTCACACCTTTTCAGGCTCTTCATGTTTTTCAACAACGCTTCATGCTCCTCCGATTTTTCAGACGGTTTCATGCTCCTCATACTTTTGACACCTTTTGAAGCTATTCATATTTTTCACACCTTTTCAGGCTCTTCATGTTTTTCAACACCGCTTCATGCACCTCCTATTTTTCAGAACGTTTCATGCTCATCTCATTTTTGACACCTTTTGAAGCTTTTCATATTTTTCAAAACTTTTCAGGCTTTTCATGTTTTGAACACCGCTTCATGGTAATCCTATTTTTGAAACCATATCATGCTCCTCATATTTTTCACACATATTGAAGCTCTTCATATTTTTCAAACCTTTTCAGACTCTTCATGTTTTTGAACACCACTTCATGCTCCTTCTATTTTCAGAGAGTTTCATTCTCCTCATGTATTTCACACCTTTTGAAGCTCTTCATATTTTGCACACCTTTTCAGGCTCTTCATGTTTTTGAACACCGTTTCATGCTCCTCCTATTTTTCAGACGGTTTCATGCTCCTCATATTTTGACACCTTTTGAAGCTCTTCATATTTTTCACACTTTTTCAAGCTCTTCATGTTTTTCAACACCACTTCATGCTCCTCCTATTTTTCAGACGTTTCATGTTCCTCATATTTTTGACACCTTTAGAAACTTTTCATATTTTTCACACTTTTTCAGGCTCTTCATGTTTTTCCACACCGCTTCAGCTCCTCCTATTTTTCAGACCGTTTCATTCTCCTCATAAATTTGACACATTTTAAAGCTCTTCATATATTTCACACCTTTTCAGGCTCTTCATTTTTTCAACAC
Source organism: Dama dama (assembly GCF_033118175.1). NCBI lineage: Eukaryota > Metazoa > Chordata > Mammalia > Artiodactyla > Cervidae > Dama > Dama dama. The sequence goes on along the minus strand of NC_083714.1, from coordinate 695,286 downwards.
CACTTCATGCTCCTCCTATTTTTCAGACCGTTTCATGCTCATCTATTTTGACACCTTTTGAAGCTCTTCATATTTTTACACCTTTTAAGCTCTTCACATTTTTCACACCTTTTCAGGCTCTTCATGTTTTGAACACCGTTTCTTGCTCCTCTTATTATTCAGACCGTTTCATGATCCTGATATATTTGACACCTCTTGAAGCTCTTCATATTTTTCACACCTTTTCAGGCTCTTCAAGATTTGCAACACCGCTTCATGCTCCTCCGATTTTTCAGACCGTTTCATGCTCATCTCATTTTTGACATCTTTTGAAGCACTTCGTATTTTTCACACCTTTTGAAGCTCTTCCTATTTTTCATATTTTTGAACCACTTCACGTTTTTCACACCTTTTCAGGCTCTTCAAGATTTTCAACACCGCTTCATGCTCCTCCGATTTTTCAGATCGTTTCATGCTCATCTAATTTTTGACACCTTTTGAAGCTCTTCATATTTTTCACACCTTTTCAGGCTCTTCATATTTTTCAACACAACTTCATGCATCTCCTATTTTTCGGACCATTTCATGCTCCTCATATTTTTCAAACCTTTTGAAACTCTTCATATTTTTCACACCTTTTCAGGCTCTTCATGTTTTGAACACCACTTCATGCTCCTCCTATTATTCAGAGAGTTTCATGCTCCTCATGTATTTCACACCTTTTGAAGCTCTTCATATTTTTCACACCTTTTGAAGCTCTTCATATATTTCACATCTTTTCAGGCTCTTCATGTTTATTTAAAAACGTTTCATCCTCCTCCTATTTTTGACACATTTTGAAGCTCTTCATATTTTTCACATCTTTTAAGACTCTTCATGTTTTTCAACACCGCTTCATGCTCCTCCGTTTTTTCAGACCGTTTCATGCTCCTCTCATTTTTGACACCTTTTGAAGCTCTTCATATTTTTCACACCTTTTGAAGCTCTTCATATATTTCACATCTTTTCAGGCTCTTCATGTTTATTTAAAAACGTTTCATCCTCCTCCTATTTTTGACACATTTTGAAGCTCTTCATATTTTTCACAACTTTTAAGGCTCTTCATGTTTTTCAACACCGCTTCATGGTCCTCCTATTTTTCAGAACGTTTCATGCTCCTCATATTTTTGACACCGTTTCAAGCTCTTCATATATTTCACACCTTTTCAGGCTCTGAATGTTGTCAACACCGCTTCATGCTCATCCTATTTTTCGGACCGCTTCATGCTCCTCAGATTTTTGACATCTTTGGAGCACTTCATATTTTTCACACGTTTTCAGCCTCTTCATGTTTTTCAACACTGCATCATGCTCTTCCTATTTTTCAGATCGTTTCATGCTCCTCAATGTTTGACATGTTTTGAATTTCTTTATATTTTTCACACCATTTCAGGCTCTTCATGTTTTGAACAACGTTTCATGCTCCTCCTATTTTTCAGAAAATTTCATGATCCTCATATATTTGAGACCTTTTAACGCTCTTCATATTTTTCACAGCTTTTCAGCTCTTCATGTTTGTCAACACCACTTCATGCTCCTCCTATTTTTCAGACCGTTTCTTTCTCCTCATATTTTTGACACCTTTTGAAGCTCTTCATATATTTCACAGATTTTCAGGCTCTTCATCTTTTTGCACACCGCTTCATGCTCCTCCTATTTTTCACACCGTTTCATGCTGCTCTCATTATTGACACATTTTGAAGCTATTCATATTTTTCACACCTTTGGAAGCTCTTCATATTTTTCACACATTTTCAGGCTTTTCATGTTTTCAACACCTCTTCATACTCCTCCTTTTTTTCAGTCCATTTCATGTTCCTCATATTTTTCACACCTTTTAATGCTCTTCATATTTTTCACACCTTTTCAGGCTTTTCATGTTTTTCAACACCGCTTCATGCTCCTCCTATTTTTCAGACTGTTTCATGCTCCTCATATTTTTGACAGCTTTTGAAGCTGTTCATATTTTTCACACCTTTTCAGGCTCTTCATGTTTTTCAACCGTGCTTCATGTTCCTCCTATTTTTCACACCGTTTCATGCTCCTCATATTTTTGACACCTTTTGAAGATCTTAATATTTTTCACACCTTTTCAGGCTCTTCATGTTTTTGAACACCATTTCATGCTCCTCCTTTTTTTTGACACATTTTGAACGTCTTCATAATTTTCACACCTTTCAGGCTCTTCATGTTTTACAACACTGTTTCATGCTCCTCCTATTTTTCAGATCATTTCATGCTCCTCATATATTTCACATCTTTTGTAGCTCTTCATATTTTTCACACCTTTTCAGTCTCTTCAGGTTTCTCAACATCACTTCATGCTTCTCCTATTTTTCACACCGTTTCATGCTCCTCATATTTTTGACACCTTTTGAACCTCCTCATTTTTTCACAACTTTGGAAACTCTTCATATATTTCCCACCTTTTCAGGCTCTTAAAGTTTTCAACACCGCTTCATGCTCATCCTATTTTTCAGACCGTTTCATGCTCCTCATATTTTTGACACGTTTTGAGGCTCTTCATGTTTTTCACACCTTTTCAGGCTCTTCATGTTTTTCAACACTGTTTCATGCTGCTCCTATTTTTCAGACCGTTTCATGTTCCTCATATTTTTCACACCTTTTGAAGCTCTTCATATTTTACAAAACTTTTCAGGTTCTTCATGTTTTTGACGACTGCTTCATGCTCCTCCTATTTTTCAGACCGTTTCATGCTCCTTATATATTTGACACCTTGTGAAGCTCCTCCTATTTTTCACACCTTTTCAGGCTCTTCATGTATTTCAACACCTTTTCATGCTCCTCCTATTTTTCAGACCGCTTCAGTCTCCTCATGTATTTCACACCTTTTCAAGCTCTTCATATTTTTCACACCTTTTCAGGCTCTTCATGTTTTTGAACACCGTTTCATGCTCCTCCTATTTTTCAGACCGTTTCATGCTCCTCATATTTTTGACACCTTTTGAACCTCCTCATTTTTTCACAACTTTGGAAACTCTTCATATATTTCACACCTTTTCAGGCACTTCATGATTTCCACGACCACTTCATGCTCCTCCTATTTTTCAGACCGTTTCATGCTCATCTCATTTTTGACACCTTTGGAAGCTCTTCATATATTTCACATCTTTTGAAGCTCTTCATATTTTTCACACGTTTTCAGGCTCTTCATGTTTTTCAACACCGCTTCATGCTCCTCCTATTTTTCAGACCGTTTCATGCTCCTCATATTTTTGACACGTTTTGAGGCTCTTCATGTTTTTCACACCTTTTCAAGCTCTTCATGTTTTTGAACACCACTTCATGCTCCTCCTATTTTTAAGATCGTTTCATGCTCCTCATATTTTTGACCCCTTTTGAAGATCTTCATGTTTTTCACACCTTTTCAGGCTCTTCATATTTTTGAACACCGTATCATGCTCCTCCTATTTTTCAGACCGTTTCAGGCTCCTCATATTTTTGACACCTTTTGAAGCTCCTCATATTTTTCACACCTTTTGAAGCTCTTCATATATTTCACAACTTTTCAGGCACTTCATGTTTTTCAACATCACTTCATGCTCCTCCTATATTTCAGACCGGTTCATGCTCCTCATATTTTTGACACCTTTTGTAGCTCTTCATATATTTCACACCTTTTGAAGCTCTTCATATTTTTCACACGTTTTCAGGCTATTCATGTTTTTCAACGCCGCTTCATGCTCCTACTATTTTCAGACCGTTTCCACCTCCTCATGTATTTCACACCTTTTGAAGCTCTTCATATATGTCACACCTTTTAGGCTCTTCGTCTTTTTAAAACCGTTTCATGCTCATCCTATTTTTCACACTGTTTCATGCTCCTCATATATTTGACACCTTTTGAAGCTCTTCATATTTTTCACACCTTTTCAGGCTCTTTATGTTTATCAACACAGTTTCATGCTCTTCCTAAATTTCAGACCGTTTCATGCTCCTCATATTGTTGACACCTTTTGAAGCTCTTCATATTTTTCCACCTTTTCAGGCTTTTCATGTTTTTCAACACCGCTTCATGCTCCTCCAATTTTTCAGAAAGTTTCATGCTCCTCATATTTTTAACATCTTTTGAAGCTCTTCATTTTTTTCACACCTTTTCATGCTCTTCATCTTTTTCAAAAAAGTTTCATGCTCATCCTATGTTTCATACTGTTTCACGCTCCTAATATTTTTGACACCTTTTGAAGCTCTTTATATTTTTCACACCTTTTCAGGCTCTTCATGTTTTTGACCACCGCATCATGCTCCTCCTATTTTTCAGTCGTTTCATGCCTCTCATATTTTTTACACCTTTTGAAGCTCTTCATGTTTTTCACACCTTTTCATGCTCTTCATCTTTTTCAAAACCGTCTCATTCTCATCCTATTTTAAAGACTGTTTCATGCTCCTCATATTTTTGACACCTTTAGAACCTCTTCATATTTTTCACAGCTTTTCATCTCTTCATGTTTTCAACACCGTTTCATGCTCCTCCTATTTTTCAGACCGATTCATGCTCCTCATATTTTTGACACCTTTTGAAGCTCTTCTTTTTTTTTTCACACATTTTGAAGCTCTTCATATTTTTCACACCTTTTCAGGCTTTTTATGTTTCTGAACACCGCTTCAAGCTGCTCCTATATTTCACATCTTTTGAAGCTCTTCATTATTTTCACACCTTTTCAGGCTCTTCATGTTTTTGAACACAGCTTCATGCTCCTCCTATTTTTCAGACAGTTTAATGCTCCTCATGTATTTCAAACCTTTTGAAGCTCGTCATATATTTCACATCTTCTCAGGCTCTTCATGTTTTGAACACCGTTTCATGCTCCTCCTATTTTTTAGACCGTTTTATACTCCTCATAATTTTGACACCTTTTGAAGCTCTTCATATTTTTCACAACTTTTCAGGCTCTTCATGTTTTTCAACACCGTCTCATTCTACTCCTATTTTTCAGACCGTTTCATGCTCCTCATGTATTTCACACCTTTTGAAGCTTTTCACATTTTTCACACCTTTTCAGGCTCTTCATGTTATTCAACACCGCTTCATGATCTTCCTATTTTTCAGTCCATTTCATGCTCCTCATATTTTTGACACCTGTTGAAGTTCTTCATATTTTTCCACCTTTTCAGCTCTTCAAGTTTTTCGACACCACTTCATGCTCCTCCTATATTTCAGAGCGTTTCATGCTCCTCATATTTTTGACACCTGTTGAAGCTCTTCATATTTTTCACACCTTTTCAGGCACTTCATATTTTTCAACACCGCTTCATGCTCCTCCTATTTTTCAGATCGTTTCATGCTCCTCATATTTTGACACCTTTTGAAGCTCTTCATATTTTTCACAAGTTTTCAGGTTCTTCATGTTTTTCAACACCGCTTCATGCTCCTCCTATTTTTCACACCGTTTCATGCTCCACATATATTTGACACGTTTTGAAGCTCTTCATATTTTTCACACCTTTACAGGCTTTTTATGTTTTTAACACCACTTCATGCTGCTCCTATATTTCATACCTTTTGAAGCTCTTCATATTTTCCACACCTTTTGAAGCTCTTCATATTTCTCAAACGTTTTCAGGCTCTTCATGTTTTTCAACACCCCTTCTTGCTCATCTATTTTTCAGACCGTTTCATGCTTCTCTCATTTCTGACATCTTTTGAAGCTCTTCATATATTTCACACATTTTCAGGCTCTTCATGTTTTTCAACACCACTTCATGCTCCTCCTATTTTTCAGACCGTTTCATGCTCATCTCACTTTTGACACATTTTGAAGCTCTTCATATTTTCCACACCTTTTGAAGCTCTTCATATTTTTCAAACGTTTTCAGGCTCTTCATGTTTTTCCACACCGCTTCATGCTCCTCCTTTTTTTCAGATAGCTTCATGCCCCCTTTATTTTTGACACCTTTTGAAGCTCTTCATATTTTTCAAACCGTTTCAGGCTCTTCATGTTTTTCAACACCGCTTCATGCTCCTCCTATTTTTCAAACCGTTTCATGCTCCTCATATTTTTGACACCTTTTGAAGCTATTCATATATTTCACACCTTTTCCACCTCTTCATGTTTTTCAACACTGCTTCTTGCTCCTCCAATTTTTCAGACCGTTTCATGCTCCTCCTATTTTTGATACCTTTTGAAGCTGTTCATATATTTCACACCTTTTCAGGCGTTTCATGTCTTTGAAAACCGTTTCATGCTCGTCATATTTTGACAGTTTTTGATGCTCTTCATATTTTTCACAGCTTTTCAGGCTCTTCATGTTTTTCAACACCACTTCATGCTCCTATTTTTCAGACCGTTTCCTGCTCCTCATATTTTTGACACATTTTCAAACTCTTCATATTTTTCACACCTTTTCAGGCTCTTCTTGTTTTTCAACACCGCTTCATGCTCCTCGTATTTTTCAGACAGTTTCATGTGCCTCCTCTTTTTAACATCTTTTGAAGGTCTTCATATTTTTCACACCTTTTCAGGCTCTTCATGTTTTTCCGCACCGCTTCCTGCTCTTCCTTTTTTTCAGACCGTTCCATGCTCCTCATATTTTTGACACCTTTTGAAGCTCTTCATATTTTGCACACCTTTTGAGGCTCTTTATGTTTTTCAACACCACTTCATGCTCGTCCTATTTTCAGACCGTTTAATGCTCCTCATATTTTTGACACCTTTTGAAGCTCTTCATAATTTTCAAACCTCTTCAGGTTCTTCATATTTTTCAACACCGCTTCATGCTCCTCCTATTTTTCAGATAGTTTCATGCCCCCTCTATTTTTGACACATTTTGAAGCTCTTCATATTTTTCAAGCCTTTTCAGGCTCTTCATGTTTCTCAACACCGCTTCATGCTCCTCCTATTTTTCAAACCGTTTCATGCTCCTCATATATTTGACACCTTTTGAAGCTCTTCATATATTTCACACCTTTTCCACCCCTTCATGTTTTTCAACACTGCTTCTTGCTCCTCCAATTTTTCAGACCGTTTCATGCTCCTCCTATTTTTGATACCTTTTGAAGCTGTTCATATATTTCACACCTTTTCAGGCGTTTCATGTCTTGAACACCGTTTCATGCTCCTCATATTTTGGCAGTTTTTGATGCTCTTCATATTTTTCACAGCTTTTCAGGCTCTTCATGTTTTTCAACACCACTTCATGCTCCTATTTTTTAGACCGTTTCCTGCTCCTCATATTTTTGACACATTTTCAAACTCTTCATATTTTTCACACCTTTTCAGGCTCTTCTTGTTTTTCAACACCGGTTCATGCTCCTCCTATTTTTCATACCGTTTCATGCTCCTCATATTTTTGACACCTTTTGAAGCTCTCCATATTTTTCAAACCTTTTCAAGCTCTTCATGTTTTTAAACAGAGCTTCATTTTCCTCCTATTTTTCAGACCGTTTCATGCTCCACATATTTTTGACACCTTTTGAAGCTCTTCATATTTTTCAACCTTTTCTTGCTTTCCATGTTTTTGAACACCGTTCCATGCTCCTCATATTTTTGACACCTTTGAAGCTCTTCAAAATTTTGACACCTTTTGAAGCTCTTCATATTTTTCAAACCTTTTCAAGCTCTTCATGTTTTTCAACACCGCTTCTTGCTCCTCCTATTTTTCAGACCGTTTCATGCTCCTCATATTTTTGACACCTTTTGAATCTCTTCATATATTTCACACCTTTTCAGGCTCTTCATGTTTTTGAACACCGCTTCATGATCCTCCTATTTTTCAGACCGTTTCATACACCTCATATTTTTTTCACCTTTTGAAGCTCTTCATATTTTTCACACCTTTTCAGGCTCCTCATGTTTTGCAACACCGCTTCATGGTCCTCCTATTTTTCCGACCATTTCATACTCGTCATATTTTTGACACCTTTTAATGCTCTTCATATTTTTCACACCTTTTCAGGCTCTTCATTTTTTCAACACCGCTTCTTGCTCCTCCTATTTTTCAGACTGTTTCATGCTCATCTCATTTTTGACACCTTTGAAAGCTTTTCATATTTTTCACAACTTTTCAGGCTCTTCATGTTTTGAACACCGCTTCATGCTCCTCCTATTTTTCAGACCGTATCATGCTCCTCATATTTTTCACATCTTTTGAAGCTCTTCATATTTTTCACACCTTTTCAGGCTCTTCATATTTTTGAACACCTCTTCATCTTCCTCCTATTTTTCAGACCGTTTCTTGCTCCTCATGTATTTCACACCTTTTGAACCTCTTCATATTTTTCACACCTTTTCAGGCTCTTGATGTTTTTCCACACCACTTCATGCTTCTCCTATTTTTCAACACGTTTCATGCTCCTCATGTATTTCACACCCTTTGAAGCTCTTCATATTTTTCACACCTTTTCAGGCTCTTCATGTTTTTCAACACCGCTTCATGCTCCTCCTATTTTTCAGACCGTTTCATGCACCTCATATTTTGCTCACCTTTTGAAGCTCTTCATATTTTTCACAACTTTTCAGGCTCCTCATGTTTTTGAACACCGCTTCATGGTCCTCCTATTTTTCAGACCGTTTCATACTCCTCATATTTTTGACAACTTTTGATGCTCTTCATATATTTCACACCTTTTCAGGCTCTTCATTTTTTGAACACCACTTCATGCTCCTCCTATTTTTCAGACCGTTTCATGCTCATCTCATTTTTGACACCTTTTGAAGCTCTTCATATTTTTCACACCTTTTCAGGCTCTTCATGTTTTTGAACACCGCTTCATGCTCCTCCTATTTTTCAGACTGCTTCATACTCCTCTCATTTTTGACACCTTTTGAAGCTCTTCATATTTTTGACACCTTTTGAAGCTCTTCATATTTCTCACACTTTTTCAGGCTCTTCATGATTTTCAACACCGATTCATGCTCCTCCTCTTTTTCAGACCGTTTCATGCTCCTCATATTTTTGATACCTTTTGAATCTCCTCATATTTTTTACACCTTTTGAACCTCTTCATATATTTCACACTTTTTCAGGCTCTTCATGTTTTTCAACACGGCTTCATGCTCCTCCTATTTTTCAGACCGTTTCATGCTCCTCATATTTTTCACACCTTTTGAAGCTCTTCATATTTTTCACACCTTTTAAGCCTCTTCATGTTTTTTAACACCGCTTCATGCTCCTCCTATTTTCAAGACAGTTTCATACTCCTCATGTATTTCATACCTTTTGAAGCTCCTCATATTTTTCACACCTTTTCAGGCTCTTCATATTTTTGAAAACCGCTTCATGCTCCTCCTATTTTTAAGACCATTTCATGCTCCTCATATATTTCACACCTTTTGAAGTTCTTCATATTTTTCACACCTTTTCAGGCTCTGCATGTTTTTCAACACCGTTTCATGCTTCTCCTATTTTTCAGACCGTTTCATGCTCCTCATATTTTTGACACATTTTGAAGTCTTGATATATTTCACACCTTCTCAGGCTCTTCATTTTTTGGAACACGACTTCTTGCTCCTCCTATTTTTCAGACCGTTTCATGCTCATCTCATTTTTGACACCTTTTGAAGCTCTTCATATATTTGACACCATTTGAAGCTCTTCATATTTTTCACAACTTTTCAGGCTCTGCATGTATTTGAACACCGTTTCATGCTACTCCTATATTTCAGACCGATTCTTGCTGCTCATATATTTGACACCTTTTGAAACTCTTCATATTTTTAACACCTTTGTAGGCTCTTCATGTTTTTCAACACCGCTTCATGCTCCTCCTATTTTTCAGACCGTTTCATGCTCCTCATATTTTTGACACCTTTTGATGCTCTTCATATTTTTCACACCTTTTCAGGCTTTTCATGTTTTTGCACACCGCTTCATGCTCCTCCTATTTTTCACACCTTTTGAAGCTCTTCATATTTTTCACCCTTTTCAGTCTCTTCATGTTTTTAACACGGTTTCATGCTCCTCCTATTTTTCAGACCGTTTCATGCTCCTCATATTTTTGACACCTTTTGAAGCTCTTCATATTTTTCACATTTTTTCAGGCTCTTCATGTTTTTCAACACCGCTTCATGCTCCACCTATTTTTCAGACGGTTTCATGCTCCTCATATTTTTGACACCTTTTGAAGCTCTTCATATATTTCAAACCTTTTCAGGCTCTTCATGTTTTTGATCACTGCTTCATGCTCCTCGTATTTTTCAAACCATTTCATGATCCTCATGTATTTCACACCTTTGAACCTCTTCATATTTTTCACACCTTTTCAGGCTCTTCATGTGTTTCAACACCACTTCATGCTCCTCAGCTTTTTCAGACCGTTTCATGCTCATTTCATTTTTGAAACATTTTGAAGCTCTTCATATTTTTCACACCTTTTGAATCTCTTCATATTTTTGACACCTTTTCAGCCTCTTCATGTTTTTGAACACCTCTGCATGCTCCTCCTATTTTTCAGGGCGTTTAATGCTCCTCATGTATTTCACACCTTTTGAAGCTCTTCATATTTTTCTCACCTTTTCAGGCTCTTCATGTTTTTGAACACCGCTTCATGCTCCTCATATTTTTCAGACCGTTTCATGCTCCTCATATATTTCAAACCTTTTGCACCTCTTCATATTTTTCACACCTTTTCAATGTCTTCATGTTTTTGAACACCGTTTCATGCTGCTCCTATTTTTCACAACGTTTCATGCTCCTCATATTTTTGACACCTTTTGAAGCTCTTCATATTTTTCACACCTTTTCAGGCTCTTCATATTTTTGAACACCTCTTCCTCTTCCTCCTATTTTTCAGACCGTTTCTTGCTCCTCATGTATTTCACACCTTTTGAAGCCCTTCATATTTTTCACACCTTTTCAGGCTCTTGATGTTTTTCCACACCACTTCATGCTTCTCCTATTTTTCAACACGTTTCATGCTCCTCATGTATTTCACACCTTTTGAAGCTCTTCATATTTTTCACACCTTTTCAGGCTCTTCATGTTTTTCAACACCGCTTCATGCTCCTCCTATTTTTCAGACCGTTTCATGCACCTCATATTTTTCTCACCTTTTGAAGCTCTTCATATTTTTCACACCTTTTCAGGCTCCTCATGTTTTGCAACACCGCTTCATGGTCCTCCTATTTTTCAGACCGTTTCATACTCCTCATATTTTTGACAACTTTTGATGCTCTTCATATTTTTCACACCTTTTCAGGCTCTTCATTTTTTCAACACCGCTTCATGCTCCTCCTATTTTTCAGAGCGTTTCATGCTCATCTCATTTTTAACACCTTTGGAAGCTTTTCATATTTTTCACAATTTTTCAGGCTCTTCATGTTTTGAACACCGCTTCATGCTCCTCCTATTTTTCAGACCGTATCATGCTCCTCATATTTTGACACCTTTTGAAGCTCTTCATATATTTCACACCTTTTCAGTCTCTTCTTTTTCTTCAACACCACTTCATGCACCTCCTATTTTTCAGACCGTTTCATGATCATCTCATTTTTGACACCTTTTGAAGCTCTTCATATTTTTCACACCTTTTCAGGCTCCTCATTTTTTTCAACACCACTTCATTCTCCTCCTATTTTTCAGACCGTTTCATGCTCATCTCTTTTTTGACACCTTTTGAAGCTCTTCATATTTTTCACACATTTTGAAGCTCTTAATATTTTTCACACCTTTTCTGGCTCTTCATGTTTTTCAACACCGGTTCAATGTACTCCTATTTTTTAGACCGTTTCATGCTCCTCATATTTTTGACAACTTTTGAAGCTGTTCATTTTTTCACACCTTTTCAGGCTCTTCATTTTTTTCAACACTGCTTCATGCTCCTCCTATTTTTCAGAACGTTTCATGCTCCTTATAATTTTGACACCTTTTGAAGCTCTTCATATTTTTCACACCTTTTCAGGCTGTTCATGTTTTTCAACACTGCTTCATGCTCCTCCTATTTTTCAGACCGTTTCTTGCACCTCATATATTTCACACCTTTAGAAGCTCTTCATATTTTTCACACATTTTCAGGCTCTTCATGTTTCTCAACACCGCTTCCTGCTCCTCCTCTTTTTCAGACCGTTTCATGCTCCTCATATTTTTGACACATTTTGAAGCTCTTCATGTTTCTCACAGCTTTTCAGGTTCTTCATGTTTTTCAACACTACTTCATGCTCCTCCTATTTTTCAGACGGTTTCATGCTCATCTCATTTTTGACACCTTTTGAAGCTCTTCATATTTTTCACATCTTTTGAAGCTCTTCATATTTTTCACACGTTTTCAGGCTCTTCATGTTGTTCAACACCCTTTCTTGCTCCTCCTATTTTTCAGACCATTTCATGCTCCTCATATTTTTGACACGTTTTGAAGCTCTTCATATTTTTCACACCTTTTCAGGCTCTTCATGTTTTTGAACACCGTTTCATAGTCCTCCTATTTTTCAGACCGTTTCATGCTCCTCATATTTTTGACACCTTTTGAAGCTCTTCATATTTTTCACTACTTTTCAGGGTCTTCCTGTTTTGAACACCGCTTCATGCTCCTCCTATTTTTCAGAACTTTTCATGCTCCTCATATTTTTGACACCTTTTGAAGCTCTTCATATTTTTCACACCTTTTCAGGCTCTTCATGTTTTTGAACACCATTTCATGCTCCTCCTATTTTACAGACCGTTTCATTCTCCTCATATTTTTGACACCTTTTGAAGCTCTTCATATATTTCACACCTTTTCAGGCTTTTCATTATTTTCAACACCACTTCATGCTCCTCTTATTTTTCAGACCGTTTCATGCTCATCTCATTTTGACACCTTTTGAAGCTCTTCATGTTTTTCACATCTTCTGAAGCTCTTCATATTTTTCACAAATTTTCAGGCTCTTTATGATTTTCAACACCGCTTCATGCTCCTCCTATTTTTCAGACCGTTTCATGTTCATCTCATTTTGACACCTTTTGAAGCTCTTCATATTTTTCACACCTTTTGAAGCTCTTCATATTTTGCATATTTTTGAAGTTCTTCATAATTTCACACGTTTTCAGACTCTTCATGTTTTTCAACACCACTTCATGCTCCTCCTATTTTTCAGACCGTTTCATGCTCCTCATATTTTTGACACCTTTTGAAGCTCTTCATATTTTTCACACCTTTTCAGGCTCTTCATGTTTTTGAACACCGCTTCATGCTCCTCCTATTTTTCAGACCGTTTCATGCTCCTCATATTTTTGACAACTTTTGAAGCTTTTCATATTTTTCACACCTTGTCCGGCTCTTGAATTTTTTCAACACCACTTCATGCTCCTCCTTTTTTGCAGACCGTTTCATGCTCCTCATATTTTTGACACCTTTTGAAGCTCTTCATATTTTGCACACCTTTTCAGGCTCTTCATGTTTTTGAACACCGCTTCATGATCCTCCTATTTTTCTGACGTTTTCATGCTCCTCATATTTTTGACAACTTTTGAAGCTCTTCATATTTTTCACAACTTTTCAGGCTTTTCCTGTTTTTGAACACCGCTTCATGCTCCTCCTATTTTTCAAACCGTTTCATGCTCCTCATATTTTTGACACCTTTTGAAGCTCTTCATATTTTTCACACCTTTTCAGGCTCTTCATGTTTTTGAACACCGCTTCATGCTCCTCCTATTTTCAGACCGTTTCATTCTCCTCATATTTTTGACACCTTTTGAAGCCCTTCATATATTTCACACCTTTTCCGTCTCTTCTTTTTTTTCAACACCACTTCATGCTCCTCCTATTTTTCAGACCATTTCATGCTCATCTCATTTTTGACACCTTTTGAAGCTCTTCATATTTTTCACACCTTTTCAAGCTCTTCATGTTTTTGAACACCGCTTCATGCTCCTCCTATTTTTCAGACTGCTTCATACTCCTCTCATTTTTGACACCTTTTGAAGCTCTTCATATTTTTGACACCTTTTGAAGCTCTTCATATTTCTCACACGTTTTCAGGCTCTTCATGATTTTCAACACCGATTCATGCTCCTTCTCTTTTTCAGACCGTTTCATGCTCCTCATATTTTTGATACCTTTTGAATCTCCTCATATTTTTTACACCTTTTGAACCTCTTAATATATTTCACACTTTTTCAGGCTCTTCATGTTTTTCAACACGGCTTCATGCTCCTCCTATTTTTCAGACCGTTTCATGCTCCTCATATTTTTCACACCTTTTGAAGCTCTTCATATTTTTCACACCTTTTAAGCCTCTTCATGTTTTTTAACACCGCTTCATGCTCCTCCTATTTTCAAGACAGTTTCATACTCCTCATGTATTTCATACCTTTTGAAGCTCCTCATATTTTTCACACCTTTTCAGGCTCTTCATATTTTTGAAAACCGCTTCATGCTCCTCCTATTTTTAAGACCATTTCATGCTCCTCATATATTTCACACCTTTTGAAGTTCTTCATATTTTTCACACCTTTTCAGGCTCTGCATGTTTTTCAACACCGTTTCATGCTCCTCCTATTTTTCAGACCGTTTCATGCTCCTCATATTTTTGACACATTTTGAAGTTCTTGATATATTTCACACCTTCTCAGGCTCTTCATTTTTTGGAACACGACTTCTTGCTCCTCCTATTTTTCAGACCGTTTCATGCTCATCTCATTTTTGACACCTTTTGAAGCTCTTCATATATTTGACACCATTTGAAGCTCTTCATATTTTTCACAACTTTTCAGGCTCTGCATATATTTGAACACCGTTTCATGCTACTCCTATATTTCAGACCGATTCTTGCTGCTCATATATTTGACACCTTTTGAAACTCTTCATATTTTTAACACCTTTTCAGGCTCTTCATGTTTTTCAACACCGCTTCATGCTCCTCCTATTTTTCAGACCGTTTCATGCTCCTCATATTTTTGACACCTTTTGATGCTCTTCATATTTTTCACACCTTTTCAGGCTTTTCATGTTTTTGCACTCCGCTTCATGCTCCTCCTATTTTTCACACCTTTTGAAGCTCTTCATATTTTTCACCCTTTTCAGTCTCTTCATGTTTTTAACATGGTTTCATGCTCCTCCTATTTTTCAGACCGTTTCATGCTCCTCATATTTTTGACACCTTTTGAAGCTCTTCATATTTTTCACATCTTTTCAGGCTCTTCATGTTTTTCAACACCGCTTCATGCTCCACCTATTTTTCAGACGGTTTCATGCTCATCTCTTTTTTGACACCTTTTGAAGCTCTTCATATTTTTCATACCTTTTGAAGCTCTTCATATTTTTCACTCGTTTTCACGCTCTTCATGTTTTTCAACACCGCTTCATGCTCCTCCTATTTTTCAGACGGTTTCATGCTCCTCATATTTTTGACACCTTTTGAAGCTCTTCATATTTTTCAAACCTTTTCAGGCTCTTCATGTTTTTGAACACTGCTTCATGCTCCTCGTATTTTTCAAACCATTTCATGATCCTCATGTATTTCACACCTTTGAACCTCTTCATATTTTTCACACCTTTTCAGGCTCTTCATGTGTTTCAACACCACTTCATGCTCCTCAGCTTTTTCAGACCGTTTCATGCTCATTTCATTTTTGAAACATTTTGAAGCTCTTCATATTTTTCACACCTTTTGAATCTCTTCATATTTTTGACACCTTTTCAGGCTCTTCATGTTTTTGAACACCTCTGCATGCTCCTCCTATTTTTCAGGGCGTTTAATGCTCCTCATGTATTTCACACCTTTTGAAGCTCTTCATATTTTTGACACCCTTTCAGGCTCTTCATGTTTTGCAACACCGCTTCATGCTGTTCCTATTTTTCAGACCGTTTCATGCTCCTCATATTTTTGAGACCTTTTGAAGCTCTTCATATCATTCACACCTTTTCAGGCTCTTCATGTTTTTCAATACCACTTCATGCTCCACCTATTTTTCAGACCGTTTCATGCTCATCTCATTTTTGACACCTTTTAAAGCTCTTCATATTTTTCACACCTTTTGAAGCTCTTCATATTCTTCATACGTTTTCATGCTCTTTATGTTTTTCAACACCGCTTCTTGCTCCTCCTATTTTTCAGACCGTTTCATGCTCATCTCATTTTTGACACCTTTTAAAGCTCTTCATATTTTTCACACCTTTTGAGGCTCTTCATATTTTTCACACCTTTTGAGGCTCTTCATATTTTTCATATTTTTGAAGCTCTTCATATTTTTCACACCTTTTCAGGCTCTTCATATTTTTGAACACCGCTTCATGCTCCTCCTATTTTTCAGAGAGTTTCATGCTCCTCATGTATTTCACACCTTATGAAGCTCTTCATATTTTTCACACCTTTTCAGGCTCTTCATGTTTTTCAACGCCGCTTCATGCTCCTCCTCTTTTTCAGACCGTTTCATGCACCTCCTATTTTTCTCACCTTTTGAAGCTCTTCATATTTTTCACACCTTTTCAGGCTCCTCATGTTTTGCAACACCGCTTCATGCTCCTCCTATTTTTCAGACCATTTCATGCTCATCTCATTTTTGACACCTTTTGAAGCTCTTCATATATTTCACACCTTTTGAAGCTCTTCATAATTTTCACATCTTTTCAGGATCTTCATGTTTTTCAACAACTTTTCATGATCCTCCTATTTTTTAGACCGATTCATGCTCCTCATATTTTTGACACCTTTAGAAGCTCTTCATATATTTCACACCTTTTCAGGCTGTTCATGTTTTTCAACACCACTTCATGCTCCTCGTATTTTTAAGACCGTTTCATGCTCCTCATATTTTTGACACCTTTAGAAGCTCTTCATATTTTTCACACATTTTCAGGCTCTTCATGTTTCTCAACACCGCTTCCTGCTCCTCCTCTTTTTCAGACCGTTTCATGCTCCTCATATATTTGACACATTTTGAAGCTCTTCATGTTTCTCACAGCTTTTCAGGTTCTTCATGTTTTTCAACACTACTTCATGCTCCTCCTATTTTTCAGACGGTTTCATGCTCATCTCATTTTTGACACCTTTTGAAGCTCTTCATATTTTTCACATCTTTTGAAGCTCTTCATATTTTTCACACGTTTTCAGGCTCTTCATGTTGTTCAACACCCTTTCTTGCTCCTCCTATTTTTCAGACCGTTTCATGCTCCTCATATTTTTGACACGTTTTGAAGCTCTTCATATTTTTCACACCTTTTCAGGCTCTTCATGTTTTTGAACACCGTTTCATAGTCCTCCTATTTTTCAGACCGTTTCATGCTCCTCATATTTTTGACACCTTTTGAAGCTCTTCATATTTTTCACTACTTTTCAGGGTCTTCCTGTTTTTGAACACCGCTTCATGCTCCTCCTATTTTTCAGAACTTTTCATGCTCCTCATATTTTTGACACCTTTTGAAGCTCTTCTTATTTTTCACACCTTTTCAGGCTCTTCATGTTTTTGAACACCATTTCATGCTCCTCCTATTTTACAGTCCGTTTCATTCTCCTCATATTTTTGACATCTTTTGAAGCTCTTCATATATTTCACACCTTTTCAGGCTTTTCATTATTTTCAACACCACTTCATGCTCCTCTTATTTTTCAGACCGTTTCATGCTCATCTCATTTTGACACTTTTTGAAGCTCTTCATGTTTTTCACATATTCTGAAGCTCTTCATATTTTTCACAAATTTTCAGGCTCTTTATGATTTTCAACACCGCTTCATGCTCCTCCTATGTTTCAGACCGTTTCATGTTCATCTCATTTTGACACCTTTTGAAGCTCTTCATATTGTTCACACCTTTTGAAGCTCTTCATATTTTTCATATTTTTGAAGTTCTTCATAATTTCACACGATTTCAGACTCTTCATGTTTTTCAACACCGCTTCATGCTCCTCCTATTTTTCAAACCGTATCATTCTCCTCATATTTTTCACACCTTTTGAAGCTCTTCGTATTTTTCACACGTTTTCAGGCTCTTCATGTTTTTGAACACCACATCATGCTCCTTCTATTTTTCAGAGAGTTTCATGCTCCTCATATATTTCACACCTTTTGAAGCTCTTCATATTTTTCACACCTTTTCAGGCTCTTCATGTTTTTGAACACTTCTTCATGTTCCTCCTATTTTTCAGACCGTTTCATGCTCCTCATATTTTTGACACCTTTTGAAACTGTTCATACTTTTCACACCTTTTCAGGCTCTTCATGTTTTTCAACACCACTTCATGCTCCTTTTTTGCAGACCTTTTCATGCTATTCATATTTTTGACACCTTTTGAAACTCTTCATATTTTTCACACCTTTTCAGGCTCTTCATGTTTTTCAACACCGCTTCATGCTCCTCCGATTTTTCAGTCCGTTTCATGCTCCTCATGTATTTCACACCTTCTGAAGCTCTTCATATTTTTCACACCTTTTCAGGCTCTTCATGTTTTTCCACACCACTTCATGCTTCTCCTAATTTTCAGCTCTTTCATGCTCCTCATGTATTTCACACCTTTTGAAGCTTTTCATATTTTTCACACCTTTTCAGGCTCTTCATGTTTTTCAACACCGTTTCATGCTCCTCCTCTTTTTCAGACCGTTTCATGCTCCTCATATTTTTGACACCTTTTGAAGCTCTTCATATTTCTCACACCTTTTCAGGCTCTTCATGTTTTTCAACACCGCTTCATGCTCCTCCTATTTTTCAGACCGTTTCATGCTCCTCATATTTTTGACACCTTTTGAAGCTCTTCATATTTTTCACACCTTTTCAGGCCCTTCATATTTTTGAACACCGCTTCATGCTCCTCCTATTTTTTAGACCGTTTCATGCTCCTCATATTTTTCACACCTTTTGAAGCTCTTCATATTTTCACACGTTTTCAGACTCTTCATGTTTTTCAACACCGCTTCATGATCCTGCTATTTTCAGACCGTTTCATGCTCCTCATATATTTCACACCTTTTGAAGCTCTTCATATTTTTCACACCTTTTGAGGCTCTTCATATTTTTCATATTTTTGAAGCTCTTCATATTTTTCACACCTTTTCAGGCTCTTCATATTTTTGAACACCGCTTCATGCTCCTCCTATTTTTCAGAGTGTTTCATGCTCCTCATTTATTTCACACCTTCTGAAGCTCTTCATATTTTTCACACCTTTTCAGGCTCTTCATGTTTTTCCACACCACTTCATGCTTCTCCTAATTTTCAGCTCTTTCATGCTCCTCATGTATTTCACACCTTTGAAGCTTTTCATATTTTTCACACCTTTTCAGGCTCTTCATGTTTTTCAACGCCGCTTCATGCTCCTCCTCTTTTTCAGCCCGTTTCATGCTCCTCATATTTTTGACACCTTTTGAAGCTCTTCATATTTTTCACACCTTTTCGGGCTCTTCATGTTTTGAACACCGCTTCATACTCCTCCTATATTTCAGACAGTTTCATGCTCATCTCATTTTTGACACCTTTTGAAGCTTTTCATATTTTTCACAACTTTTCAGGCTCTTCATGTTTTTGAACACCTCTTCATGCTAATCCTATTTTTCAAGCCATAACATGCTCCTCATATTTTTCACACCTTTTGAAGCTCTTCATATTTTTTACACCTTTTCAGGCTCTTCATGTTTTTGAACACCACTTCATGCTCCTTATATTTTTCAGAGAGTTTCATGCTCCTCATGTATTTCACACCTTCAGAAGCTCTTCATATTTATCACACCTTTTCAGGCTCTTCATGTTTTTCCACACCACTTCATGCTTCTCCAAATTTTCAGCTCTTTCATGCTCCTCATGTATTTCACACCTTTTGAAGCTTTTCATATTTTTCACACGTTTTCAGGCTCTTCATGTTTTTCAACACCGCTTCATGCTCCTCCTCTTTTTCAGACCGTTTCATGCTCCTCATATTTTTGACACCTTTTGAAGCTCTTCATATTTCTCACACCTTTTCAGGCTCTTCCTGTTTTTCAACACCGCTTCATGCTCCTCCTATTTTTCAGACCGTTTCATGCTCCTCATATTTTTGACACCTTTTGAAGCTCTTCATATTTTTCACTACTTTTCAGGGTCTTCATATTTTTGAACACCGCTTCATGCTCCTCCTTTTTTTTAGACCGTTTCATGCTGCTCATATTTTTCACACCTTTTGAAGCTCTTCATATTTTTCACACGATTTCAGGCTCTTCATGTTTTTGAACACCATTTCATGCTCCTCCTATTTTGCAGACCGTTTCTTGCTCCTCATATTTTTGACACCTTCTGAAGCTCTTCATATATTTCACACCTTTTGAAGCTCTTCATATTTTTCATATTTTTGAAGCTCTTCATATTTTCACACGTTTTCAGACTCTTCATGTTTTTCAACACCGCTACATGATCCAGCTATTTTTCAGACCGTTTCATGCTCCTCATAAATTTCACACCTTTTGAAGCTCTTCATATTTTTCACACCTTTTGAAGCTCTTCATATTTTTCATATTTTTGAAGCTCTTCATATTGTTCACACCTTTTCAGGCTCTTCATATTTTTGAACACCGCTTCATGTTCCTCCTATTTTTCAGAGAGTTTCATGCTCCTCATGTATTTCACACCTTTTGAAGCTCTTCATATTTTTCACACCTTTTCAGGCTCTTCATGTTTTTCCACACCACTTCATGCTTCTCCTAATTTTCAGCTCTTTCATGCTCCTCATGTATTTCACACCTTTTGAATCTTTTCATATTTTTCACACCTTTTCAGGCTCTTCATGTTTTTCAACACCGCTTCATGCTCCTCCTCTTTTTCAGACCGTTTCATGCTCCTCATATATTTGACACCTTTTGAAGCTCTTCATATTTTTCACACCTTTTCGGGCTCTTCATGTTTTGAACACCGCTTCATACTCCTCCTATATTTCAGACAGTTTCATGCTCATCTCATTTTTGACACCTTTTGAAGCTTTTCATAGTTTTCACAACTTTTCAGGCTCTTCATGTTTTTGAACACCTCTTCATGCTAATCCTATTTTTCAAACCATAACATGCTCCTCATATTTTTCACACCTTTTGAAGCTCTTCATATTTTTTACACCTTTTCAGGCTCTTCATGTTTTTGAACACCACTTCATGCTCCTTATATTTTTCAGAGAGTTTCATGCTCCTCATGTATTTCACACCTTTGAAGCTCTTCATATTTTTCACACCTTTTCAGGCTCTTCATGTTTTTCCACACCACTTCATGCTTCTCCTAATTTTCAGCTCTTTCATGCTCCTCATGTATTTCACACCTTTTGAAGCTTTTCATATTTCTCACACCTTTTCAGGCTCTTCATGTTTTTCAACACCGCTTTATGCTCCTTCTATTTTTCAGATCGTTTCATGCTCCTCATATTTTTGACACCTTTTGAAGCTCTTCATATTTCTCACACCTTTTCAGGCTCTTCATGTTTTTGAACACCGCTTCATGCTCCTCCTATTTTTCAAACCGTTTCATGCTCCTCATATTTTTCCCACCTTTTGTAGCTTTTCATATTTTTAACACCTTTTCAGGCTCTTCACGTTTATCAACACCACTTCATGCTCCTCCTTTTTGCAGACCGTTTCATGCTCCTCATATTTTTGACACCTATTGATGCTCTTAATATATTTCACACCTTTTCAGGCTCTTCATTTCTTCCACACCACTTCATGCTCCTCATATTTTTCAGGCAGTATCATGCTCCTCATATTTTTCACATCTTTTGAAGCTCTTCATATTTTTCACACCTTTTTAGGCTCTTCATATTTTTCAACACCTTTTCATGCCGCTTCTATTTTTCAGACCGTTTCATGCTCCTCATATTTTTCACAACTTTTGAAGCTCTTCATATTTTTCACACCTTTTCAGGCTCTTCATGTTTTTCCACACCACTTAATGCTTCTCCTAAATTTCAGACCGTTTCATGTTCCTCATGTATTGCACACCTTTTGAAGCTCTTCATATTTTTCACACCTTTTCATGCTCTTCATGTTTTTGATCACCGTTTCATGCTCCTCCTTTTTTTTCAGACCGTTTCATGCTCCTCATATTTTTCACACCTTTTTAAGCTCTTCATGTTTTTCACACCTTTTCAGCCTCTTCATGTTTTTGAACACCCCTTCTTGCTCCTTTTATTTTTCAGAGAGTTTCATGCTTCTCATGTATTTCACACCTTTTGAAGCTCTTCATATTTTTCACACCTTTACAGGCTCTTCATGTTTTTGAACACCGTTTCATGCTCCTCCTATTTTTCAGACCGTTTCATGCTCCCCATATTTTTGAGACCTTTTGAAGCCCTCATATATTTCACACCTTTTCAGGCTCTTCATTTTTTCAACACCACGTCATGCTCCTCCTATTTTTCAGACCCCTTTATGCTCTTCTCATTTTTGACACCTTTTGAAGCTCTTCATATTTTTCACACCTTTTGAAGCTCTTCATATTTTTCACACCTTTTCATGCTCTTCATGTTTTTGATCACCGCTTCATGCTCCTCCTATTTTCAGACCGTTTCATGCTCCTCTTATTTTTGACACCTTTTGAAGCTCTTCATATTTTCTACACCTTTTCAGGCTCTTCATGTTTTTCACCACAGCTTCATGCTCCTCTAATTTTTCAGACCATTTGGTGCTCCTCATATTTTTCACAGCTTTTGAAGCTCTTCATATTTTTCACACCTTTTCAGGCTCTTCGTGTTTTTCAACACCACTTCATGCTCCTCCTATTTTTCAGACCGTTTCATGCTCCTCTTATTTTTGACACCTTTTGAAGCTCTTCATATTTTTCACACCTTTTCAGGCTCCTCCTGTTTTTGAACACCGTTTCATGCTCCTAGTATTTTTCAGACCATTTCATGCTCCTCATATTTTTGACACCTTTTGAAGCTCTTCATATTTTTCACACCTTTTCAGGCTCTTCAAGTTTTTGAACAATGCTACAATGCTCCTCCTATTTTTCAGACCGTTTCATGCTCCTCATATTTTTGACCTCTTTTAAAGCTCTTCATATTTTTCACGCCTTTTGAAGCTCCTCATATATTTCACACTTTTTCAGGCTCTTCATATTTTTCAACACCACTTCATGCTTCTCCTATTTTTCAGACCCTTTTATGCTCTTCTCATTTTTGACACCATTTGAAGCTCTTCATATTTTTCACAACTTTTGAAGCTCTTCATATTTTTCACACCTTTTCAGGCTCCTCATGTTTTTCAACACCACTTCATGCTCCTCCTATTTTCAGACCGTTTCATGCTCCTCTCATTTCTGAAATCTTTTGAAGCTCTTCATATATTTCACACATTTTCAGGCTGTTAATGTTTTTCAACACGGCTTCATGCTCCTCCTATTTTTCAGACCGTTTCATGCTCATCTAATTTATGACACCTTCTGAAGCTCTTCATAGTTTTCACAAATTTTCAGGCTCTTCATATTTTTGAACACCGCTTCATGCTCCTCCTATTTTTCAGACCGTTTCATGCTCCTCTTATTTTTGACACCTTTTGAAGCTCTTCATATTTTTCACACCTTTTCAGGCTCCTCCTGTTTTTGAACACCGTTTCATGCTCCTAGTATTTTTCAGACCATTTCATGCTCCTCATATTTTTGACACCTTTTGAAGCTCTTCATATTTTACACACCTTTTCAGGCTCGTCATGATTTTCAATAACACTTCATGCTCCTCCTATTTTTCAGACAGTTTCATGCTCATCTAATTTTTGACACCTTTTGAAGCTCTTCATATATTTCACACCTTTTGAAGCTCTTCATATTTTTCACATTTTTGAAGCTCTTCAGATTTTTCACACGTTTTCAGGCTCTTCATGTTTTTGAACACCGCTTCATGCTCCTCATATATTTCAGACCGTTTCATGCTCCTCATATTTGTGACACCTTTTGAAGCTCTTCGTATTTTTCACACATTTTCACGCTCTTCATGTTTTTCATCATGACTTCATGCTCCTCCTATTTTTCAGACCGTTTCATGCTCCTCATATTTTTGACACCTTTTGAAATCTTCTTATACTTCACACCTTTTCAGATTCTTCATTTTTTTGAAAAGAACTTCATGCTCCTTCTATTTCTCAGACCGTTTCATGGTCATCTCATTTTTGACACCTTTTGAAGCTCCTCATATTTTTCATTCCTTTTGAAGATCTTCATATTTTTCACACGTTTTCAGGCTCTTCATATTTTTCAACACCGCATCATGCTTCTCCTATTTTTCAAACAGTTTCATTCTCCTCATATTTTTGACACGTTTTGAAGCTCTTCATATTTTTCACACCTTTTCAGGCTCTTCATGTTTTTCAACACTGTTTCATGATCCTCCTATTTTTCAGACCGTTTCATGCACCTCATAATTTTGACACCTTTTGAAACTCTTCTTATATTTCACACCTTTTCAGACTCTTCATGTGTTCGAACACCACTTCAAGTTCCTCCTATTTTTGCGACCGTTTAATGCTCTTCATATTTTTGACACCTTTTGAAGCTCTTCATAATTTTCACACCTTTTGAAGCTCTTCATATATTTCACACATTTTCAGGCTCTTCATGTTTTTCAACACCACTTCATGCTCCTCCTATTTTTCAGACCGTTTCTTGCTCATCTAATTTTTGACACCTTTTGAAGCTCTTCATATATTTCACACCTTTTGAAGCTCTTCATATATTTCACATTTTTGAAGCTCTTCAAATTTTTCACACCTTTTCAGGCTCTTCATGTTTTTGAACACCGCTTCATGCTCCTCCGGTTTTTCAGACCGTTTCATGCTCCTCATATTTTTGACACCTTTTGAAGCTTTTAATATTTTTTACAACATTTCAGGCTTTTCATGTTTTTGAACACCTCTTCATGCTCCTCGTATTTTTCACACCATTTGAAGCTCTTCATATTTTTCACACCTTTTCAGGCTCTTCATGTTTTTCAACACCGCTTCATGCTACTCCTATTTTTCAGACCGATTAATGCTCCTCCTGTACTTCACACCTTTTGTAGCTCTTCATATTTTTCTCACATTTTCAGGCTCTTCATGTTTTTCAACACCGCTTCATGCTCCTCCAATTTTTCAGACCGATTCATGCTCCTCAAGTATTTCACACCTTTTGAGGCTTCATGTTTTTCAACACCACTTTATGCTCCACATATTTTTCAGACCGTTTCATGCTCATCTCATTTTTGACACCTTTTGAAGCTCTTCATATTTTTCACACCTTTTGAAGCTCTTTATATTTTTCACAAGTTTTCAGATCTTCATGTTTTTCAACACCGCTTCTTGATCCTCCTATTTTTCAGACCGTTTCATGCTCCTCCTAATTTTCACACCTTTTGAAGCACCTCAAATTTTTCACACCTTTTCAGGCTCTTCTTGTTCTTGAACACGGTTTCCTGCTCCTTCTTTTTTTCAGACCGTTTCATGCTCCTCATATTTTTGACACCTTTTGAATCTCTTCATATATTTCACACCTTTTCAGGCTCTTCATATATTGGAACACCACTTCATGCTCCTCCTATTTTTCGGACGGTTTCATTCTCCTCATGTACTTCACACCTTTTGAAGCTCTTCATATATTTCACACTTTTTCAGGCTCTTCATGTTTTTCAACACCACTTCATGCTCCTCCTATTTTTCAAACCATTTCATGCTCATCTCATTTTTGACACCTTCTGAAGCTCTTCATATTTGTTACACCCTTTCAGGCTCTTCATGTTTTTCAACACGGCTTCATGCTACTCCTATTTTTCAGACCGTTTCATGCTCCTCATATTTTTCACACCTTTTGAAGCTCTTCATATTTTTCACACATTTTCAGGCTCTTCATGTTTTTCAACACCACTTCATGCTCCTCCTATTTTTCAGACCGTTTCATGCTCCTCATGTATTTCACACCTTTTGAAGCTCTTCATATTTTTCACACTTTTTGAAGCTCTTCATATATTTCACACATTTTCAGGCTCTTCATGTTTTTCAACACCGCTTCATGCTCCTCCTTTTTTTCAGACCGTTTCATGGTCCTCATGTATTTCACACATTTTGAGGCTCTTCATATCTTTCACACCTTTTCAGCCGCTTCATGTTTTTGAACACCGTTTCATGCTCCTCCTATTTTTCAGACCGTTTCATGCTCCTCATATTTTTGACACCTTTTGAAGCTCTTCATATTTTTCACACCTTTTGAAGCTCTTCATGTATTTCACACGTTTTCAGTCTCTTCAGGTTTTTCAACACCGCTTCATGCTCCTCCTATATTTCAGACCGTTTCATGCTCCTCATATTTTTGACACATTTTGAAGCTCTTCATATTTTTCACACATTTTCAGGCTCTTCATGTTTTTCACAAGTTTTCAGATCTTCATGTTTTTCAACACCGCTTCTTGATCCTCCTATTTTTCAGATCGTTTCATGCTCCTCATATTTTTGTCACGTTTTGAAGCTCTTCATATTTTACACACATTTTCAGGCTCTTCATGTATTTGAACATCGCTACATGCTCCTCCGAATTTTCACACCTTTTGAAGCACCTCAAATTTTTCACACCTTTTCAGGCTCTTCATGTTCTTGAACACGGTTTCCTGCTCCTCCTTTTTTTCAGAACGTTTCATGCTCCTCATATTTTTGACAGCTTTTGAATCTCTTCATATATTTCACACCTTTTCAGGCTCTTCATGTATTGGAACACCGCTTCATGCTCCTCCTATTTTTCGGACGGTTTCATTCTCCTCATGTACTTCACACCTTTTGAAGCTCTTCATATATTTCACACTTTTTCAGGCTCTTCATGTTTTTCAACACCACTTCATGCTCCTCCTATTTTTCAGACCGTTTCATGCTCTTCTCATTTTTGACACCTTCTGAAACTCTTCATATTTGTTACACCCTTTCAGGCTCTTCATGTTTTTCAACACGGCTTCATGCTCCTCCTATTTTTCAGACCGTTTCATGCTCCTCATATTTTTCACACCTTTTGAAGCTCTTAATATTTTTCACATATTTTCAGGCTCTTCATGTTTTTCAACACCGCTTCATGCTCCTCCTATTGTTCAGACCGTTTCATGCTCCTCTTATATTTGACACGTTTTGAGGCTCTTCATATATTTCACACCTTTTCAGGCTCTTCATTTTTTTCAACACCGCTTCATGCTCCTCCTATTTTTCAGACCGATTCAAGCTCCTCATATTTTTGACACCTTTTGAAGCACTTCATATTTTTCACACCTTTTCAGGCTCTTCATTTTTTTGAACACCGCTTCATGCTCCTCCTATTTTTCAGACCGTTTCATGCTCCTCATATTTTTGACACCTTTTGAAGCACTTCGTATTTTTCACACCTTTTCAGGCTCTTCATTTTTTTGAACACCGCTTCATGCTCCTCCTATTTTTCAGACCGTTTCATGCTCCTCATATATTTGACACCTTTTGAAGCCCTTCATATTTTTCACACATTTTCAGGTTTTCATGTTTTTCAACACTGCTTCATGCTCCTCCTATTTTTCAGACCGTTTCATGCTCCTCATGTTTTTCACGTCTTTTGTAGCTCTTCATATTTTTCACAACTTTTGAAGCTCTTCATATTTTTCACAACTTTTGAAGCTCTTCATATTTTTCACATGTTTTCATGCTCTTCATGTTTTCAACACCGCTTCTTGATCCACCTATATTTCAGACTGTTTCATGCTCCTAATATTTTTGTCATGTTTTGAAGCTCTTCATATTTTACACACATTTTCAGCCTCTTCATGTTTTTCAACACCGCTTCATGCTCCTCCTATTTTTAACACCTTTTGAAGCTCTTCATATTTTTCACACCTTTTCAGGCTCTTCATGTTTTTGAACACGGTTTCCTGCTCCTCCTTTTTTTCAGACCGTTTCATGCTCCTCATATTTTTGACACGTTTTGAATCTCTTCATATATTTCACACCTTTTCAGGCTCTTCATATATTTGAACAACGCTTCATGCTCCTCCTATTTTTCAGACGGTTTCATCCTCCTCATGTATTTCACACCTTTTGAAGCTCTTCATATTTTTCACACCTTTTCAGGCTCTTCATGTTTTTGAACACCGTTTCATGCTGCTCCTATTTTTCAGACCGTTTCATACTCCTCATAGTTTTGACACATTTTGAAGCTCTTCATATTTTTCACATCTTTTCAGGCTCTTCATTTTTTTCCACACCACTTCATGCTTCTCCTGTTTTTCAGACCGTTTCATGATCCTCATGAATTTCACACATTTTGAAGGTCTTTATATTTTTCACATATTTTTCAGGCTCTTCATGTTTTTGATCACCGCTTCATGATCCTCCTATTTTTCAGACCGTTTCATGCTCTTCATATATTTGACACCTCTTGAAGCTCTTCATATTTTTCACACCTTTTCAGGCTCTTCATGTTTTTCCCCACCACTTCATTCTTCTCCTATTTTTCAGACCATTTCATGCTCCTCATGAATTTCACACCTTTTGAAGCTCTTCATATTTTTCACACCTTTTCAGGCTCTTCATGTTTTTTATCACCGTTTCATGCTCCTATTTTTCAGACCGTTTCATGCTCCTCATATTTTTGACACCTTTTGCAGCTCTTCATATTTTTCACAAGTTTTCAGTCTCTTCATGATTTTGAACACCGCTTCATGATCCTCCTATTTTTAAGACCGTTTCATGCTCTTCATATTTTTGACACCTTTTGCAGCTCTTCATATTTTTCACACCTTTTCAGGCTCTTCATGTTTTTCAACACCGCTTCATGCTGCTTCTCTTTTTCAGACCGTTTCATGCTCCTCATATTTTTCACACCTTTTGAAGCTCCTCATATTTTTCACACCTTTTCAGGCTCTTCATGTTTTTGAACACCGCTTCATGCTCCTCCAATTTCAGACCGTTTCATGCTCCTCATGTATTTCACACCTTTTGAAGCTCTTCATATTTTTCACAACTTTTCAGGCTCCTCATGTTTTTGAACACCGCTTCATGCTCCTCCTATTTTCCAGACCGTTTCATGCTCCTCATATTTTTGACACCTTTTGCAGGTCTTCATATTTTTCACACCTTTTCAGGCTCTTCATATTTTTGAACACTGCTTCATGATCCTCCTATTTTTCAGACCGTTTCATGCTCTTCATATTTTTGACACCTTTTGAAGCTCTTCATATTTTTCACACCTTTTCAGGCTCTTCATGTTTTTCCACACCACTTCATGCTTCTCCTATTTTTCAGACCGTTTCATGATCCTCATGAATTTCACACATTTTGAAGCTCTTTATATTTTTCACACATTTTTAGGCTCTTCATGTTTTTGATCACCGCTTCATGATCCTCCTATTTTTCAGACCGTTTCATGCTCATCATATATTTGACATCTCTTGAAGCTCTTCATATTTTTCACACCTTTTCAGGCTCTTCATGTTTTTCCCCACCACTTCATTCTTCTCCTATTTTTCAGACCATTTCATGCTCCTCATGAATTTCACACCTTTTGAAGCTCTTCATATTTTTCACACCTTTTCAGGCTCTTCATGTTTTTTATCACCGTTTCATGCTTCTCCTATTTTTCAGACCGTTTCATGCTCCTCATATTTTTCACACCTTTTGAAGCTCTTCATAATTTTCACATCTTTTCAGTCTCTTCATGTTTTTGAACACCATTTCATGCCGCTTCTATTTTTTAGACCGTTTCCTGCTCCTCATATTTTTCACTCCTTTTGATGCTCTTCATATTTTTCACACGTTTTCAGGCTCTTCTTGTTTTTCAACACCGCTTCATGCTCCTCCTATTTTTCAGACCGTTTCTTGCACCTCATATTTTTCTCACCTTTTGAAGCGCTTCATATTTTCCACACCTTTTCAGGCTCTTCATGTTTTTCAACACCGCTTCATCTTCCTCCTATTTTTCAGACCGTTTCATGCTCCTCATATTTTTGACACGTTTTGAAGCTCTTCATATTTTTCACACGTTTTCAGGCTCTTCATATTTTTCACACCTTTTCAGGCTCTTCATGTTTTTGAACACCATTTCATCATCCTCCTATTTTTCTGACCGTTTAATGCTCCTCATATTTTTGACACCTTTAGAAACTCTTCATATTTTTCACACCTTTTCAAGCACTTCATGGTTTTCCACACCTCTTCATGCTCCTCCTATTTTTCAGACGGTTTCATGCTATTCATATTTTTGATAACTTTTGAAGCTCTTCATATTTTTCACACCTTTTCAGGCTCTTCATGTTTTTCAAGACCACTTCATGCTCCTCCTATTTTTCAGACCGTTTCATGCTCATCTCATTTTTGACACCTTTTGAAGTTCTTCATATTTTTCCCACCTTTTGAAGCTCTTCATATATTTCACACGTTTTCAGGTTCTTCATATTTTTCAACACCGTTTCATGCTGCTTCTATTTTTCAGACCGTTTCATGCTCCTCATATTTTTCACACCTTTTGAAGCTCTTCATATTTTTCACACGTTTTCAGGCTCTTCATGTTTTTCAACACCGTTTAATTCTGCTTCTATTTTTCAGACCGTTTCATGCTCCTCATATTTTTGACACCTTTAGACTCTTCATATTTTTCACACCTTTTCAGCCTCTTCATGTTTTTCACACATTTTCAGCCTCTTCATGTTTTTGAACACCCCTTCTTGCTCCTTTTATTTTTCAGAGAGTTTCATGCTCCTCATGTATTTCACACCTTTTAAAGCTCTTCATATTTTTCACACCTTTACAGGCTCTTCATGTTTTTGAACACCGTTTCATCCTCCTCCTATTTTTCAGACCGTTTCATGCTCCTCATATTTTTGACACCTTTTGAAGCTCTTCATATTTTTCACACCTTTTCAAGCTCTTCATGTTTTTGCACACTGCTTCATGCTCTTCCTATTTTTCAGACCGTTTCATGCTCCTCATATTTTTGACACCTTTTGAAGCTCTTCATATTTTTCACACCTTTTCAGGCTCTTCATGTTTTTCAACACCAATTCATGCTTCTCCTATTTTTCAGACTGTTTAATGCTCCTCATATTTTTGACACCTTTAGAAACTGTTCATATTTTTCACACCTTTTGAAGCTCTTCATGCTTTTCACACCTTTTCAGGCTCTTCATGTTTTTCAACACCGCTTCATGCTCCTTCTATTTTTCTGACCGTTTCATGCTCCTCATAATTTTGACACATTTTGAAGCTCTTCATATTTTTCACACCTTTTCAGGCTCTTCATGTTTTTCAACACCGCTTCGTGCTCCTCCTCTTTTTCAGACCGTTTCATGCTCCTCATATTTTTGACATCTATTGAAGCTCTTCATATTTCTCACACCTTTTCAGGTTCTTCACGTTTTTCAACACCACTTCATGCTCCTCCTATTTTTCAGACCGTTTCATGCACATCTCATTTTTGACACCTTTTGAAGCTCTTCATATCTTTCATATTTTTGAAGTTCTTCATATTTTCACAGGTTTTCAGACTCTTCATGTTTTTCAACACCGCTTCATGCTCCTGCTATTTTTGAGACCGTTTCATGCTCTTCATATATTTGACACCTCTTGAAGCTCTTCATATTTTTCACACCTTTTCAGGCTCTTCATGTTTTTCCCCACCACTTCATTCTTCTCCTATTTTTCAGATCATTTCATGCTCCTCATGAATTTCACACCTTTTGAAGCTCTTCATATTTTTCACACCTTTTCAGGCTCTTCATGTTTTTTATCACCGTTTCATGCTCCTATTTATCAGACCGTTTCATGCTCCTCATATTTTTGACACCTTTTGCAGCTCTTCATATTTTTCACAAGTTTTCAGTCTCTTCATGATTTTGAACACCGCTTCAAGATCCTCCTATTTTTAAGACCGTTTCATGCTCTTCATATTTTTGACACCTTTTGCAGCTCTTCATATTTTTCACACCTTTTCAGGCTCTTCATGTTTTTCAACACCGTTTCATGCTGCTTCTCTTTTTCAGACCGTTTCATGCTCCTCATATTTTTCACACCTTTTGAAGCTCCTCATATTTTTCACACCTTTTCAGGCTCTTCATGTTTTTGAACACAGCTTCATGCTACTCCTATTTTTCAGACTGTTTCATGCTCCTCATATTTTTCACACCTTTTGAAGCTCCTCATATTTTTCACACCTTTTCAGGCTCTTCATGTTTTTCAACACCGTTACATGATCCTCCTATTTTTCAGACTGTTTCATGCTCATCTCATTTTTGACACCTTTTGAAGCTTTTCAGATTTTTCTCAACTTTTTAGGCTCTTCATTTTCTCAACACGGCTTCATGCTCCACATATTTTTCAGACCGTTTCATGCTCATCTCATTTTTGACACCTTTTGAAGCTCTTCATATTTCTCACAACTTTTTAGGCTTTTCATATTTTTGAACACCGCTTCATGCTCCTCCTATTTTTCAGAGAGTTTCATGCTCCTCATGTATTTCACATCTTTTGAAGCTCTTCATATTTCTCACAACTTTTTAGGCTCTTCATGTTTTTCCACATCACTTCATGCTTCTCGTATTTTTCGGCCTGTTTCATGCTCCTCATATTTTTGACACCTTTTGAAGCTCTTCATATATTTCACACATTTTCAGGCTCTTCATGTTTTTCAACACCATTTCATGCTCCTCCTATTTTTCAGACCGTTTCATACTCATCTCGCTTTTGACACATTTTGAAGCTCTTCATATTTTCCACACCTTTTGAAGCTCTTCATATTTTTCAATCGTTTTCAGGCTCTTAATGTTTTTCAACACCGCTTCTGGCTCCTCCTATTTATCAGACCGTTTCATGCTCCTCATATTTTTGACACGTTTTGAAACTCTTCATTTTTTTCACACCTTTTGAAGCTCTTCATATTTTTCACACCTTTTCAGGCTCTTCATGTTTATTACACCGCATCATGCTGCTCCTATTTTTCAGACTGTTTCATGCTCCTCATATTTTTGACACCTTTTGAAGGTCTTCATATCTTTCACATGTTTTCAGGCTCTTCATGTTTTTGAACACCTTTTCATTTTCCTCCTATTTTTCAGACCGTTTCATGCTCCTCATATTTTTGACACCTTTTGAAGCTCTTCATATTTTTCACACCTTTTCAGGCTCTTCATGTTTTTGAACACCGTTTCATTCTCCTTCTATTTTTCAGACCGTTTCATGCTCCTCATATTTTTGACACCTTTTGAAGCTCTGCATATTTTTCACACCTTTTCAGGCTCTTCATGTTTTTCAACACCGCTTCATGCTCCTCCAATTTTCAGACCGTTTCATGCTCCTCATATTTTTGACACGATTTGAAGCTCTTCATATTTTTCACACCTTTTCAGGGTCTTCATGTTTTTCAACACTGCTTCATGCTCCTCCAATTTTCAGACCGTTTCATGCTCCTCATATTTTTGACACGATTTGAAGGTCTTCATATTTTTCACACCTTTTCAGGGTCTTCATGTTTTTCTACACCGCTTCATGCTCCTCCTATTTTTGACACCTTTTGAAGCTGTTCATATATTGCACACCTTTTCAGGCGTTTCATGTTTTTGACCACCGTTTTATGCTCCTCATAATTTGACAGGTTTTGATGCTCTTCATATTTTTCACAGCTTTTCAGGCTCTTCATGTTTTTCAACACCACTTCATGCTCCTCCTATTTTTCAGACCGTTTCCTGCTCCTCATAGTTTTGACACATTGGAAGCTCTTCATATTTTACACACCATTTGAGGCTCTTCATGTTTTTCAACACCGCTTCATGCTCCTCCTATTTTTCAGACCGTTTCATGCTCCTCATGTATATAACACCTTTGGAAGCTCTTCATAATGTTCACACCTTTTCAGGCTCTTCATATTTTTCAACACCGTTTCATGCTCCCCCAATTTTTCAGACCGTTCCATGCTCCTCATATTTTTGACACCTTTTGAAGCTCTTCATATATTTCACACATTTTCAGGCTCTTCATGTTTTTCAACACCATTTCATGCTCCTCCTATTTTTCAGACCGTTTCATACTCATCTCGCTTTTGACACATTTTGAAGCTCTTCATATTTTCCACACCTTTTGAAGCTCTTCATATTTTTCAAACGTTTTCAGGCTCTTAATGTTTTTCAACACCGCTTCTGGCTCCTCCTATTTATCAGACCGTTTCATGCTCCTCATATTTTTGACACGTTTTGAAGCTCTTCATTTTTTTCACACCTTTTGAAGCTCTTCATATTTTTCACACCTTTTCAGGCTCTTCATGTTTATTACACCGCTTCATGCTCCTCCTATTTTTCACATCTTTTGAAGCTCTTCATATTTTTCACACCTTTTCAGGCTCTTCATGTTTTTCAACACCGCTTCATGCTCCTCCTATTTTCCAGACCGTTTCATGCTCCTCATTTTTTTCACACCTTTTGAAGCTCTTCATATTTTTCACACCTTTCATGCTCTTCATGTTTTTAACCACCGCTTCATGCTCATCCTATTTTCCAGACCGTTTCATGCTCCTGATATTTTTGATACGTTTTGAAGCTCTTCATATTTTTCACACCTTATGAAGCTCTTCATATTTTTCACACCTTTTCAGGCTCTTCATGTTTTTGAACACCGCTTCATGCTCCTCCTATTTTTCAGACCGTTTCATGCTCCTCATGTATTTCACACCTTTTGAAGCTCTTCATATTTTTCTCAACTTCTCAGGCTCTCATGTTTTTGAACACAGCTTCTTGCTCCTACTAATTTACAGACCGTTTCATGCTCCTCATGTATTTCACACATTTTGAAGCCCTTCATATTTTTCACCACTTTTCAGACTCTTCAGGTTTTATAACACGGTTTCATGCTCCTCCTATTTTTCAGACCGTTTCATGCTCCTCATATTTTTGACACCTTTTGAAGCTCTTCATATTTTTCTCACCTTTTCATACTCTTCATGTTTTTGAACACCGCTTCATGATCCTCCTATTTTTGAGATGGTTTCATGCTCCTCATATTTTTGACACCTTTTGAAGCTCTTCATATTTTTCACACGATTTCAGACTCCTCATGTTTTGAAAACCGCATCATGCTCCTCCTATTTTCAGACCGTTTCATGCTCCTTATGTATTTCACACCTTTTGAAGTCCTTCACATTGTTCACACCTTTTCAGGCTCTTCATGTTTTTGAACACAGTTTCAAACTGTTCCTAATTTTCAGACCGTTTCATGCTCCTCGTATTTTTGACACCTTTTGAAGCTCTTCATATATTTCACAACTTTTCAGGCTCTTCATGTTTTTCAACAGCACCTCCTCCTCCTCCTATTTTTCAGACCCCTTCATGCTCCTCTCATTTTTGACACCTTTTGATGCTCTTCATATTTTTGACACCTTTTGAAACTCTTCATATTTCTCACACATTTTCAGGCTCTTCATGTTTTTCAACACCGCTTCATGCTCCTCCTTTTTTCAGACCGTTTCATGCTCCTCATATTTTTGACACCTTTTGAAGCTCCTCATATTTTTACACCTTTTGAAGCTCTTCATATATTTCATACTTTTTCAGGCTCTTCATGATTTGCAACAACACTTCATGCTCCTCCTATTTTTTAGACCGTTTCATGCTCCTCATATTTTTGACACCTTTTGAAGCTCTTCATATTTTTCAAACCTTTTCAGGCCCTTCATGTTTTTGAACACCGTTTCATGCTCCTCCTATTTTTCAAACCATTTCATGATCCTCATGTATTTGACACCTTTGAACGTCTTCATTTTTTTCACACCTTTTCAGGCTCTTCATGTGTTTCAACACCACTTCATGCTCCTCATCTTTTTCAGACCGTTTCATGCTCATCTCATTTTTGAAACATTTTGAAGCTCTTCATATTTTTCACACCTTTTGAATCTCTTCATATTTTTGACACCTTTTCAGGCTCTTCATGTTTTAGAACACCGCATCATGCTCCTCCTATTTTTCAGACCGTTTAATGCTCCTCATGTATTTCACACATTTTGAAGCTCTTCATATATTTCACACTTTTTCAGGCTCTTCATGTTTTTCAACACCAGTTCATGCTCCTCCTATTTTTCGGACCGTTTCATGGTCCCCATATTTTTGACACCTTTTGAAGCTCTTCATATTTTTCACATCATTTCTGTCTCTTCATGTTTTTCAACACCGCTTCATGCTCCTCCAATATTTCAGAACGTTTCATGCTCCTCATATTTTTCACACTTTTTGAAGTTCTTCATATATTTCACACCTTTTCAGTCTCTTCATGTTTTTCACAAATTTTCAGGCATTTCATGTTTTTCAACAATGATTCATGCTCCTCCTATTTTTCACACCGTTTCATGCTCCTCATATTTTTGACACCTTTTGAAACTCTTCATATTTTTCACACCTTTTCAGGCTCTTCATATTATTCAACACCTCTTCATGCTCCTCCTATTTTTCAGACCTTTTAATTCTCCTCATATTCTTCACACATTTTGAAGCTCTTCATATATTTCACATCTTTTCAGGCTCCTCATGTTTTAGAGCACCGCTTCATGCTCCTCATATTTTCAGACCGTTTCATGCTCCTCATACATTTGACACCTTTGTAGCTCTTCATATTTTTCACACCTTTTCATGCTCTTCATGTTTTTCAACTCCGCTTCATGCTCCTCCTATTTTTCAGACCGTTTCATGCTCCTCATATTTTTGACACGTTTTGAGGTTCTTCATATATTTCACACCTTTTCAGGCCCTTCATGTTTTTGAACACCGTTTTATGTTCCTCCTATTTTTCAGACCGTTTCATGCTTCTCATGTATTTCACACCTTTTGAAGCTCTCATATTTTTCACACCTTTTCAGGCTCTTCATGTTTTTGAACCCTGTCATGCTCCTCCTATTTTTCAGACCGTCTCATGCTCCTCATATTTTTGACACCTTTTGAAGCTCTTCATATATTTCACACCTTTTCAGGCTCTTCATGTTTTTGAACACCACTTCATGCTCCTCCTATTTTTCAGACTGTTTCCTGCTCCTCATGTATTTCACACCTTTTGAAGCTCTTCATATATTTCACACCTTTTGAAACTCTTCATATATTTCACAGCTTTTCAGGCTCTTCATGTTTTTGAACAACGTTTCATGCTCCTCCTATTTTTCAGACCGTTTCATGCTCCTCCTTTATTTCAGCCGTTTCATGCTCCTCATATTTTTGGCACCTTTTGAAGTTCTTCATATTTTTCACAACTTTTCAGGTTCTTCATGTTTTTCAACACCGCTTTATGCTCCTCCTTTTTTTCAGACCGTTTCATGCTCCTCTTGTATTTCACAACTTTTGAAGCTCTTCACATTTTTCACACCTTTTCAGGCTCTTCATGTTTTTCAACACCGCTTCATGCTCCTCCTATTTTTCAGACCGTTTCATGCTCCTCATGTATTTCACACATTTTGAAGCTCTTTATATTTTTCACACGTTTTCAGGCTCCGCATGTTTTTGAACACGATTTCTTACTCCTCCTATTTTTCAGACCGTTTCATGCTCCTCATATTTTTGACACCTTTTGAAGCTCTTCATATTTTTCACACCTTTTCAGGCTTTTCATGTTTTTCAACATCGCTTCATGATCCTCCTACTTTTCTGAGCGTTTCATGCTCCTCATATTTTTGAAACCTTTTGAAGCTCCTCATATTTTTCACACCTTTTGAAGCTCTTCATATTTTTCACACCTTTTCAGGCTCTTCATGTATTTGAACACCGTTTCATACTCCTCCTATTTTTCAGACCGTTTCATGCTCCTCATATATTTGACACATTTTGAAGGTCTTCATGTTTTTCACACCTTTTCAGGCTCTTCATGTTTTTGAACACCGCTTCAAGCTCCTCCTATTTTTCAAACCGTTCCATGTTCCTCATGTATTTCACACCTTTTGAAGCTCCTCATATTTTTCACACCTTTTCAAGCTCTTCATGTTTTGAATGCTGTTTCATGCTCCTCCTATTTTTCAGACCGTTTCATGCTCCTCATATTTTTGACACGTTTTAAGCTCCCCATATTTTTCACACCTTTTAAACTCTTCCTATATTTCACACTTTTTCAAGCGCTTCATGTTTTTCAACTCCACTCCATGCTCTTCCTATTTTTCAGACCTTTTGATGCTCATCTCATTTTTGACACCTTTTGAAGCTCTTCATATTTTTCACACCTTTTGAAGCTCTTCATATTTTTCACACCTTTTGAAGCTCTTCATATTTTTCACAGCTTTTCAGGCTCTTCATGTTTTTGAACACCGCTTCATGCTCCTCCTATTTTTCAGACCGTTTCATGCTCCTAATGTATTTCACACCTTTTGAAGCTCTTTATATTTTTCACACCTTTTCAGGCTCTTCATGTTTTTCAACACCGCTTCATGCTCCTCCTGTTTTTCAGACCATTTCATGCTCCTTTTATTTTTGACACCTTTTGAAGCTCTTCATATTTTTCACACTTTTTCAGGCTCTTCATGTTTTTCAACACCAGTTCATGCTCTTCCTATTTTTCAGACCGTCTCATGCTCCTCATATTTTTCACACATTTTGAAGCTCTTCATATATTTCACACCATTTCAGCATCTTCATGTTTTTCAACACCACTTCATGCTCCTCCTTTTTTTCAGACCGTCTCATGCTCCTCATATTTTTCACACTTTTGAAGCTCTTCATATTTTTCACACCTTTTAAGGCTCTTCATGTTTTTCACCACCGCTTCCTGCTCCTCCTATTTTTCAGACCGTTTCATGCGCCTCATATTTTTGACACCTTTTGAAGCTCTTCGTTTATTTCACACCTTTTCATGCTCTTTATGTTTTCAACACCGTTTCATGCTCCTCCTATTTTTCAGATCGTTTCATGCTCCTCCTATTTTTCAAACCGTTTCATGCTCATCTCATTTTTGACACCTTCTGAAGCTCTTCATATTTTTCACACCTTTTGAATCTCTTCATATTTTTCAAACCTTTTGAAGCTCTTCATATTATTCACACGTTTTCAGTCTCTTCATATTTTTCAACACCGCTTCATGCTCCTCCTATTTTTCAGACAGTTTCATGCTCCTCATATTGTTGACACATTTTGAGGCTCTTCATATAATTCACACCTTTTCAGGCCCTTCATATTTTGAACACCGTTTCATGCTCCTCGTATTTTTCAGACCGTTTCATGCTTCTCATATTTTTGACACCTTTTGAAGGTCTTCATGTTTTTCACACCTTTTCAGGCTCTTCATGTTTTTCAACACCGCTTCTTGCTCCTCCTATTTCTCAGACCGTTTCATCCTCATCATATTTTTGACACCTTTTGATGCTCTTCATATTTTTCACACCTTTTGAAGCTCTTCATATTTTTCACACCGTTTCAGGCTCTTCATGATTTTCAACACCGCTTCATGCTCCTCCGATTTTTCAAACCGTTTCATGCTCATCTCATTTTTGACACCTTTTGAAGCTCTTCATATTTTTGACACCTTTTGAAGCTCTTCATATTTTTCACAACTTCTCATGCTCTTCATGTTTTTGAACACCGTTTCATGATCCTCCTCTTTTTCAGAACGTTTCATGCTCCTCATATATTTGACACCTTTTAAAATTCTTCATATTTGTCACACCTTTTAAGGCTCTTCATGTTTTTGAACACCGCTTCATACTCCTCCTATTTTTCAGACCGTTTCATGCTACTCATATACTTGACAGCTTTTGAAGCTCTTTATATTTTTCACACCTTTTCAGACTCTTCATGTATTTGATCAGCGTTTCTTGCTCCTTTATATTTCAGACCGTTTCATGCTCCTCATATTTTTGACACCTTTTGAAGCTCTTCATATTTTTCACATCTTTTCAGGCCTTTCATGTATTGCAACACTGCTTCATGCTCCTCCTATTTTTCAGACCGTTTCATGCTCCTCATATTTTTGACACCTTTTGAAGCTCTTCATATATTTCACACCTTTTCAGGCTCTTCATGTTTTTCAAAACCACTTCATGCTCCTCCTATTTTTCAGACCGTTTCATGCTCATCTACTTTTTGACACCTTTTGAAGCTCTTCATATTTTTCACACCTTTTGAAACTCTTCATATTTCTCACAACTTTTCAGGCTCTTCATGTTTTTCAACACCATTTCATGCTCCTCCTATTTTTCAGACCGTTTCATGCTCCTCATATTTTTGACACCTTTTGAAGCTTTTCATATTTTTCACAACTTTTCAGGCCCTTCATGTTTCTGAACACCGCTTCATACTCCTCCTATTGTTCAGACCGTTTCATCCTCCTCATATTTCTCACACCTTTTGAATCTCTTCATATTTTTCACAAATTATCAGGCTCTTCATGTTTTTGAACACCACTTCATGCTCCTCCTATTTTTCAGAGAGTTTCATGCTCCTAATGTATTTCACACCTTTTGAAGCTCTTCATATTTTTCACACTTTTTCAGGCTCTTCATCTTTTCCCACACCACTTCATGCTTCTCCTATTTTTCAGACCGTTTCATGCTCCTCA
Organism: Dama dama; assembly: GCF_033118175.1. Lineage (NCBI taxonomy): Eukaryota > Metazoa > Chordata > Mammalia > Artiodactyla > Cervidae > Dama > Dama dama. The sequence continues at coordinate 654,936 of NC_083714.1, read as the reverse complement.
TATTTTTGACACCTTTTGAAGCTCTTCATATTTTTCACACTTTTCAGGCTCTTCATGTTTTTCAACACCACTTCATGCTCCTCCTATTTTTCAGACCTTTTCATGCTCCTCATATTTTTGATACCTTTAGAAGCTCTTCATATTTTTCACACTTTTCAGGCTCTTCATGTTTTTCAACACCACTTCATGCTCCTCCTATTTTTCAGACCTTTTCATGCTCCTCATATTTTTGATACCTTTAGAAGCTCTTCATATATTTCACACCTTTTCAGGCTCTTCATGTTTCTGAACACCGCTTCATCCTCCTCCTATTTTTCAGACCGTTTCATGCTCCTCATATTTTTGACACTTTTTGAAGCTCCTCATATGTTTCACACATTTTGAAGCTCTTCATATATTTCACACCATTTCAGGATCTTCATGTTTTTAAAACCACTTCATGCTCTCCTATTTTTCAGACCATTTCCTGCTCATCGATTTTTGACACATTTTGAAGCTCTTCATATTTTTCACACCTTTTGAAGCTCTTCATGTTTTTCACACTTTTCAGGCTCTTCATGTTTTTCAACACCACTTCATGCTCTTCCAATTTTACACGTCGTTTCGTTTCCTCATATATTTGACACCTTTAGAAGATCTTCATATTTTTCACACATTTTCAGGCTCTTCATGTTTTTCAACATCGCTTCATGCCCCTCCCATTTTTCAGACCGTTTCATTCTCCTCATATTTTTGATTCCTTTTGAAGCTCTTCATATATTTCACACCTTTTCAGGCTCTTCATGTTTTTAAAACCACTTCATGCTCTCCTATTTTTCAGACCATTTCCTGCTCATCGATTTTTGACACATTTTGAAGCTCTTCATATTTTTCACACCTTTTGAAGCTCTTCATATTTTTCACACTTTTCAGGCTCTTCATGTTTTTGAACACCGCTTCATGCTCCTCCTATTTTTCAGACCGTTTCATGCTCCTCATGTATTTCACATCTTTTGAAGCTCTTCATATTTTTCACACTTTTTCAGGCTCTTCATCTTTTTCCACACCACGTCATGCTTCTCCTATTTTTCAGACTGTTTCATGCTCCTCATGTATTTCACACCTTTTGAAGCTCTTCATATTTTTCACACCTTTTCAGGCTCTTCATGTTCTTGATCAGCATTTCATGCTCCTTCTATTTTTCAGACCGTTTCATGCTCCTCATATTTTTGACACCTTTTGAAGCTCTTCATATTTTTCACACATTTTCAGGGTCTTCATGTTTTGAACACCGCTTCATGCTCCTCCTATTTTTCAGACCGTTTCATGCTCCTCATATTTTTGTCACCTTATGAAGCTCTTCATATTTTTCACACTTTTCAGGCTCTTCATGTTTTTCAACACCACTTCATGCTCCTCCTATTTTTCAGACATTTTCATGCTCCTCCTATTTTTCAGACCTTTTCATGTCCTCATAATTTTGACACTTTTTCAAGCTCCTCATATTTTTCACACGTTATGAAGGTCTTCATATATTTCACAACATTTCAGGCTCTTCATGTTTTTCAACACCACTTCATGCTCCTCCTATTTTTCAGAGAGTTTCATGCTCCTCATGTATTTCACACCTTTTGAAGCTCTTCATATTTTTCACACCTTTTCAGGCTCTTCATATTTTTCAACACTACTTCTTGCTCCTCCAATTTTTCAGACCGTTTCATGCTCATCTATTTTTTGACACCTTTTGAAGCTATGCGTATTTTTCACAACTTTTCAGGCTCTTCATGTTTTTGAACACCACTGCATGCTTCTCCTATTTTTTAGACAGTATCATGCTATTCATATTTTTCACACCTTTTGAAGCTCTTCATTTATTTCACACCTTTTCAGGCTCTTCATATTTTTGAACACCGCTTCATGCTCCTCCTATTTCTCAGACCATTTCATGCTCCTCATGTATTTCACACCTTTTGAAGCTCTTCATATTTTGCACACATTTTCAGGCTTTTCATGTTTTTCACAACCACTTCATGCTGCTCCTATTTTTCAGACCGTTTCATGCACATCTCATTTTTGACACCTTTTGAAGCTCTTCATATTTTTCACACCATTTTCAGGCTCTTCATGTTTTTCAACACCGCTTTATGATCCTCCTATTTTTCAGACCGTTTCATATTCCTCATATTTTTGAGACATTTTGAAGCTCTTCATATTTTCCCACGTTTTCAAGCTCTTTATGGTTTTCAACACCACTTGATGCTCCTCCTATTTTTCATACCGTTTCATGGTCCTCATATTTTTCACACCTTTTGAAATTCTTCATATTTTTCACACATTTTCAGGCTTTTTTTTTTTTCAAAACCGCTTCATGCTTCTCCTATTTTTCAGACCGTTTCATGCTCCTCATGTATTTCACACCTTTTGAAGCTCTTCGTATTTTTCACACCTTTTCAGGATCTTCATGTTTTTGAACACCGCTTCATGCCCCTCCTATTTTTCCGACCGTTTCATTCTCCTCATATTTTTGATACCTTTTGAAGCTCTTCATATATTTCACACCTTTTCAGGCTCTTCATGTTTTTAACACCATTTCATGCTCTCCTATTTTTTAGACCATTTCCTGCTCATCGATTTTTGACACTTTGAAGGTCTTCATATTTTTCACACCTTTTGAAGCTCTTAATATTTTTCACACGTTTTCAGGCTCTTCCCGTTTTTCAACACCGCTTCATGCTCCTCCTATTTTTCAGACCGTTTCATGCTCCTCATATATTTGACACGTTTTGAAGCTCTTCATATTTTTCACCACTTTTCAGTCTCTTCATGTTTTTGAACACCGTTTCATGCTCTTCCAATTTGTCAAACCGTTTCATGCTCCTCATATTTTTGACACCTTTTGAAGCTCTTCATATTTTTGACATCTTTTCAGGCTCTTCATGTTTTTGAACACCACTTCTTGCTCCTTATTTTTTGCAGATCGTTTCATACTCCTCATATTTTTGACACCTTTTGAAGCTCTTCATATTTCTCACACCTTTTCAGGCTCTTCATGTTTTTCAGCACCGATTCATGCTGCTCCTATTTTTCAGACCGTTTCATGCTCATCTCTTTTTTGACACCTTTTGAAGCTTTGCATATTTTTCACAACTTTTCAGGCTCTTCATGTATTTGAACACCGCTTCAGGCTAATCCTATTTTTCAAAACATATCATGTTCATCATATTTTTCACACTTTTGAGGCTCTTCATATTTTTCACACCTTTTCATGGTCTTCATGTTTTTGAACACCACTTCATGCTCCTCCTATTTTTCAGACCGTTTAATCCTCCTCATGTATTTCACACCTTTTGAAGCTCTTCATAATTTTCACATCTTTTCATGCTCTTCATGTTTTTGAACACCATTTCATGCTCCTTCTATTTTGCAGACGGTTTCATGCTCCTCATATTTTTACACCTTTTCAAGCTCTTCATATATTTCACACCTTTTCAGGCTCTTCATGTTTTTCAGCACCGATTCATGCTGCTCCTATTTTTCAGACCGTTTCATGCTCATCTCTTTTTTGACACCTTTTGAAGCTTTGCATATTTTTCACAACTTTTCATGCTCTTCATGTTTTTGAACACCATTTCATGCTCCTCCTATTTTGCAGACGGTTTCATGCTCCTCATATTTTTACACCTTTTCAAGCTCTTCATATATTTCACACCTTTTCAGGCTCTTCATGTTTTGAACACCGCTTCATGCTCCTCCTATTTTTCAGACCGTTTCAGGCTCATCTCATTTTTTACACCTTTTAAAGCTCTTCATATTTTGCACACCTTTCCAGGCTCTTCATGTTTTTCAGCTCCACTTCATGCTCCTCCTATTTTTCAGACCGTTTCATGCTCCTCATATTTTTCACACCGTGTGAAGCTCTTCATATTTTTCAAACCTTTTCAGGCTCTTCATGTTTTTCAGCACCGCTTCATGCTCCTCCTATTTTTCAGACCGTTTCATGCTCATCTCATTTTTTACACTTTTTGAAGCTCTTCATATTTTTCACACCTTTTCTGGCTCTTCATGTTTTTGAACATAGCTTCATACTCCTCCTATTTTTCAGACCGTTTCATTCTTCTCATGTTTTTGAAACCTGTTGATGCTCTTCACATTTTTCACACCTTTTCAGGCTCTTCACGATTTTCAACACCGCTTCATGATCCTCCTATTTTTCAGACCGTTTCATGCTCTTCCTATTTTTGAGACTGTTTCAGGCTCCTCTTATTTTTGACAGGTTTTGAAGCTCTTCATATTTTTCACACCTTTTCAGGGTCTTCATGTTTTTCAACACCGCTTCATGCTCCTCCTATTTTACAGACCGTTTCATGCTCCTCTCATTATTCATACCTTTTGAAGCTCTTCTTATTTTTCACACCTTTTCAGGCTCTTCATGTTTTTGAACACCGCTTCATGCTCCTCCTATTTATCAGACCGTTTCATGTTACTCTTATTTTTCAGACCGTTTCAAGCTCCTCATATATTTGACACCTTTTGAAGCTCTTCATATTTTTCACAGCTTTTCAGGATCTTCATGTTTTTCAACACTGTATCATGCTCCTCCTATTTTTCAGACCGTTTCATGCTCCTCCTATTTTTCAGACCGTTTCATGCTCCTCATGTATTTCACACCTTTTGAAGCTCTTCATATTTTTCACATCTTTTGAAGCTCTTCATATTTTTCACACCTTTTCAGGCTCTTCATGTTTTTGAACACCATTTCATGCTCCGCCTATTTTTCAGACCGTTTCATTCTCCTCATATTTTTGACACCTTTTGAAGCTCTTCATATTTTTCACACCTTTTGAAGCTCTTCATATTGTTCACACCTTTTCAGGCTGTTCATGTTTTTCAACACCGCTTCATGCTCCTGCTATTTTTCAGACCGTTTCATACTCCTCATATTTTTGACATTTTTTAAGGCTCTTCATATTTTTCACACCTTTTCAGGCTCTTCATGTTTTTGAACACGGTTTCATGATCCTCCTATTTTTCAGAAAGTTTCATGCTCCTCATAATTTTGACACCTTTTAAAACTCTTCATATTTTTCACACCTTTTCAGGCTCTTCCTGTTTTTCAACACCATTTCATGCTCCTCTTATTTTTCAGACCGTTTCATGCTGCTCCTATTTTTCAGACCGTTTCATGATCCTCATATTTTTGAAACCTTTTGAAGCTCTTCATATTTTTCACACCTTTTCAAGCTCTTCAAGATTTTCAACAACGCTTCATGCTCCTCCTTTTTTTCAGACCGTTTCGTGCTCCTCATATATTTGACAGCTTTTGAAGCTCTTCATATTTTTCACACCTTTTCAGGCTCTTCATGTTTTTCAACACAGCTTCATGCTCCTCCTATTTTTCAGACCGTTTCATTCTCCTCAAGTTTTTGACACCTGTTGAAGCTCTTCACATTTTTCACACCTTTTCAGGCTCTTCACGATTTTCAACACCGCTTCATGATCCTCCTATTTTTCAGACCGTTTCATGCTCTTCCTATTTTTCAGACCATTTCTTGCTCCTCCTATTTTTCAGACCGTTTCATTCTCCTCATATATTTGACACATTTTGAAGCTCTTCCTATTTTTCCACACCTTTTCAGGCTCTTCATGTTTTTCCACACCGTTTAATGCTCCTCCTATTTTTCAGACCGTTTCATTCTCCTCATATATTTGACACATTTTAAAGCTCTTCCTATTTTTCCACAACTTTTCAGGCTCTTCATGATTTTCAACACCGCTTAATGCTCCTCCTATTTTTCAGACCGTTTCATGCTCATTTCATTTTTGACACCTTTTGAAGCTCTTCATATTTTTCATACCTTTTCAGGCTCTTCATATTTTTCGCACCTTTTCAGGCTCTTCATGTTGTTGAACACAGCTTCATGCTCCTCCCATTTTTCAGACCTTTTAATGCTCCTCATAATTTTGACACCTTTTGAAGCTCTTCATATTTTTCACCCCTTTTCAGGATCTTCATGTTTTTGAACACCTCTTCATGCTCCTGCTATTTTTCAGACCGTTTCATGCTCATCTCATTTGACAGCTTTTGAAGCTCTTCATATTTTTCACATCTTTTGAAGCTCTTCATATTTTTCACACATTTTCAGACTCTTCATGTTTTTCAACACCGCTTCTTGCTCCTCCTATTTTTCAGACCGTTTCATGCTCCTCATATTTTGACACGTTTTGAAGCTCTTCATATTTTTCACACCTTTTCAGGCTCTTCATGTTTTTGAACACCGTTTCATGCTCCGCCTATTTTTCAGACCGTTTCATTCTCCTCATATTTTTGACAACTTTTGAAGCTCTTCATATTTTTCACACCTTTTGAAGCTCTTCATATTTTTCACACCTTTTCAGGCTCTTCATGTTTTTCAACACCGCTTCATGCTCCTGCTATTTTACAGACCATTTCATACTCCTCATATTTTTGACATTTTTTAAGGCTCTTCATATTTTTCACACCTTTTCAGGCTCTTCATGTTTTTGAACACGGTTTCATGATCCTCCTATTTTTCAGAAAGTTTCATGCTCCTCATATTTTTGACACCTTTTAAACCTCTTCATATTGTTCACACCTTTTCAGGCTCTTCATGTTTTTCAACACCGGTTCATGCTCCTCCTCTTTTTCAGAAAGTTTCATGCTCCTCATATTTTTGAAACCTTTTGACGCTGTTCATATTTTTCTCACATTTTCTGGCTCTTCCTGTTTTTCAACACCATTTCATGCTCCTCTTATTTTTCCGACCGTTTCATGTTGCTCCTATTTTTCAGACCGTTTCATGATCCTAATATTTTTGAAACCTTTTGAAGCTCTTCATATTTTCACACCTTTTCAAGCTCTTCAAGATTTTCAACATCGCTTCATGCTCCTCCTTTTTTTCAGACCGTTTCATGCTCATCTCATTTTTGACAGCTTTTGAAGCTCTTCATATTTTTCACACCTTTTCAGGCTCTTCATGTTTTTGAACACCGCTTCATGCTCCTCCTTTTTTTCAGACCGTTTCTTTCTCCTCTTATATTTGACACTTTTTGAAGCTCTTCATATTTTTCACACCTTTTCAGGCTCTTCAGGTTTTTCAGCTCCACTTCATGCTCCTCCTATATTTCAGACCGTTTCATGCTGCTCAAATTTTCTACACCTTTTCAAGCTCTTCATATTTTTCACACCTTTTCAGGCTCTTCATGTTTTTGAACACAGCATCATGCTCCTCCTATTTTTCAGATCGTTTCATGCTCCTCCTATTTTCCGACCGTTTCTTGCTCCTCATACTTTTGACACTTTTTGAAGCTCTTCATATTTTTCACACCTTTTCTGGCTCTTCATGTTTTTGAACACAGCTTCATGCTCCTCCAATTTTTCAGACCGTTTCATGCTCGTCATATTTTTCACACCTTTTAAAGCTCTTCATATTTTTCTCACCTTTTCATGCTCTTCATGTTTTTCAGCACCAGTTCATGCTCCTCCTATTTTTCAGACCGTTTCATGCTCATCTCATTTTTTACACCTTTTGAAGCTCTTCATATTTTGCACACCTTTTCAGGCACTTCATGTTTTTCAGCTCCACTTCATGCTCCTCCTATTTTTCAGACCGTTTCATGCTGCTCTCATTTTTTACACCTTTTGAAGCTCTTCATATTTTTCACACCTTTTCAGGCTCTTCATGTTTTTCACCACCGCTTCCTGCTCCTCCTATTTTTCAGACCGTTTCATGCGCCTCATATTTTTGACACCTTTTGAAGCTCTTCGTATTTTTCACACCTTTTCATGCTCTTTATGTTTTCAACACCGTTTCATGCTCCTCCTATTTTTCAGATCGTTTCATGCTCCTCCTATTTTTCAAACCGTTTCATGTTCATCTCATTTTTGACACCTTCTGAAGCTCTTCATATTTTTCACACCTTTTGAATCTCTTCATATTTTTCAAACCTTTTGAAGCTCTTCATATTATTCACACGTTTTCAGTCTCTTCATGTTTTCAACACCGCTTCATGCTCCTCCTATTTTTCAGACAGTTTCATGCTCCTCATATTTTTGACACATTTTGAGGCTCTTCATATAATTCACACCTTTTCAGGCCCTTCATATTTTGAACACCGTTTCATGCTCCTCGTATTTTTCAGACCGTTTCATGCTCCTCATATTTTGACACCTTTTGAAGGTCTTCATATTTTTCACACCTTTTCAGGCTCTTCATGTTTTTGAACACCGCTTTATGTTCTTCCTATTTTTCAGACCGTTTCATGCTCGTTATATTTTTGACACCTTTTCAGGCTCTTCAGGTTTTTGAACACCGCTTCAAGCTCTTCCTATTTTTCAGACCATTTCATGCTCTTAATATTTTTGACACATTTTGAAGCTCTTCATATTTTTCACACCTTTTCAGGCTCTTCATGTTTTTCAACACCGTTTCATGCTCCTCCTATTTTTCAGACCGTTTCATGCTCCTCATATTTTTGGCACCTTTTGAAGCTCTTCATATTCTTCACACCTTTTCAGGCTCTTCATGTTTTTCAACACCACTTTATGCTCCTCCTCTTTTTCAGACCGTTTCATGCTTCTCATATTTTTGACACCTTTTGAAGCTCTTCATATTTTTCACATCTTTTCAGGCTTTTCATGTATTGCAACACTGCTTCATGCTCCTCCTATTTTTCAGACCGTTTCATGCTCCTCATATTTTTGACATCTTTTGAAGCTCTTCATATATTTCACACCTTTTCAGGCTCTTCATGTTTTTCAACACCACTTCCTGCTCCTCCTATTTTTCAGACCGTTTCATGGTCATCTCATTTTGGACACCTTTTGAAGCTCTTCATATTTTTCACACCTTTTGAAGCTCTTCATATTCTTCATACGCTTTCATGCTCTTTATGTTTTTCAACACCGCTTCATGCTCCTCCTATTTTTCAGACCATTTCATGCCACTCATATTTTTGACACTTTTTGAAGCTCCTCATATGTTTCACACATTTTGAAGCTCTTCATATATTTCACACCATTTCAGCATCTTCATGTTTTTCAACACCACTTCATGCTCCTCATTTTTTTCAGACCGTCTCATGCTCCTCATATTTTTCACACTTTTGAAGCTCTTCATATTTTTCACACCTTTTAAGGCTCTTCATGTTTTTCACCACCGCTTCCTGCTCCTCCTATTTTTCAGACCATTTCATGCGCCTCATATTTTTGACACCTTTTGAAGCTCTTCGTTTATTTCACACCTTTTCATGCTCTTTATGTTTTCAACACCGTTTCATGCTCCTCCTATTTTTCAGATCGTTTCATGCTCCTCCTATTTTTCAAACCGTTTCATGCTCATCTCATTTTTGACACCTTCTGAAGCTCTTCATATTTTTCACACCTTTTGAATCTCTTCATATTTTTCAAACCTTTTGAAGCTCTTCATATTATTCACACGTTTTCAGTCTCTTCATATTTTTCAACACCGCTTCATGCTCCTCCTATTTTTCAGACAGTTTCATGCTCCTCATATTTTTGACACATTTTGAGGCTCTTCATATAATTCACACCTTTTCAGGCCCTTCATATTTTGAACACCGTTTCATGCTCCTCGTATTTTTCAGACCATTTCATGCTCCTCATATTTTTGACACCTTTTGAAGGTCTTCATATTTTTCACACCTTTCCAGGCTCTTCATGTTTTTCAACACCAGTTCATGCTCCTCCTATTTTTCAGACCGTTTCATGGTCCCCATATTTTTGACACCTTTTGAGGCTCTTCATATTTTTCACATCATTTCTGTCTCTTCATGTTTTTCAACACCGCTTCTTGCTCCTCCTATTTCTCAGACCGTTTCAACCTCATCATATTTTTGACACCTTTTGATGCTCTTCATATTTTTCACACCTTTTGAAGCTCTTCATATTTTTCACACCGTTTCAGGCTCTTCATGATTTTCAACACCGCTTCATGCTCCTCCGATTTTTCAAACCGTTTCATGCTCATCTCATTTTTGACACCTTTTGAAGCTCTTCATATTTTTCACAACTTCTCATGCTCTTCATGTTTTTGAACACCGTTTCATGATCCTCCTCTTTTTCAGAACGTTTCATGCTCCTCATATATTTGACACCTTTTAAAATTCTTCATATTTTTCACACCTTTTAAGGCTCTTCATGTTTTTGAACACCGCTTCATGCTCCTCCTATTTTTCAGACCGTTTCATGCTACTCATATACTTGACAGCTTTTGAAGCTCTTTATATTTTTCACACCTTTTCAGACTCTTCATGTATTTGATCAGCGTTTCATGCTCCTTTATATTTCAGACCGTTTCATGCTCCTCATATTTTTGACACCTTTTGAAGCTCTTCATATTTTTCACATCTTTTCAGGCCTTTCATGTATTGCAACACTGCTTCATGCTCCTCCTATTTTTCAGACCGTTTCATGCTCCTCATATTTTTGACACCTTTTGAAGCTCTTCATATATTTCACACCTTTTCAGGCTCTTCATGTTTTTCAAAACCACTTCATGCTCCTCCTATTTTTCAGACCGTTTCATGCTCATCTACTTTTTGACACCTTTTGAAGCTCTTCATATTTTTCACACCTTTTGAAACTCTTCATATTTCTCACACCTTTTCAGGCTCTTCATGTTTTTCAACACCATTTCATGCTCCTCCTATTTTTCAGACCGTTTCATGCTCCTCATATTTTTGACACCTTTTGAAGCTTTTCATATTTTTCACAACTTTTCAGGCCCTTCATGTTTCTGAACACCGCTTCATACTCCTCCTATTGTTCAGACCGTATCATCCTCCTCATATTTCTCACACCTTTTGAATCTCTTCATATTTTTCACAAATTATCAGGCTCTTCATGTTTTTGAACACCACTTCATGCTCCTCCTATTTTTCAGAGAGTTTCATGCTCCTAATGTATTTCACACCTTTTGAAGCTCTTCATATTTTTCACACTTTTTCAGGCTCTTCATCTTTTCCCACACCACTTCATGCTTCTCCTATTTTTCAGACCGTTTCATGCTCCTCATATTTTTGACACCTTTTGAAGCTCTTCATATTTTTCACACTTTTCAGGCTCTTCATGTTTTTCAACACCAATTCATGCTCCTCCTTTTTTTCAGACCTTTTCATGCTCCTCATATTTTTGATACCTTTAGAAGCTCTTCATATTTTTCACACTTTTCAGGCTCTTCATGTTTTTCAACACCACTTCATGCTTCTCCTATTTTTCAGACCGTTTCATGCTCCTCATATTTTTGACACATTTTGAAGCTCTTCATATTTTTCACACCTTTTCAGGCTCTTCATGTTTCTGAACACCGCTTCATCCTCCTCCTATTTTTCAGACCGTTTCATGCTCCTCATATTTTTGACACTTTTTGAAGCTCCTCATATGTTTCACACATTTTGAAGCTCTTCATATATTTCACACCATTTCAGGATCTTCATGTTTTTAAAACCACTTCATGCTCTCCTATTTTTCAGACCATTTCCTGCTCATCGATTTTTGACACATTTTGAAGCTCTTCATTTTTTTCACACCTTTTGAAGCTCTTCATGTTTTTCACACTTTTCAGGCTCTTCATGTTTTTCAACACCACTTCATGCTCTTCCAATTTTACACGTCGTTTCGTTTCCTCATATATTTGACACCTTTAGAAGATCTTCATATTTTTCACACATTTTCAGCCTCTTCATGTTTTTCAACATCGCTTCATGCCCCTCCCATTTTTCAGACCATTTCATTCTCCTCCTATTTTTGATTCCTTTGAAGCTCTTCATATATTTCACACCTTTTCAGGCTCTTCATGTTTTTAAAACCACTTCATGCTCTCCTATTTTTCAGACCATTTCCTGCTCTTCGATTTTTGACACATTTTGAAGCTCTTCATATTTTTCACACCTTTTGAAGCTCTTCATATTTTTCACACTTTTCAGGCTCTTCATGTTTTTGAACACCGCTTCATGCTCCTCCTATTTTTCAGACCGTTTCATGCTCCTCATGTATTTCACATCTTTTGACGCTCTTCATATTTTTCACACTTTTTCAGGCTCTTCATCTTTTTCCACACCACGTCATGCTTCTCCTATTTTTCAGACTGTTTCATGCTCCTCATGTATTTCACACCTTTTGAAGCTCTTCATATTTTTCACACCTTTTCAGGCTCTTCATGTTCTTGATCAGCATTTCATGCTCCTTCTATTTTTCAGACCGTTTCATGCTCCTCATATTTTTGACACCTTTTGAAGCTCTTCATATTTTTCACACATTTTCAGGGTCTTCATGTTTTGAACACCGCTTCATGCTCCTCCTATTTTTCAGACCGTTTCATGCTCCTCATATTTTTGTCACCTTATGAAGCTCTTCATATTTTTCACACTTTTCAGGCTCTTCATGTTTTTCAACACCACTTCATGCTCCTCCTATTTTTCAGACATTTTCATGCTCCTCCTATTTTTCAGACCGTTTCATGTCCTCATAATTTTGACACTTTTTCAAGCTCCTCATATTTTTCACACGTTATGAAGGTCTTCATATATTTCACAACATTTCAGGCTCTTCATGTTTTTCAACACCACTTCATGCTCCTCCTATTTTTCAGAGAGTTTCATGCTCCTCATGTATTTCACACCTTTTGAAGCTCTTCATATTTTTCACACCTTTTCAGGCTCTTCATATTTTTCAACACTACTTCTTGCTCCTCCAATTTTTCAGACCGTTTCATGCTCATCTAATTTTTGACACCTTTTGTAGCTATGCGTATTTTTCACAACTTTTCAGGCTCTTCATGTTTTTGAACACCACTGCATGCTTCTCCTATTTTACAGACTGTATCATGCTATTCATATTTTTCACACCTTTTGAAGCTCTTCATTTATTTCACACCTTTTCAGGCTCTTCATATTTTTGAACACCGCTTCATGCTCCTCCTATTTCTCAGACCATTTCATGCTCCTCATGTATTTCACACCTTTTGAAGCTCTTCATATTTTGCACACATTTTCAGGCTTTTCATGTTTTTCACAACCACTTCATGCTGCTCCTATTTTTCAGACCGTTTCATGCACATCTCATTTTTGACACCTTTTGAAGCTCTTCATATTTTTCACACCATTTTCAGGCTCTTCATGTTTTTCAACACCGCTTTATGATCCTCCTATTTTTCAGACCGTTTCATATTCCTCATATTTTTGAGACATTTTGAAGCTCTTCATATTTTCCCACGTTTTCAAGCTCTTTATGGTTTTCAACACCACTTGATGCTCCTCCTATTTTTCATACCGTTTCATGGTCCTCATATTTTTCACACCTTTTGAAATTCTTCATATTTTTCACACATTTTCAGGCTTTTCATGTTTTTCAAAACCGCTTCATGCTTCTCCTATTTTTCAGACCGTTTCATGCTCCTTATAATTTTTCCACATTTTGTAGCTCTTCATATTTTTCACCCCTTTTCAGGCTCTTCCTGTTTTTGAACACCACTTCATGCTCCCCCTTATTTTTCAGACCGTATCATGCTCCTCATATTTTTGACAACTTTTGAAGCTCTTCATAATTTTCACACCTTTTCAAGCTCTTCTTGGTTTTGAACAACGCTTCATGCTCCTCCTATTTTTCAGACCGTTTCAAACTCCTCATATTTTTGACACCTTTTGAAGCTATTCACATTTTCCCACCTTTTCAGGCTCTTCATGTTTTTGAACACCGCTTCATGCTCCTCCTATTTCTCAGACCATTTCATGCTCCTCATGTATTTCACACCTTTTGAAGCTCTTCATATTTTGCACACATTTTGAGGCTTTTCATGTTTTTCACAACCACTTCATGCTGTTCCTATTTTTCAGACCGTTTCATGCACATCTCATTTTTGACACCTTTTGAAGCTCTTCATATTTTTCACACCATTTTCAGGCTCTTCATGTTTTTCAACACCGCTTTATGATCCTCCTATTTTTCAGACCGTTTCATATTCCTCATATTTTTGAGACATTTTGAAGCTCTTCATATTTTCCCACGTTTTCAAGCTCTTTATGGTTTTCAACACCACTTGATGCTCCTCCTATTTTTCATACCGTTTCATGGTCCTCATATTTTTCACACCTTTTGAAATTCTTCATATTTTTCACACATTTTCAGGCTTTTTTTTTTTCAAAACCGCTTCATGCTTCTCCTATTTTTCAGACCGTTTCATGCTCCTCATGTATTTCACACCTTTTGAAGCTCTTCGTATTTTTCACACCTTTTCAGGATCTTCATGTTTTTGAACACCGCTTCATGCCCCTCCTATTTTTCCGACCGTTTCATTCTCCTCATATTTTTGATACCTTTTGAAGCTCTTCATATATTTCACACCTTTTCAGGCTCTTCATGTTTTTAACACCATTTCATGCTCTCCTATTTTTTAGACCATTTCCTGCTCATCGATTTTTGACACTTTGAAGGTCTTCATATTTTTCACACCTTTTGAAGCTCTTAATATTTTTCACACGTTTTCAGGCTCTTCACGTTTTTCAACACCGCTTCATGCTCCTCCTATTTTTCAGACCGTTTCATGCTCCTCATATATTTGACACGTTTTGAAGCTCTTCATATTTTTCACCACTTTTCAGTCTCTTCATGTTTTTGAACACCGTTTCATGCTCTTCCAATTTGTCAAACCGTTTCATGCTCCTCATATTTTTGACACCTTTTGAAGCTCTTCATATTTTTGACATCTTTTCAGGCTCTTCATGTTTTTGAACACCACTTCTTGCTCCTTATTTTTTGCAGATCGTTTCATACTCCTCATATTTTTGACACCTTTTGAAGCTCTTCATATTTCTCACACCTTTTCAGGCTCTTCATGTTTTTCAGCACCGATTCATGCTGCTCCTATTTTTCAGACCGTTTCATGCTCATCTCTTTTTTGACACCTTTTGAAGCTTTGCATATTTTTCGCACCTTTTCAGGCTCTTCATGTATTTGAACACCGCTTCAGGCTAATCCTATTTTTCAAAACATATCATGTTCATCATATTTTTCACACTTTTGAGGCTCTTCATATTTTTCACACCTTTTCATGGTCTTCATGTTTTTGAACACCACTTCATGCTCCTCCTATTTTTCAGACCGTTTAATCCTCCTCATGTATTTCACACCTTTTGAAGCTCTTCATAATTTTCACATCTTTTCATGCTCTTCATGTTTTTGAACACCATTTCATGCTCCTTCTATTTTGCAGACGGTTTCATGCTCCTCATATTTTTACACCTTTTCAAGCTCTTCATATATTTCACACCTTTTCAGGCTCTTCATGTTTTTGAACACCGCTTCATGCTCCTCCTATTTTTCAGACCGTTTCAGGCTCATCTCATTTTTTACACCTTTTGAAGCTCTTCATATTTTTCACACGTTTTCAGGCTCTTCACGTTTTTCAACACCGCTTCATGCTCCTCCTATTTTTCAGACCGTTTCATGCTCCTCATATATTTGACACGTTTTGAAGCTTTTCATATTTTTCACCACTTTTCAGTCTCTTCATGTTTTTGAACACCGTTTCATGCTCTTCCAATTTGTCAAACCGTTTCATGCTCCTCATATTTTTGACACCTTTTGAAGCTCTTCATATTTTTGACATCTTTTCAGGCTCTTCATGTTTTTGAACACCACTTCTTGCTCCTTATTTTTTGCAGATCGTTTCATACTCCTCATATTTTTGACACCTTTTGAAGCTCTTCATATTTCTCACACCTTTTCAGGCTCTTCATGTTTTTCAGCACCGATTCATGCTGCTCCTATTTTTCAGACCGTTTCATGCTCATCTCTTTTTTGACACCTTTTGAAGCTTTGCATATTTTTCACAACTTTTCAGGCTCTTCATGTATTTGAACACCGCTTCAGGCTAATCCTATTTTTCAAAACATATCATGTTCATCATATTTTTCACACTTTTGAGGCTCTTCATATTTTTCACACCTTTTCATGGTCTTCATGTTTTTGAACACCACTTCATGCTCCTCCTATTTTTCAGACCGTTTAATCCTCCTCATGTATTTCACACCTTTTGAAGCTCTTCATAATTTTCACATCTTTTCATGCTCTTCATGTTTTTGAACACCATTTCATGCTCCTCCTATTTTGCAGACGGTTTCATGCTCCTCATATTTTTACACCTTTTCAAGCTCTTCATATATTTCACACCTTTTCAGGCTCTTCATGTTTTGAACACCGCTTCATGCTCCTCCTATTTTTCAGACCGTTTCAGGCTCATCTCATTTTTTACACCTTTTGAAGCTCTTCATATTTTGCACACCTTTCCAGGCTCTTCATGTTTTTCAGCTCCACTTCATGCTCCTCCTATTTTTCAGACCGTTTCATGCTCCTCATATTTTGACACGTTTTGAAGCTCTTCATATTTTTCACACCTTTTCAGGCTCTTCATGTTTTTGAACACCGTTTCATGCTCCGCCTATTTTTCAGACCGTTTCATTCTCCTCATATTTTTGACAACTTTTGAAGCTCTTCATATTTTTCACACCTTTTGAAGCTCTTCATATTTTTCACACCTTTTCAGGCTCTTCATGATTTTCAACACCGCTTAATGCTCCTCCTATTTTTCAGACCGTTTCATGCTCATTTCATTTTTGACACCTTTTGAAGCTCTTCATATTTTTCATACCTTTTCAGGCTCTTCATATTTTTCGCACCTTTTCAGGCTCTTCATGTTGTTGAACACAGCTTCATGCTCCTCCCATTTTTCAGACTTTTAATGCTCCTCATAATTTTGACACCTTTTGAAGCTCTTCATATTTTTCACCCCTTTTCAGGATCTTCATGTTTTTGAACACCTCTTCATGCTCCTGCTATTTTTCAGACCGTTTCATGCTCATCTCATTTGACAGCTTTTGAAGCTCTTCATATTTTTCACATCTTTTGAAGCTCTTCATATTTTTCACACATTTTCAGACTCTTCATGTTTTTCAACACCGCTTCTTGCTCCTCCTATTTTTCAGACCGTTTCATGCTCCTCATATTTTGACATGTTTTGAAGCTCTTCATATTTTTCACACCTTTTCAGGCTCTTCATGTTTTTGAACACCGTTTCATGCTCCGCCTATTTTTCAGACCGTTTCATTCTCCTCATATTTTTGACAACTTTTGAAGCTCTTCATATTTTTCACACCTTTTGAAGCTCTTCATATTTTTCACACCTTTTCAGGCTCTTCATGTTTTTCAACACCGCTTCATGCTCCTGCTATTTTACAGACCATTTCATACTCCTCATATTTTTGACATTTTTTAAGGCTCTTCATATTTTTCACACCTTTTCAGGCTCTTCATGTTTTTGAACACGGTTTCATGATCCTCCTATTTTTCAGAAAGTTTCATGCTCCTCATATTTTTGACACCTTTTAAACCTCTTCATATTGTTCACACCTTTTCAGGCTCTTCATGTTTTTCAACACCGGTTCATGCTCCTCCTCTTTTTCAGAAAGTTTCATGTTCCTCATATTTTTGAAACCTTTTGACGCTGTTCATATTTTTCTCACATTTTCTGGCTCTTCCTGTTTTTCAACACCATTTCATGCTCCTCTTATTTTTCAGACCGTTTCATGTTGCTCCTATTTTTCAGACCGTTTCATGATCCTAATATTTTTGAAACCTTTTGAAGCTCTTCATATTTTCACACCTTTTCAAGCTCTTCAAGATTTTCAACATCGCTTCATGCTCCTCCTTTTTTTCAGACCGTTTCATGCTCATCTCATTTTTGACAGCTTTTGAAGCTCTTCATATTTTTCACACCTTTTCAGGCTCTTCATGTTTTTGAACACCGCTTCATGCTCCTCCTTTTTTTCAGACCGTTTCTTTCTCCTCTTATATTTGACACTTTTTGAAGCTCTTCATATTTTTCACACCTTTTCAGGCTCTTCATGTTTTTCAACACCGATCCATGCTCCTCCTATTTTTCAGACCGTTTCATGCTCCTCATATTTTTCACACCTTTTGAAGCTCTTCATATTTTTCACACCTTTTCAGGCTCTTCAGGTTTTTCAGCTCCACTTCATGCTCCTCCTATATTTCAGACCGTTTCATGCTGCTCAAATTTTCTACACCTTTTCAAGCTCTTCATATTTTTCACACCTTTTCAGGCTCTTCATGTTTTTGAACACAGCTTCATGCTCCTCCTATTTTTCAGATCGTTTCATGCTCCTCCTATTTTCCGACCGTTTCTTGCTCCTCATACTTTTGACACTTTTTGAAGCTCTTCATATTTTTCACACCTTTTCTGGCTCTTCATGTTTTTGAACACAGCTTCATGCTCCTCCAATTTTTCAGACCGTTTCATGCTCGTCATATTTTTCACACCTTTTAAAGCTCTTCATATTTTTCTCACCTTTTCATGCTCTTCATGTTTTTCAGCACCAGTTCATGCTCCTCCTATTTTTCAGACCGTTTCATGCTCATCTCATTTTTTACACCTTTTGAAGCTCTTCATATTTTGCACACCTTTTCAGGCACTTCATGTTTTTCAGCTCCACTTCATGCTCCTCCTATTTTTCAGACCGTTTCATGCTGCTCTCAATTTTTACACCTTTTGAAGCTCTTCATATTTTTCACACCTTTTCAGGCTCTTCATGTTTTTCAACACAGCTTCATGCTACTCCTATTTTTCAGATCGTTTCATGCTACTCCTATTTTTCAGACCGTTTCATGCTCCTCAAGTTTTTGACACCTGTTGAAGCTCTTCACATTTTTCACACCATTTCAGGCTCTTCACGATTTTCAACACCGCTTCATGATCCTCCTATTTTTCAGACCGTTTCATGCTCTTCCTATTTTTCAGACCGTTTCATGCTCCTCCTATTTTTCAGACCGTTTCATTCTCCTCATATATTTGACACATTTTGAAGCTCTTCATATTTTTCACATTTTTGAAGCTCTTCATATTTTTCACACCTTTTCAGGCTCTTCATGATTTTCAACACCGCTTAATGCTCCTCCTATTTTTCAGACCGTTTCATGCTCATCTCATTTTTGACACCTTTTGAAGCTCTTCATAATTTTCACACCTTTTCATGCTCTTCATATTTTTCGCACCTTTTCAGTCTCTTCATGTTGTTGAACACAGCTTCATGCTCCTATTTTTCAGACCGTTTAATGCTCCTCATAATTTTGACAACTTTTTAAGCTCTTCACATTTTTCACCCCTTTTCAGGCTCTTCATGTTTTTGAACACCGCTTCATGCTCCTTCTATTTTTCAGACCGTTTCATGCTCATCTAATTTGACAGCTTTTGAAGCTCTTCATATTTTTCACACCTTTTGAAGCTCTTCATATTGTTCACACATTTTCAGGCTCTTCATGTTTTTCAACACCGCTTCTTGATCCTCCTATTTTTCAGACCGTTTCATGCTCCTCATAATTTGACACGTTTTGAAGCTCTTCATATTTTTCACACCTTTTCAGGCTCTTCATGTTTTTGAACACCGTTTCATGCTCCGCCTATTTTTCAGACCGTTTCATTCTCCTCATATTTTTGACAACTTTTGAAGCTCTTCATATTTTTCACACCTTTTGAAGCTCTTCATATTTTTCACACCTTTTCAGGCTCTTCATGTTTTTCAACACCGCTTCATGCTCCTGCTATTTTACAGACCATTTCATACTCTTCATATTTTTGACATTTTTTAAGGCTCTTCATATTTTTCACACCTTTTCAGGCTCTTCATGTTTTTGAACACGGTTTCATGATCCTCCTATTTTTCAGAAAGTTTCATGCTCCTCATATTTTTGACACCTTTTAAACCTCTTCATATTTTTCACAACTTTTCAGGCTCTTCATGTTTTTCAACACCGGTTCATGCTCCTCCTCTTTTTCAGAAAGTTTCATGCTCCTCATATTTTTGAAACCTTTTGAAGCTGTTCATATTTTTCTCACATTTTCAGGCTCTTCATGTTTTTGAACACCGTTTCATGCTCGTCCTTTTTTTCAAATCGTTTCATGCTCCTAATATATTTCACAACTTTTGAAGCTCTTCATATTTTTCACACCTTTTCAGGCTCTTCATGTTTTTCAACACCGCTTCATGATCCTCCTATTTTTCAGAAAGTTTCATGCTCCTCATATTTTTGACACCTTTTAAACGTCTTCATATTTTTCACACCTTTTCAGGCTCTTCATGTTTTTCAAAACCATTTCATGCTCCTCTTATTTTTAAGACCATTTCATGTTGCTCCTATTTTTCAGACCGTTTCATGATCCTCATATTTTTGAAACCTTTTGAAGCTCTTCATATTTTTAATAACTTTTCAAGGTCTTCCAGATTTTCAACAACGCTTCATGCTCCTGCTTTTTTTCAGACCGTTTCATGCTCATCTCATTTTTGACATCTTTTGAAGCTCTTCATATTTTTCACACCTTTTCAGGCTCTTCATGTTTTTGAACACCACTTCATGCTCCTCCTTTTTTTCAGACCTTTTCTTTCTCCTCATATATTTGACACTTTTTGAAGCTCTTCATATTTTTCACACCTATTCAGGCTCTTCATGTTTTTCAGCACCAGTTCATGCTCCTCCTATTTTTCAGAATGTTTCATGCTCCTCATATTTTAACCCCTTTTGAAGCTCTTCATATTTTTCACACCTTTTCAGGCTCTTCATGTTTTTCAGCACCAGTTCATGCTCCTCCTATTTTTCAGACCGTTTCATGCTCATCTCGTTTTTTACACCTTTTGAAGCTCTTCATATTTTGCACACCTTTTCAGGCACTTCATGTTTTTCAGCTCCACTTCATGCTCCTCCTATTTTTCAGACCGTTTCATGCTGCTCAAATTTTTTACACCTTTTGAAGCTCTTCATATATTTCACACCTTTTCAGGCTCTTTATGTTTTTGAACGCCACTTCATGCTCCTCGTATGTTTCAGACCGCTTCATGCTCCTCCTATTTTTGAGATCGTTTCATGGTCCTCATATTTTTCACACGTTTTGAAGCTCTTCATATTTTTCGCACCTTCTCAGGCGCTTCATGTATTTGAGCACAGATCATGTTCCTCCTATTTTTCAGACCGTTTCATGCTCCTCATATTTTTCACACATCTTGAAGCTCTTTATATTTGTCACACCTTTTCAGGCTCTTCATGTTTTTTAACACCGCTTCATGCTCCTCCTATTTTTGAGATCGTTTCATGGTCCTCATATTTTTCACACCTTTTGAAGCTCTGCATATTTTTCGCACCTTCTCAGGCGCTTCATGTATTTGAGCACAGATTCATGTTCTTCCTATTTTTCGGACCGTTTCATGCTCCTCATATTTTTCACACATCTTGAAGCTCTTTATATTTGTCACACCTTTTCAGGCTCTTCATGTTTTTTAACACCGCTTCATGCTCCTCCTACTTTTGAGATCGTTTCATGGTCCTCATATTTTTCTCACCTTTTGAAGCTCTTCATATTTTTCGCACCTTCTCAGGCGCTTCATGTATTTGAGCACAGATTCATGTTCCTCCTATTTTTCAGACCGTTTCATGCTCCTCATATTTTTGACACCTTTTGAAGCTCTTCATTTTTTTCACACCTTTTCAGGCTCTTCATGTTTTTGAACACCGCTTCATGCTCCTCCTATTTTTGAGACCGTTTCATGCTCCTCATATTTTTGACACCTTTTGAAGCTCTTCATATTTTTCACACCTTTTCATGCTCTTCATGTTTTTCACACCGTTTCATGCTCCTCCTATTTTTCAGACCGTTACATGCTCCTCATATTTTTCACACGTTTTGAAGCTCTTCATTTTTTTCACACCTTTTCAGGCTCTTCATGTTTTTGAACACCGCTTCATGCTCCTCATATTTTTGAGACCGTTTCATGCTCCTCATATTTTTGACACCTTTTGAAGCTCTTCATATTTTTCACACCTTCTCATGCTCTTCATGTTTTTCACACCGTTTCATGCTCCTCCTATATTTCAGACCGTTTCATGCTCCTCCTATTTTTCAGACTGTTTCATGCACATCTTATTATTGACACCTTTTGAAGCTTTTCATTTTTTTCACACCTTTTCAGGCTCTTCATGTTTTTCAACACCGCTTCATGCTCCTCCTATTTTTCAGACCATTTCATGCTCCTCATGTATTTCACACCTTTTGAAGCTCTTCATATTTTCCATATCTTTCAGGCTCTTCATGTCTTTAAAAACCGCTTCATGCTCCTCCTATTTTTCACACCGTTTCATGCTCCTCATATTTTTGACACGTTTTGGGCTCTTCATATTTTTCACACCATTCCAGGCTCTTCATATTTTTGAACACCGTTTCATACTCCTCCTATTTTTCAGACCGTTTCCTGCTCCTCATATTTTTGACACCTTTTGAAGCTCTTCATATATTTCACACCTTTTCAGGCTCTTCATTTTCTTTAACACCGCTTCATGCTCCTCCTATTTTTCAGACAGTTTCATGCTCCTCATAATTTTCACACCTTTTGAAGCTTGACATAATTGCACAGCTTTTCAGGCTCTTCATGGTTTTGAATATCGCTTCATGCTCCTCCTATTTTTCAGACCGTTTCATGCTCCTTATATTTTTGACACCTTTGGAAGCTCTTCATATATTTCCCACTTTTTCAGGCTCATCATGTTTTTCAACACCACTTCATGCTCCTCCTATTTTTCAGGCCGTTTCATGCTCATCTCATTTTTGACACCTTTTGAAGCTCTTCATATTTTTCACACCTTTAGAAGCTCTTCATATTTTTCACACGTTCTCAGCCTCTTCATGTTTTTCAACACCGCTTCATGCACCTCCTTTTTTTCAGACCGTTTCATGCTCATCTCATTTTTGACACGTTTTGTAGGTCTTCATATTTTTCACAAATTTTCATGCTCTTCATGTCTTCGAACACCATTTCATGCTCGTCCTATTTGTCAGACCGTTTCATGCTCCTCATATTTTTCACACCTTTTGAAGCTCTTCATATTTTTCACACCTTTTGAAGCTCTTCATATTTTCCACACGTTTTCAGGCTCCTCATGTTTTTGAACACCGCTTCATGCTCCTCATATTTTTCAGACCGTTTCGTGCTCCTCATATTCTTGACACCTTCTGAAGCTCTTCATATTTTTCACACCTTTTCAGGCTCTTCATGTTTTTGATCACCGTTTCATGCTCCTCCTATTTATCAGACCGTTTCATGCTCATGTCATTGTCGACACCTTTTCAAGCTCTTCATATATTTGACACCTTTTGAAGCTCTTCATATTTTGCACACCTTTCCAGGCTCTTCATATTTTTCAACACCGCTTCCTGCTCCACCTATTTTTCAGACCGTTTCATGCTCCTCATATTTTTGACACCTTTTGAAGCTTTTCATATTTTTCACACCTTTTCATGCTCTTCATTTTTTTCAACACTACTTCTTGCTCCTCCACTTTTTCAGACCATTTCATGCTCATCTAATTTTTGACACCTGTTGAAGCTCTTCATATTTTTCACACCTTCTGAAGCTCTTTATATTTTTCACACTTTTTCAGGCTCTTCATGTTTTTCAACACCACTTCATGCTTCTCCTATTTTTCAGCCCGTTTCATGCTCATCATGTTTTTCACACCATTTGAAGCTCGTCATATTTTTCACACCTTTTCAGGCTCTCCATGTTTTTGATCACCGTTTCTTGCTCCTCCTATTTTTCAGACCGTTTCATGCTCCTCATAGTTTTCACACCTTTTGAAGCTCGTCATATTTTTCACACCTTTTTAGGCTCTCGATTTTTTTGATCACAGTTTCTTGCTCCTCCTATTTTTCAGACCCTTTCATGCTCCTCATATTTTTGACACCTTTTGAAGCTCTTCATATTTTTCACAAGTTCTCAGCCTCCTCATGTTTTTCAATACCGCTTCATGCTCCTCCTATTTTTCAGACCGTTTCATGCTTCTCATATTTTTGACACCTTTTGAAGCTCTTCATATTTTTCACACCTTTAAAGGCTCTTCATGTTTTTGAACACCGCTTCATGGTCCTCCTCTTTTTCAGACCATTTCATGCACCTCATATTTTTGACACCTTTTGAAGCTCTTCATAATTTTCACACCTGTTCAGGCTCTTCATATTTTTGAACACCGCTTCATGCTCCTCCTATTTTTCAGACCGTTTCATGCTCCTTGTAATTTTGACACCTTTTGAAGCTCTTCGTATTTTTCACACCTTTTCAGGCTCTTCATGTTTTTTAACCGCTGCATACTCCTCCTATTTTTCAGACCGTTTCATGCTCCTCATATATTTCACACCTTTTGAAGCTCTTCATATTTTTGACACCTTTTCAAGCTCTTCATATTTTCACACCTTTTCAGGCTCTTCATGTTTTTGAACACCGCTTCATGCTCCTTCTATTTTTCAGAGAGTTTCATGCTCCTCATGTATTTCTCACCTTTTGAAGCTCTTCATATTTTTCACACCTTTTCAGGCTCTTCATGTTTTTCCACACCACTTCATGCTTCTCCTATTTTTCAGCCCGTTTCATGCTCCTCATGTATTTCACACCTTTTGAAGCTCTTCAAATATTTCACACCTTTTCAGGCTCTTCACGTTTTGATCACCATTTCATGCTACTTTATTTTTCAGACCGTTTCATGCTCATCTCATTTTTGACACCTTTTGAAGCTCTTCATATATTTCACACATTTTCAAGCTCCTCATATTTTTCACACCTTTTCAGGCTCTTCATGTTTTGAACACCGCTTCATGCCCCTCCTATTTTTCAGACCGTTTCATGCTCCTCATATTTTTGACACCTTTTGAAGCTCTTCATATTTTTCACACCTTTTCAGGCTCTTCATGTATTTGATAACCATTTCTTTCTCCTCCTATTTTTCAGACCGTTTCATGCTCCTCATATTTTTGACACCTTTTGAAGCTCTTCATATTTTTCACACCTTTTCAGGCTCTTCATGTTTTTTAACACCACTTCATGCTCCTCCTATTTGTTAGACCGTTTCATTCTCCTCATATTTTTGACACCTTTTGAAGCTCTTCATAATTTTCACACCCTTTCAGGCTATTTATGTTTTTCAACACCACTTCATGCTCCTCCTATTTTTCAGACCGTTTCATGATCCTCATATTATTGACACCTTTTGAAGCTCTTCATATTTTTCACACCTTTTCAGGCTCTTCATGTTTTTCAACACCACTTCATGCTCCTCCTATTTTTCAGACCGTTTCATGCTCCTCATATTTTTGACACATTTTGAAGCTCTTCATATTTTTCACACCTTTTCAGGCTCTTCATGTTTTTCAACACCACTTCATGCTCCTCCTATTTTTCAGACCGTTTCATGCTCCTCATAATTTTGACACCTTTTGAAGCTCTTCATAATTGTCACACACTTTCAGGCTCTTCATGTTTTTCAACACCACTTCATGCTCCTCCTATTTTTCAGACCGTTTCATGCTCCTCATATTTTTGACATCTTTAGAAACTCTTCATATCTTTCACACCTTTTCAAGCTCTTCATATTTTTCACACCTTCTCAGGCTCTTCATGTATTTGAGCACAGCTTCATGCTCCTCCTATTTTTCAGACCGTTTCATGCTCCTTATATTTTTGACACATTTTGAAGTTCTTCATATTTTTCACACCTTTCCAGGCTCTTCAAGTTTTTGAACACCGTTTCATGATCCTCCCATTTTTCAGACCGTTTCATGCTCCTCATATATTTGACACGTTTTGAAGTTCTTCATATTTTTCACACCTTTTCACGCTCTTCATGTTTTTCAGCACTTCTTCAAACTCCTCCTATTTTTCAGACCGTTTCATGCTCCTTATATTTTTGACACCTTTTGAAGTTCTTCATATTTTTCAAACTTTACAGGCTCTTCATCGTTTTCAACAACACTTCAGGCTCTTCCTATTTTTCAGACCGTTTCATGCTCCTCATATATTTCACACCTTTTGAAGCTCTTCATGTTTTTTAACACCTTTTCATACTCCTCTTATATTTCAGACCGTTTCATGCTCCTTATATTTTTGACACCTTTTGAAGCTCTTCATATTTTTCACACTTTTTCAGGCTCTTCATATTTGTCAACACCACTTCATGCTTCTCCAATTTTTCAGACCGTTTCATGCTCCTCATATATTTGACACCTTTTGAAGCTCTTCATATTTTTCACACATTTTCAGGCTCTTCATATTTTTCAACACCGCTTCAAGCTCCTCCTATTTTTCAGACCGTTTCATGCTCCTCATATTTTTGACACTTTTTCAAGCTCTTCCTTTTTTTCACACCTTTTCATGCTGTTCATCTTTTTCAACACCGCTTCATGCTTCTCCTATTTTTCAGACCGTTTCATGCTCCTCCTATTTTTCAGACTGTTTCATGCAACTCTTATTATTGACACCTTTTGAAGCTCTCATATTTTTCACACCTTTTCAGGCTCTTCATGTTTTTCAACACCGCTTCATGCTCCTCCTATTTTTGCGACCGTTTCATGCTCCTCATATTTTTGACAGCTTTGAAGCTCTTCATATTTTATCACACGTTTTCAGGCTCTTCAAGTTTTTCATCACCGCTTCACGCTCCTCCTATTTTTGAGACTGTTTCACGCTCCACATATTTTTGACAACTTTTGGAGCTCTTCATATTTTTCAAACTTTTTCAGGCTCTTCATGTTTTTTAACCGCTGCATACTCCTCCTATTTTTCAGACCGTTTCATGCTCCTCATATTTTTGACACTTTTTGAATCTCTTCCTTTTTTTCACACCTTTTCAGACTCTTCATTTTTTTCAACTCCGCTTCATGCTCCTCCTATTTTTCAGACTGTTTCATGCTCCTCATATTTTTGACAAGTTTTGAAGCTCTTCATATTTTTCACACCTTTTCATGCTCTTCATGTTTTTGAACACCACTTCATGCTTCTCCTATTTTTCAGACCGTTTCATGCTCCTCATATGTTTCACTCCTTTTTCAGGCTCTTCATGATTTTCAACAACACTTCATGCTCCTCCTATTTTTCAGACCATTTCATGCTCCTCCTATTTTTCAGACCGTTTCATGCTCCTCATATTTTGACACCTTTTGAAGCTCTTCATATTTTTCACCTTTTCAGGCTCTTCATGTTTTTCAACACCGCTTCAAGCTCCTCCTATTTTCCAGACCGTTTCTTGGTCCTCATATTTTTGACACCTTTGAGGCTCTTCATATATTTCACACATTTTCAGGCTCTTCATGTTTTTCAACACCGCTTCATGCTCCTTCTAATTTTCAGACCGTTTCATTCTCCTCATATTTTTGACACCATTTGAAGCTTTTCATATTTTTCACACCTTTTCAGGCTCTTCATATTTTTTATCAACTTTTCATGCTCCTCCTATATTTCAGACCGTTTCATGCTCCTCATAATTTTGACACCTTTGAAGCTCTTCATATTTTTCACACCTTTTCAGGCTGTTCATATTTTTCAACACCACTTCATGCTTCTCCGATTTTTCAGACCGTTTCATGCTCCTCATATGTTTCACACCTTTTGAAGCTCTTCATATTTTTTTTAACACCTTTTCACGCTCCTCCTATATTTCAGACCGTTTCATGCTCCTCATATTTTTGACACAGTTTGAAGCTCTTCACATTTTTCACACCTTTTGAGGCTCTTCATGTTTTTGAAAACAGTTTCTTGCTCCTCCTATTTTTCAGACCGTTTCATGCTCCTCATATGTTTCACAACTTTTGAAGCTCTTCATATTTTTTACACCTTTTCAGGCTCTTTATGTTTTTCAACATTCTTCATGCTCCTCTTATTTTTCAGACCGTTTTGTGCTCCTCATATTTTTCACACCTTTGAAGCTCTTCATATTTTACACACCTATTCAGGCTCTTCATAATTTTGAACACGGCTTCATGCTCCTCCTATTTTTCAGACCGTTTCATACTCCTCATGTATTTCACACCTTTTGAAGCTCTTCATATTTTTCACACCTTTTCAGGCTCTTCATGTTTGTCAACACCGTTTCATGCTCCTCCTATTTTTCAGACCGTTTCATGCTCCTCATATTTTTGACACCTTTGAAGCTCTTCATATTTTTCACACCTTTTCAGGCTATTTATGTTTTTCAATACAGCTCATGATCCTCGTATTTTTCAGACCGTTTCATACTCCTCATGTATTTCACACCTTTTGAAGCTCTTCATATTTTTCACACCTTTTCAGGCTCTTCATGTTTTTGAACACCGTTTCATGTTCCTCCTATTTTTCAGACCGTTTCATGCTCCTCATATTTTTGACACCTTTTGAAGCTCTTCATATTTTTCACACCATTTCAGGCTCTTCACGTTTTTGAACAACGCTACAATGCTCCTCCTATTTTTCAGACAGTTTCATGCTCCTCATATTTTTGACACCTTTTGAAGCTCTTCATATTTTTTGCACCTTTTCAGTCTTTACATGTTTTTCAACACAGCTTCATGCTCCTCTTATTTTTCGGACAGTTTCATGCTCCTCATGTATTTCACACCTTTTGAAGCTCTTCATATTTTTCACACCTTTTCAGGCTCTTCATGTTTTTGAGCACCGTTTCATGCTCCTCCTATTTTTCACACCTTTTGAAGGTCTTCATATATTTCACACATTTTCAGGCTCTTCATGTTTTTCAACAACGCTTCATGCTCCTCCTATTTTTCACACCTTTTGAAGCTCTTCATATTTTTCACACCTTTTCAGGCTCTTCATGTTTTTGAACAACGCTTCATGCTCCTACAATTTTCAGACCGTTTCAAACTCCTCAGGTATTTCACACCATTTGAAGCTCTTCATATTTTTCACACCTTTTCAGTCTCTTCATGTTTTTGAACAGCGTTTCATGCTGCTCCTATTTTTCAGACGGTTTCATACTCCTCATAATTTTGTCACATTTTGAAGCTCTTCATATATTTCACACCTTTTAAGGCTCTTCATATTTTTCAACACCACTTCATGCTCCTCCTATTTTTCAGACCGTTTCATGCTCCTCATATTTTTGACACCTTTTGAAGCTCTTCATAATTTTCACATCTTTTCAGGCTCTTAATGTTTTTCAACACAGCTTCATGCTCCTCCTATTTTTCAGACCGTTTCATGCTCCTCATGTATTTCACACCTTTTGAAGCTCTTCATATTTTTCACACCTTTTCAGGCTCTTCATGTTTTTGAACACCGTTTCATGCTCCTCCTATTTTTCAGACCGTTTCATGCTCCTCGTATTTGTGACATCTTTTGAAGCTTTTCATATTTTTCACAGCTTTTAGGCTCTTCATGTTTTTCAGCACCACTTCTTGCTCCTCCTCTTTTTCAGACCGTTTCATGCTCCTCTTATTTTTGACACCTTTTGAAGCTCTTCATATTTTTTACACCTTTTCAGGCTCTACATGTTTTTCAACACGGCTTCATGCTCCTCTTATTTTTCAGACCGTTTCATGCTCCTCATATTTTTCACACCTTTTGATGCTCTTCATATTTTTCACACTTTTTCAGGCTCTTCATGTGTTTCAACACCGCTTCATGCTCCTCCTATTTTTCAGACCGTTTCATGCTCCTCATATTTTTCACACCTTTTGATGCTCTTCATATTTTTCACACCTTTTCAGGCTCTTCATGTTTTTCAACACCGCTTCATGCTCCTCCTATTTTTCAGACCGTTTCATGCTCCTCATGTATTTCACTCCTTTTGAAGCTCTTCATATTTTTCACATATTTTTAGGCTCTTCATATATTTCCACAACGTTTCAGCCTCTCCTATTTTCAGACCGTTTCATGCTCCTCATATATTTGACACCTTTTCAAGCTCTTCATATATTTCACACCTTTTCAGGTTCTTCATGTTTTTGAACACAGTTTCATGCTCCTCCTATTTTTCAGACCATTTCATGCTCCTCATGTATTTCACATTATTTGAAGCTCTTCATATTTTTAACACCTTTTGAATCTCTTCATATTTTTCACACCTTTTGAAGCTCTTCATATTTTTCACACCTTTTCAGGCTCTTCATGTTCTTCAACACCACTTCATGCCCCTCTATATTTCAGACTGTTTCATGCTCCTCATATTTTTGACACCTTTTGAAGCTCTTCATATTTTTCACACCTTTGCAGGCTCTTCATGTTCTTCAACACCACTTCATGCTCCTCCTATGTTTAGAACGTATAATGCTCCTCATAATTTTGACACCTTTTGAAGCTCTTCATAATTTTCACACCTTTTCAGTCTCTTCATGTTTTGAACACCGCTTCATGATCCTCCTATTTTTCAGACCGTTTCATGCTCTGCATATATTTCACACCTTTTGAAGCTCTTCATATTTTTCACACCTTTTCTGGTTCTCATGTTTTTGAACACAGCTTCATGCTTCTGCTATTTTTCAAACCGTTTCATGCTCCTCATATATTTCACACCCTTTGAAGCTCTTCATATTTTTCACACCTTTTCAGGCTCTTCATCTTTTTCGACATCACTTCATGCTCCTCCTATTTCTCAGACCATTTCAGGCTCCTCATATTTTTGACAGCTTTTGAATCTCTTCATATTTTTCACACCTTTTCGTGATCTTCATGTTTTTCAACACCGTGTCATGCTCGTCCTATTTTTCAGACGGTTTCATGCTCCTCATATTTTTCACACCTTTAAAGCTCTTCATATTTTTCACACATTTTAAGGCTCTTCATATTTTTCAACACCGTGTCATGCTCCTGCTAATTTTCAGATGGTTTCATGCTCCTCATAATTTTCACAACTTTAAAGCTCTTCATATTTTTCACACCTTTTAAGGCTCTTCATGTTTTTGAACACCACTACATGCTCCTCCTATTTTTCTGACCGTTTCATGCTCCTCATATTTTTGACACCTTTTGAAGCTCTTCATATTTTTAACACCTTTTCAGGCTCTTCATGTTTTTGAACACCATTTCATGCTCCTCATATTTTGACAACTATTGAAACTCTT
Source organism: Dama dama (assembly GCF_033118175.1). Lineage (NCBI taxonomy): Eukaryota > Metazoa > Chordata > Mammalia > Artiodactyla > Cervidae > Dama > Dama dama. The sequence goes on along the minus strand of NC_083714.1, from coordinate 623,986 downwards.
CATATTTTTCAGACCGTTTCATGCTCCTCATATTTTGACACCTTTTGAAGCTCTTCATATATTTCACAGATTTTCAGGCTCTTCAGGTTTTTGAACATCGTTTCTTGCTCCTCCTATTTTTCAGAACGTTCCATGCTCCTCATATTTTTCACACCTTTTGCATCTCTTCATATTTTTCACACCTTTTCTGGCTCTTCATATTTTTAAACACCACTTAATGCTCCTCCTATGTTTAGAACGTTTAATGCTCCTTATAATTTTGACACCTTTTGAAGGTCTTCATATTTTTCACACCTTTTCAGTCTCTTCATGTTTTGAATACCGCTTCATGATCCTCCTATTTTTCAGACTGTTTCATGCTCCGCATATATTTCACACCATTTGAAGCTCTTCATATTTTTCACACCTTTTCTGGTTCTCATGTTTTTGAACACAGCTTCATGCTTCTCCTATTTTTCAGACCGTTTCATGGTCCTCATATATTTCACACCTTTTGAAGCTCTTCCTATTTTTCAGACCTTTTCAGGCTCTTCAAGTTTTTCAAAAGCATTTCATGCTCCTCCTATTTTTCAGACCGTTTCATGCTCCTCATAATTTTGACACCTTTTGAAGCTCTTCATATATTTCACAGATTTTCAGGCTCTTCAGGTTTTTGAACATCGTTTCATGCTCCTCCTATTTTTCAGAACGTTCCATGCTCCTCATATTTTTCACACCTTTTGCATCTCTTCATATTTTTCACACCTTTTCTGGCTCTTCATATTTTTAAACACCACTTAATGCTCCTCCTATGTTTAGAACGTTTAATGCTCTTAATAATTTTGACACCTTTTGCAGCTCTTCATATTTTTCACACTTTTTCTGGCTCTTCATATTTTTCAACACCACTTTATGCTCCTCCTATGTTTAGAACGTTTAATGCTCCTCATAATTTTGACACCTTTTGAAGCTCTTCATATTTTTCACACCTTTTCAGTCTCTTCATGTTTTGAACACCGCTTCATGATCCTCCTATTTTTCAGACTGTTTCATGCTCCGCATATATTTCACACCATTTGAAGCTCTTCATATTTTTCACACCTTTTCTGGTTCTCATGTTTTTGAACACAGCTTCATGCTTCTCCTATTTTTCAGACCGTTTCATGCTCCTCATATATTTCACACCTTTTGAAGCTCTTCCTATTTTTCAGACCTTTTCAGGCTCTTCAAGTTTTTCAACAGCATTTCATGCTCCTCCTATTTTTCAGACCGTTTCATGCTCCTCATAGTTTTGACACCTTTTGAAGCTCTTCATATTTTTCACACCTTTTCAGGCTCTTCATGTTTTTGAACATGGCTCATGCTCCTCCTATTTTTCAGACCGTTTCATGCTCCTCATATTTTTGACACCTTTTGAAGCTCTTCATATTTTTCACACCTATTCAGGTTCTTCATGTTATTGAACACCACTTCATGCTCCTCCTATTTTTCAGACAGTTTCATGCTCCTCATGTATTTCCCACCTTTTGAAGCTCTTCATATTTTTCACACCTATTCAGGCTCTTCATGTTTTTGAACACCGCTTCATGCTCCTCCTTTTTTCAGACCGTTTCATTCTCCTCTTATATTTCACACCTTTTGAAGCTCTTCATATTTTTCACAGCTTTTTAGGATCTTCAAGTTTTTCAACACCGTTTCATGCTCCTCCTATTTTTCAGACCATTTCATGCTCATCTCATTTTTGACACTTTTGGAAGCTCTTCATATTTTTCAAAGCTTTTCAAGCTCTTCATATTTTTCACACCTTTTCAGGCTCTTCATGTTTTTCAACACCGTTTCATGCTCCTCCTATTTTTCAAACAGTTTCATGTTCCTCATAATTTTGACACCTTTTGAAGATCTTCATAATTTACACACATTTTCAGGCTCTTCATGTGTTTGAACACCGCTTCATGTTCCTCCTATTTTTCAGACCGTTTCATGCTCCTCATATTTTTGACACCTTTTGAAGCCCTTCATATTTCTCACACCTTTTCAGGCTCTTCATGTTTTTCAACACCGCTTCATGCTCCTCCTATTTTTCAGACCGTTTCATGCTCCTCATATTTTTGACACCTTTTGAAGCTCTTCATATTTTTCACACCTTTTCATGCTCTTCAAGTTTTTCAACATCACTTCATGCTCCTACTTTTTTGCAGACCGTTTCATGCTCCTCTTATTTTTGACACCTTTTGAAGCTCTTCATATTTTTCACACCTATTCAGGCTCTTCATGTTTTTGAACACAGGTTGATACTCCTCCTATTTTTCAGAACGTTTCATGCTCCTCATATTTTTGACACCTTTTGAAGCTCTTCATATTTTTCACACCTATTCAGGCTCTTCATGTTTTTGAACACAGGTTGATGCTCCTCCTATTTTTCAGACTGTTTCATGCTCATCTCATTTTTGACACCTTTTGCAGCTTTTCATATTTTTCACACCTTTTCAAGCTCTTCATATTTTTAAACACCACTTCATGCTTCTCCTATTTTTCAGCCCATTTCATGCTCCTCATGTATTTCACACCTTTTGAAGCTCTTCATATTTTTCAGACCTTTTCAGGCTCTTCATGTTTTTCCACAGCACTTCATGCTTCTCTTATTTTTCAGCCCGTTTCATGCTCCTCATGTATTTCACACATTTTGAAGCTCGTCATATTTTTCACACCTTTTCAGGCTCTTCATGTTTTTGATCACCGTTTCATGCTCCTCCTATTTTTCAGACCGTTTCATGCTCCTCATATTTTTGACAGAGTTTGAGGCTTTTCATATTTTTCACACCTTTTCAGGCTCTTCATGTTTTTGAACACCGTTTCATAATCAGCCTATTTTTAAGACCGTTTCATGCTCCTCATATTTTTGACACCTTTAGAACCTCTTCATATTTTACACAGCTTTTCAGGCTCTTCATGTTTTTGAACACAGTTTCATAATCAGCCTATTTTTAAGACCGTTTCATGCTCCTCATATTTTTGACACCTTTTGAAGCTCTTCAGATATTTCACACCTTTCCAGGCTCTTCATTTTTTCAACACCACTTCATGCTCCTCCTATTTTTCAGATCGTTTTATGCTCTTCTCATTTTAACACCTTTTGAAGCTCTTCATATTTTTGACAAATTTTGAAGGTCTTCATATTTTTCATACGTTTTCAGGCTCTTCATGATTTTCAACACCGCTTCATGCTCCTCCTATTTTTCAGACCTTTTCATGCTCATCTCTTTTTTGACACCTTTTGAAGCTCTTCATATTTTTCACACCTTTTGAAGCTCTTCATATTTTTCACATTTATGAATCTCTTCATATTTTCCACACGTTTTCAGACAATTCATGTTTTTCAACATCGCTTCATGCTCCTCCTATTTTTCAGACCGTTTCATTCTCCTCATATTTTTGACACCTTTTGAAGCTCTTCATATATTTCACACTTTTTCAGACTTTTCCTTTTTTTCAACACGACTTCATGCTCCTCCTATTTTTCAGACCGTTTCATGCTCATCTCATTTTGAAACCTTTTGAAGCTCTTCATGATTTTCACATCTTTTGAAGCTCTTCATATTTTTCACAGCTTTTCAGGCTCTTTATGATTTTCAACAGCGCTTCATGCTCCTTCTATTTTTCAGACCGTTTCATGCTCCTCATAATTTTGACACCTTTTGAAGCTTTAATATTTTTAACACCTTTTCAGGCTCTTCATCTTTTTCAACACCACTTCATGCTCCTCCATTTTTGCAGACCGTTTCAAGCTACTCATATTTTTAACACCTTTTGTAGCTCTTCATATTTCTCACACCTTTTCAGGCTCTTCATGTTTTTCAACAACGCTTCATGCTCCTCCGATTTTTCAGACCGTTTCATGCTCCTCATATTTTTGACACCTTTTGAAGCTCTTCATATTTTTCACACCTTTTCAGGCTCTTCATGTTTTTGAACACCGCTTCATGCTTCTCCTATTTTTCAGACCGTTTCATGCTCCTCATATTTTTGACACCTTTTGAAGCTCTTCATATTTTTCACAACTTTTCATGCTCTTCATGTTTTTCAACACCGCTTCATTCACGTCCTATTTTTCAGACCGTTTCATGCTCATCTCATTTTTGACACCTTTTGAAGCTTTTCATATTTTTCACAACTTTTCAGGCTCTTCATGTTTTTGAACACCGCTTCATGATCCTCCTATTTTTCAGACCGTTTCATGCTCTGCATATATTTCACACCTTTTGAAGCTCTTCATATTTTTCACACTTTTTCTGGCTCTTCATATTTTTCAACACCACTTTATGCTCCTCCTATGTTTAGAACGTTTAATGCTCCTCATAATTTTGACACCTTTTGAAGCTCTTCATATTTTTCACACCTTTTCAGTCTCTTCATGTTTTGAACACCGCTTCATGATCCTCCTATTTTTCAGACTGTTTCATGCTCCGCATATATTTCACACCATTTGAAGCTCTTCATATTTTTCACACCTTTTCTGGTTCTCATGTTTTTGAACACAGCTTCATGCTTCTCCTATTTTTCAGACCGTTTCATGCTCCTCATATATTTCACACCTTTTGAAGCTCTTCCTATTTTTCAGACCTTTTCAGGCTCTTCAAGTTTTTCAACAGCATTTCATGCTCCTCCTATTTTTCAGACCGTTTCATGCTCCTCATAGTTTTGACACCTTTTGAAGCTCTTCATATTTTTCACACCTTTTCAGGCTCTTCATGTTTTTGAACATGGCTCATGCTCCTCCTATTTTTCAGACCGTTTCATGCTCCTCATATTTTTGACACCTTTTGAAGCTCTTCATATTTTTCACACCTATTCAGGTTCTTCATGTTATTGAACACCACTTCATGCTCCTCCTATTTTTCAGACAGTTTCATGCTCCTCATGTATTTCCCACCTTTTGAAGCTCTTCATATTTTTCACACCTATTCAGGCTCTTCATGTTTTTGAAC